>NC_088889.1:2424409-2792622 GCF_037157495.1 Lathamus discolor
TCCTCCAACACCACCCTCAGCCGCATCATTCTGACCACTGCAGCATCTCTCTTTGGTGCGTCCAGCATCCTGGTTGTCCTGCTCTCCTACATGGCCATCATCCCCACCATCCTGAGAATCAATTCAGCCGAGGGCAAGCGCAAATCCTTCTCCACCTGCACCTCCCACCTCACCACTGTCAGCATCTTCTATGGGGCATCCTTTTTTATGTATTTATTCCCCAGCTCAGACAGCTCAAGAGGAGCAGATAAATGGGCTGTGGTGCTCTACACCATGGTGACTCCCATGCTGAACCCCTTGATCTACAGCCTGAGGAATAAGGAGGTGAAGGAAGCACTGAGGAGACTCTTGAAAATAAAATGATCTTGCATGTTGTAAGTTTAGGGCCAGATAGAATGGAGATGTGGGGGAGATGCTCAGGTTTTTGTTAAATATGGACAACATGTTGGGGGTCTTCTGCTCCCAGACTTACATGATGCACTGGTTGATGTGATTGAGAATGCAAACAATTTCACTCTCCAAACTTTGATAATTGTATTAGGAGTTAATTTCACCTAATCAAGGCACAGGTAGACAACTACAAGCGTGTACTTCTCTTCATCTTAGGATGAGTGGGGACGTTATCACTCCCTCCAACTGCCTGACAGGAGGATGGAGCCAGGAGGGGCTGGGCTCTGCTCCCAAGGGACAAGGGATGGGACAAGAGGAACCAGCCTCAAGCTGCGCCAGGGCAGGTTTAGATGGAGCTGAGGAACAATTCCTGCCCCAGAGGGTGCTCAGGCATTGGAACAGGCTGCCCAGGGCAGGGCTGCAGGCACCGGCCCTGAAAGTGCTCACACACCATGGAGAAGAGGCCTCAGTGCCATGGGTTAGGGGTAGCCTTGGCAGTGCTGGGAATGGTTGGACTGAATGAGCTTGAAGGGCTTTTTCTTTTTGCTCTCCATTTTGCATGGCAAATGAGAATAAACAGAGAGTGAATTCTACTGTTCCACTAAATCAAAGTCCATTTCTAGACAGTATTGTTAAATTCATTAAGGGCCTTAAGAAAAGGACAAAAACACCTTTAGCAAGAGAAATAGAGATGACAGCAAATAAGTGTGATGCCATGCAGGAAGTATTTTTAGGTTTTGATGCACAAACCTCATTCAATGATTTCCAGCACCGTTCACCTCATTTCATTTCAGAGAGCAAAGAAATTATGTGAAATATGGTACTTGTGTGACCTTTACTATGAATGAAGGCGCTTTGAAAGCGTTTTAAGATGTGGTAGTGATGAATCCCCACCAAAGGGCAGATACTGTCAAGGAACCCCTGTTCACTGCTCCACACCTTTGCTTGCCATCCCCCTATTGACAGCAATAAAAGCCATGATCTCCATGGCAGCCTGACCAGAACAGAGTATATGAGCTATGGTGCTGTTCAGCAGCCTTCAGACCTGATACATGGCAACCCATGGCAGCCTGTGCTCAGTTCTCTCCTGCTGCCTTCCTGCACAGAGAGATGCTGGGTAACGGACAATCATTGCATACATAAAACACCCCAAAATACTTCAATGTGTGCATTACCTGAGCCCAGAGAGCTGCAGCCTCTGCCAGGACCATGGTGAAACCATGCTGATGACTCAGTGTGTCCTTGGACTCAGGAGTGCAGTGCCCTTCTGTGAATGTCTTTTGGAAGTGCCTGTCTGGGATTCAGCAGCTTCTGGGCAAGATGCCCCTTTTCACCACGTCAGCAGTGACCAAACCACTCAGTATTTTAGTGTTCCATCTGTTTAAAGAAGTGTGTTATTTAAACCAAGCTTATTATCCAGCAAAGTGAAGAGGCACAGGATCAAACTTCTTTCTATACGAAATGAACATCATGGCACATACTTACTGGGTGGGAATGGGGAATACTCTTCCAAAGGACCAAGAAACTCTTTACTGTTCACGTAATAGTCTTCCCAGGTGACCTCCTTGGGTGCTTCTTAACTTTGCTACTGGTGAAATAAGGTTGCTGTGGCTTTTTTCTTCCTCTGGATACCTGCAATTTGTAGATGGTCTAAAGCAGCAGCTCTTTGGTTAGAACATATTAAATACGTTTAAAGAAGAAGGCCTCTAAGACATGTTAACACATACCTGCACGACTGCTTTGTACACTGGAGCAAAGCATGTGCTCTTCCCATCACCCTGAGGCACCTGCTGTGTTTCTCTGTGTGCTAAATTGCAAAAAGCTGGGGTTTTGCAGCTCTTTTTGGTGCAGGTGTAGCATAAACTTTTATGATTGGGGAAATTAGTTTGATTTGGTATCAGGCTAATACACAGTAAGCGCTTGTTGATTTTTCATGTGCGACTGTAGCCTTCAATTGAAATGTATTTATTTAAATCCTCCCATCTGAATATTAGTTTGAAATCAGTGTCTTACTTTGCAGTAATACCCGACAGAACCTGGTTATTTTTCAGGTGTTCAGTCATATTTGCAGTGCAAATATTTCTCCTGGACTCAGTCACAGGAAAAACCTACAACAGTGTTAACAGCAGAGCAGGATAAATGTCACTTAATGCCCCTGCACTGCCTGCAATTGGTGCTACCTTGTCTGTTCGTCTGGCACATGTGGGGCTGCAGCAGTTTGCTGAAGGCCGGCAGATGTTGGCATCAATAGATGTGAAGCCTCAAACAAGCACTGCCTGTGCTCAGCAGGTTTCTGGGCTCTTCCTCCTTCATGCAGCTGTTTGTTAGTGACCTTTTCCTGTTTGTCGCTCAACCCAGGTTTCTACAGTCAGCACAGCTTTGCAGGTTTACAGGTTTACAGCAGTGCCCTGTTCAAGCTTTTCCTTCGTGGAGAAGGTTCTTTTCCAGAACCTGGTCTGATGGTAAAGCTGGAACCTGGCTCATAGAGAACCGACTTATTTACCTTCCCCCTGTACAGAACAAAGACAGAGCAAAAGGTCTCAAACGTTTGATCTTCCTATTGGGTTGTCTTACCTTTGGACTACAGCCCCCATAAAGAGCACACCAGCATTTCCCTGAGTCGAAACAGTTTCTGCTATTTAATGGCTACTGAAGGTCTATTTAATGCTAGATAAAGAACAAAATCTCTGTGGAAGAGTGCAGTGTGTAACTAATTTAAGGTTGACTCCCAGCGGAAGTACATCAGGCTGTAACACTGCTGCTGTGAAGAAGCAGGGAACTCATGTCTACAGCAATACCGACCCCGTTACGTATTTCTAGACAGATGAGAGGCTTAAAAGAAGTGGCAAAGAGGTGAGCAGGGCCTCGTTCTGCTTGAATTCATGGGCATTTAAAATCGCTCTGCCTGTGGCCAGCCCGTGCTGCAGGGCACCAGGAAGCCACGGCACCAACCCAGGGCTCAAGCTTCAGCACCAAATTGAGCTTCCCCTTCCCCACCTCAACAGCTTCCTCCCACCGCGAGAAGAAACTTCCCTGGGCCAGAAAGATGCAGCTTCCTTCATCACTTGTCTGATGCTTCTAGGAGCTTTCAGTTCTATTCCTTCCCCTG
Organism: Lathamus discolor; assembly: GCF_037157495.1. Taxonomy (NCBI): domain Eukaryota; kingdom Metazoa; phylum Chordata; class Aves; order Psittaciformes; family Psittacidae; genus Lathamus; species Lathamus discolor. The sequence goes on from NC_088889.1 coordinate 2,427,909, forward strand.
TGAGATCCAAGCTCTCAGCCCCTGCAGCCCCTGCCCAGGCAACAGCAGCTTTGCTCAGCTGGGCTGGGCCCCATGGCTTGAGGGCTGGCTGGGACAGAAATGCAATGCTCACACCTGCCAGCATTTGGCAGAGCAGCCCCTGACCCCTGACAGCAGCACAGCAGCAGTGTACCTGGCCTGACATTTGCTTATTAGCCTTGGGTTTGGGTTTATTTTCTTGTCAGAGGAATACATGTTACTACATCCTCTGAAAGAGCTTTCCTTCCCCAGCCCCTAGAGAAAGTCACCATTCATCGACTCCAACCTCCTGCCCTTCTCTGTCTTCACAGCACGCACCTGCAGAGCAGAAGCACAGGCAGCAGATACCTGGCACCTCATCGATCAGGTCAACAGATTGGATGCCAATTTCACCTTAGTGAGGGATATTAGTTCTCATTTTAGTCCACCCTCGAAAGATCAAGAGGAGAAACACATGTAAGAAGGCAGATACATTACTGCAACTTTAACTATACGCAAGCACCTCCTTCACCGGATTTGGGGGGGGCGGAATGAGGAAGAAGTGAGGTGTCCTGAACATAAAAAGGACATGGAACTGTTGGAACAAGTCCAGAGGAGGCCACGAGGATGATCAGGGGACTGGAGCACCTCCCGTATGAAGACAGGCTGAGGAAGTTGGGGCTGTTCAGCCTGGAGAAGAGAAGGCTGCGTGGAGACCTCATAGCAGCCCTCCAGTACCTGAAGGGGGCCTATAGGGATGCTGGGGAGGGACTCTTCATCAGGGACTGTAGTGACAGGACAAGGGGTAACGGGTTAAAACTGAAACAGGGGAAGTTTAGATTGGATCTAAGGAAGAAGTTCTTTCTTGTGAGAGTGGTGAGGCACTGGAATGGGTTGCCCAGGGAGGTTGTGAGTGCTCCATCCCTGGCAATGTTCAAGGCCAGGCTGGACAGAGCCTTGGGCGACACGGTTTAGTGTGAGGTGTCCCTGCCCATGGCATAGGGATTGGAACTGGATGATCTTAAGGTCCTTTCCAACCCAAACTATTCTATGATTCTATGATTTTATATGTGTGACAGAGGAGTACAAATAAAATGTATAAAACTGGTATTACAAGTGACACACACAGACTTGGACTCAGTGTGTGGATCTGCATGACTGTACTGCACAGAATCCTCTCTATCTTGAGAAAAGACTTTTCTCACCTTCTGGCTTGTTTTATAAGTCAGAGCTTCAGAGAAGTAAATCCTTAAAGTCTCTGTTTGGCTACATCTACCAGAGACTCCTGTCTTTACCGTTTATTACTTTCTATCTTAGATGGTTGGGATACGCTGCCAGCAGCCTCATTGGGCACATAACCCCATGGCAATCTTGTTTTCTCTCCCCTTCAGATGTAACTGAAGAATTTCTTCAGGGAGTTCATAAGTTAAACATCTGGAGCTGTTAATTCCTCAGCCTTTGAGATGGGTTGTCTTCTGGGACACAGAAGAGAACAAAATCAGAAACACTCTGAAGTTATTGAGAAAGAGCTTTACTTAGGGAAGGCTCCTCAGCATCTTCAAAGAAAAGAAACAATCAAGCTGGAAAGATTAAAGAGTCTTTACTAAGACTTGAAAGCCATTTCCAAAGAAAAGTGCTGCCCACCTACTAAGTGCCATAATTCTAATATCATATTTGGAAATGGAGGAGATACTAATGACCAGAGAATAACACTGAATAGAATGCTCAATTGATTACTCTATTTGCCTCACTGAGAAGACTGCCTCCTCGTTTGCCCATGCAGGGACATGGTCTGAATGGAGAGGGACTGCCAGAGCAGTGAGCCCTGGCTGGGCTGTTGGGTGCAACCAGAGAGAGTTTCTAATTTGCTAAAACCTTGCCAGTACCACAGGGGTTTCTCTCTTTAATCTCTTTAAAGAGAGCCAAAGAGGAGCACCACTGTGTGCAGGGACCTCCCCACGGTACCTCAGCTCCAAGGTAGCAACAGTGTCTAAAAGAAGCCATTCTAATATCTCCCAATTCTCTTTCAAAAGCAAGAGAGAGACACCTTGGACATCAGTTTTAAAGGGAACAAGACCAAACTGAAACTCTGCCTTTCCTTTCTGCACTAAGGGAAACTAAGGTATTTCTGTTTCCAGCTAGCCTAAAGGTGCTACTCCATGCTCCTGGTTCTTCCCATACATATAGCTTTCACACAGTGGAAAGGAGTCCCTACCCCAGTGTAGGATCAACCTGTTTGAAGCCCAAGTGTCAAAATCCTTTCCAATCAAAAGGGGGAAAAACCACATTTCCCTTGCTTCTGGGTCTTTTTTAACCAACCAGCTAAAGGAAACATACCAGAAACCTCCTAACAGGACCTTATTCTCACTCTTTCAGATGCAGCTCACATTGAGAAACAAACATGAGTGCTTCTCCTCACCTATTTATGAGCCAAGGTCTCATTACAGATGATGAGACTCAGCCCAATGCAATCAGCAGAGTTCATTCAGATCTTCAACTGAACCAATGGACGTGTCCCCCTTGCAGTGAGATGTAGGAACCCCACCAAATCTCCCTCGACAATAAAGTGAGCTCATGGGCCCAGTAAACACATAGAGGTGACCTGGTGCATTCAAATGTAAGGAGATAAGTGCTTGCCTAAAGATATTTGAGGTGATTCCTAAATCCAATCACTAAGCACACAAAGAAGGGGAGGTAGTTCCTACCCAGCATTTGCTCAGCTGCTCTTAAGCCAGATTTAACTACAATGAAAGCAGCTCCACCTGGAAGTGAGGAGCTAAAGCCATTAGGAGCTCATCAGCAGGAATGCCAGAAGCCAGCCCCCTCATTGCCTGCTCATCATGGCCCACCAGGAAGATGCATTGCAATGCTGGCTGCTGCTTCTGCTTCCTAGAACCTCACCTGGTGTTTCCTCTGCTCTCATGGTCAGATGATAACCCCATTGAAGGCAGTGGCAGCCCTTAGACACAGCAAACCACTGGTTACCTTAAACACACACACAAGGAGCAAAAAGCTTTTGGTTTTGAGAGCAGCTGCTCCAATGGGAAGCCACAATGATCAGACCGATAGGGTTGTAGCCTCAGACTTGTGTTTTCAAGACATTAAGGGTTCATGTTCCTATTTAAACACTTGGTGATGGTGAAGAAGAGACCAGCTGGACATAAAGTCATTGAATATTGTTGTAGAAGGCTCCAGAGAGAGCTTATTGTGGCCTTTCAATACCTTAAGAGGGGCTCCAGGAAACCTGGAGAGGGGCTTTGGAGAAGGGCCTGTAGGGACAGGCCAAGGGGAATGGCTTGAACCTGCCCGAGGGGAGACTGGGATGAGCTCTTAGGCAGAAGCTCTTCCCTGTGAGGGTGCTGAGGCGCTGGCACAGGGTGCCCAGAGAACCTGTGGCTGCCCCATCCCTGGCAGTGCTCAAGGCCAGGTTGGACACAGGGGCTTGGAGCAAGCTGCTCCAGTGGAAGGGGTCTCTGCCGGTGGCAGGGGTTGGAGCCGGAGGAGCTTTAAGCTCCCTTCATCCCAAACCATTCCATGATTCTATGATTTCAGGGACAGAGAAAGGATTCATGGAAGAATTAATGGTGTCACTTTCTTTTTGACCTGATGCCACCAACAAGTGTTCTGTGTCTTTCGTATTGCAGATGAGGGTAAATCTGAGATTTGCTCTTGGGAATTTGCAGCGTGGGAAATGCCAGTTAGAAACAGAGGGAGGGGGAAAACCCCACTGTAAGAGCAGTCAAACACTGACATAGGGGCCAGGGAGGGTGTGAAACCTCTGTCCTTGGTTGTCCCCAAGGCTCATCAGGAAAACAACCGTTGGCTGGGTTAAATAATAACCAGGGAATTATCAGGAAGCTTTGGGAACAAAGCAGGATTCAGCTGATTGACCCTGGGTGCCTGTTAGTTGTGTGCTGTTAAGAAATCAGCAAACACTTTGATCCTGGCTTGATTCAATTCAATCATGGAGGTTCTCCTTCCAGCCTAGGTTATTTCATGTCTCTAGGAGAGCCCTCAGGCTCAGCCATGGCTCCAGGTTTCACCATGGTCCTGGCAGAGGCTGCAGCTCTCTGGGCTCAGGTAATGCACACATTGAAGTATTTTGGGGTGTTTTATGTATGCAATGATTGTCCGTTACCCAGCATCTCTCTGTGCAGGAAGGCAGCAGGAGAGAACTGAGCACAGGCTGCCATGGGTTGCCATGTATCAGGTCTGAAGGCTGCTGAACAGCACCATAGCTCATATACTCTGTTCTGGTCAGGCTGCCATGGAGATCATGGCTTTTATTGCTGTCAATAGGGGGATGGCAAGCAAAGGTGTGGAGCAGTGAACAGGGGTTCCTTGACAGTATCTGCCCTTTGGTGGGGATTCATCACTACCACATCTTAAAACGCTTTCAAAGCGCCTTCATTCATAGTAAAGGTCACACAAGTACCATATTTCACATAATTTCTTTGCTCTCTGAAATGAAATGAGGTGAACGGTGCTGGAAATCATTGAATGAGGTTTGTGCATCAAAACCTAAAAATACTTCCTGCATGGCATCACACTTATTTGCTGTCATCTTTATTTCTCTTGCTAAAGGTGTTTTTGTCCTTTTCTTAAGGCCCTTAATGAATTTAACAATACTGTCTAGAAATGGACTTTGATTTAGTGGAACAGTAGAATTCACTCTCTGTTTATTCTCATTTGCCATGCAAAATGGAGAGCAAAAAGAAAAAGCCCTTCAAGCTCATTCAGTCCAACCATTCCCAGCACTGCCAAGGCTACCCCTAACCCATGGCACTGAGGCCTCTTCTCCATGGTGTGTGAGCACTTTCAGGGCCGGTGCCTGCAGCCCTGCCCTGGGCAGCCTGTTCCAATGCCTGAGCACCCTCTGGGGCAGGAATTGTTCCTCAGCTCCATCTAAACCTGCCCTGGCGCAGCTTGAGGCTGGTTCCTCTTGTCCCATCCCTTGTCCCTTGGGAGCAGAGCCCAGCCCCTCCTGGCTCCATCCTCCTGTCAGGCAGTTGGAGGGAGTGATAACGTCCCCACTCATCCTAAGATGAAGAGAAGTACACGCTTGTAGTTGTCTACCTGTGCCTTGATTAGGTGAAATTAACTCCTAATACAATTATCAAAGTTTGGAGAGTGAAATTGTTTGCATTCTCAATCACATCAACCAGTGCATCATGTAAGTCTGGGAGCAGAAGACCCCCAACATGTTGTCCATATTTAACAAAAACCTGAGCATCTCCCCCACATCTCCATTCTATCTGGCCCTAAACTTACAACATGCAAGATCATTTTATTTTCAAGAGTCTCCTCAGTGCTTCCTTCACCTCCTTATTCCTCAGGCTGTAGATCAAGGGGTTCAGCATGGGAGTCACCATGGTGTAGAGCACCACAGCCCATTTATCTGCTCCTCTTGAGCTGTCTGAGCTGGGGAATAAATACATAAAAAAGGATGCCCCATAGAAGATGCTGACAGTGGTGAGGTGGGAGGTGCAGGTGGAGAAGGATTTGCGCTTGCCCTCGGCTGAATTGATTCTCAGGATGGTGGGGATGATGGCCATGTAGGAGAGCAGGACAACCAGGATGCTGGACGCACCAAAGAGAGATGCTGCAGTGGTCAGAATGATGCGGCTGAGGGTGGTGTTGGAGGTGGAGAGAGAGATGAGAGGGGAAATGTCACAGAAGAAGAGGTCGATGGCGCTGGAGCTGCAGAAGGACAGGGTGGACATGCTGATGGTCTGTCCCTCGCCATTGGTCAGCCCCACGAGGTACGAGCCAGACACCAGCTGGAAACAGCACTTTGGGGACATGACAAGGGGGTAGAGCAGGGGATGGCAAATGGCCACGTAACGATCATAGGCCATCGAAGACAGCAGGAAGCATTCAGTTATCCCAAAATGTTGAAAGAGGAAGACCTGAGCCACACACCCAGCATAAGCAATGATGTTCTTCTCTGACATCAAGTCAACCAACATCTTGGGGGTGACGATGGTGGAAGAACAGAGGTCTACAAAGGCCAGGTTGCCCAGCAAATAATACATGGGGGAGTGGAGGTGGGGGCTGGCCCTGATTAAGATGATGATGCCCAGGTTGCCCACGATGGTGACAAGGTAGGTGAGCAGGAAGAGCAGGAACATGTTGCCCTGAGTCACCGGGTCCTCTGTGAAGCCCGCCAGGCTGAACTCGGTCACTTGGGTGCAATTGCTTTGTGCCATGGGCTGGATGGTGCTTTCTGTGTGAGCTCCTGCCTGCAGGTTTCTTCTCCAACAGGCAGGGATGTCCCAGGTGGAAAAGCCTCTGTGTGGTGGGAGCTGCTCAGAGAGAGCTCTGCATGATGTAAAGGGAGAGTTCAGGCACAGACCAATGAGGAAGAGCTTGGTGAAAGTCCTGTCCCAGCACAGGTAGAACAAAGGGGTGCTCCAGCAGTTAAACACCATGGCACAACGTGGTGCCTGCTCCTCTGGCTCCCCTTGAGATGTTGAGCAATGACCTCTGTGGAAAGCAGTGGGAGGTTGCACACCCGAGTAGCTTTACCTTAATGGTGCACTTCATTGCATTAGTGCTCAGCCTGGGGCTTGTAGTTCATCTGTCTCAATGTGGAACACAGAGAAATGTGGTGCTGTCACAGTGCAGAGTTCATCCTTCATCCGTCTGTGGGCATTTACCAACCACCCACTCCTTCCTTCTCTGCTTCTGTTTTTTTTCCGAACTGGAATGAATTCCTGACCTATGGAAAGTACAGGTTGGAAAGGGCAACCTGTTCTGGTGGAAGGTGTCCCTGCCCATCACAGGGGGTTGGAACTGTGTGAGATTTAAGGTCTCTTCCAACACAAGCCATACTATGATCCTATGCAACCTTACACAATGGTTAATATTGGTTTCCCCTCCCTCCTGACACACTCTTTCAGATCTAAAACCTTTTCATGGTTCTTCAACCTGTTCCTTGAGTCTCCAATAGAAATGGGCAAACCCCTGAGCTCCCCAATCTTTTCCTGAACACATGTTTTGGGGGAAAAAAAGTCATCTTTTGGACCTGCCTCATCTCAGCAATGGGGAGCACCCTGAGTGTCCTGTACAGGAAAGCTCTGTACAGGAGGGTGTTCTACAGGAGGGTGATCTCCAAAGCTGCCTTCTCAGCAGCAGCGTGGGGAGGACACAGCACAAGCAGCTCCCTGGGAAGCCCAGAGCATCATCAAGAAGCCCAGGACCCTGCAGTAGGGCAGGAGATGGAGACAGGAGCTGCTGCTTGTTGTCAAGAGAGAACCACAGCAGAATGATGGGCTGAAAGATGCTGCCCCTCACTTACCTCTCAGCTCTGTCTCTGCTGCCCTCCTGATGCTCTCGGAGATGGATGTGAAGATGAACGTGCCTGGAGCTGTGCAGGGAGCCTGGGAATGAACCAGCATCAGCAACTCCCTTCCTATTTCATATGATGTGGGGATGTGGGACTGTGAATGTCTTTGGGCCCCAGGAGGTGACAAAGCCCACAGCAGGTCATTATCTCTTCTCTGTGCTGCTTGGTTTGCAGAAGAAGTGTACCCAGAGGAGATGACCTCAGCTTGAGCGAGCAACAGGGCTTTGGGCTCCCTTAGAGCAAACCACAGAACAACCCCACCTTTCACATCCACTTTTGGAGCATTTCTGAGGCAGCTACAGCTGCACAGGGGCCATGGTTGACATTATCATGGCAGGGAGCTGAGGGGGGACCTTGCCAGTGGGAGCTGGTACCAGAGTCATCAGCAATGTCAGGCACTGCAGGCAATGGATCAGCTTTCCACCTGCCTTCAATTCCTTGTACTCAAAGCATAGCTCACAAGTTTGGCTGCAAAGAGCCAACAGAAGATCGTGGTGACCTTGCTAACAGTGAGGTAAATGCTGGTCACTGCTTCTTGTCCAGGCAGCCATCAATGCTCACATCACCCAAGGCACTCAGGTTGGCCAGGCTTAACTTACCCTTAGTACATCCATACTGGTTACTCATGGTCACTCTCCTGTCCTTCCTCTGCCTGGAGATGGCTTCCTGAGGAATTTGGTTCTTAATCCCATGGTGGACCAAGTCAGCCCCAGTCGTTGTGCTCCCCTGGATGATGACATTCACCTTCTTCTACCCATCGTGCTGAAAGCACAAGAGACAAAGGAGAGCCTGAGGGAGTGGTGCCCGAAAGTGGAAGGAAGGAGATGGGAAGGAACAGATGAGGAGTGTGGTAAAGGAGTGAAATGGGCAGCAACAGGGGAAAAGGGCCCTTCTGAAGGGATGCTTTAGGGTTGCCCCTGTCGCTGGTGGCTCTGGTGGATGCTCCCAAGCCCACCGCAGAATCCCAGAGAGGTTTGTGTTGGAAGGGACCTTAAAGCTCCTCCAGTTCCAACCCCTGCCACTGGCAGGGACACCTTCCACTGGAGCAGCTTGCTCCAAGCCCCTGTGTCCAACCTGGCCTTGAGCACTGTCAGGGATGGGGCAGCCACAGCTTCTCTGGGCACCCTGTGCCAGCGCCTCAGCACCCTCACAGGGAAGAGCTTCTGCCTAAGAGCTCATCTCAGTCTCCCCTCTGGCAGGTTAAAGCCTTCATGGGGGTTGTGAGGGAATTCCTTCTACAGCCAAATATGAAAGCAAAGTGCATGCTTACAGCGGGAGACGAATGGGACCAAGCTGGCTCTGCAAGGCATGGGATATGTGATGGACACAGCTGGGTGTGCACAGAGATGATCCCTCTTTGCTTTGCATGAGTCCTGGTCCCAAATCCTTGTAGTGCTCACACAGCCCCCATGGCCACCCTGCAGCACATGGGGGACTGAGGGTCTCCTCTCTGCTATGATGGCCATAGGAAGGATTTAAGCACTGATCCCTAAGAAGTGAAAGCTGAGTCCCAGTTTGGAGCCAGCTCCATGCAGAGCAGGGAGGGATTTCAGTCCAGTGCCTCCATCACCAGGGTACCAGCAGGGGCAGAAGCCGCCAGCATCCCTATGAGAATGTCCTCTGTTTTCTGCGGAGCCCCAGGATCCTTCATCCTGCCCCATGATGTGCAGTGAGGTGATGGAGTTTGCAGTTTGAAGGGGAGTATGGAGCAGACCCTTTGCTCTCTGCCCCCTCCAGCCTTTATCCCTGTGTCAATGACCTCCCTGCAAACATCCCTTGTTCTGGCGGTGACAGCTTCTCCCCATTCATCTCTTGCTGTCAGGCTGGGATTGAGCATGGAGATGGGATTTGCGGGACAAGATGAGAGCTTCCTGGTGCCAGCACAGAGACAGGACCAGCATTTGGGATGGGTGCAAGGGAGAGGGGACCACATTCCACATTTCTTTTCCCTATTCCTTAGCTATACAGGATTTGCATGAGCAGCCACAACACTGCGGATGCTTCAACACCTCCCTGTGCTTTTTAAGATAAAGTGTTGATGGCTGAGCTGATGGTACCCAGAGGGGCTTTGACCAGGGGAGTTAGTCACAGCAACCCCTATGTCCCTTCGATCACATGTATGACATCACATCTTCCTTCCTTGTAAGGAAACCAAGAGGAGAAGGAGCCTCAAACTTCATTGCAATTCACAGTCACCAACCTGGAGGAAGAAATTACCCTCAATTATCCCAGGCCACTTTCCCTCACAGCAAACACCAATTAACTTTATTGAGTTATAGCCTTGGTCACTGATAAATATCTATTATTCTTGCAAGATTCCTGACCTTGTCCCTCAGCTCCAATAAAATTCCTCACTCTTACCTGCGAGCTCTTTATTAAAGCTGCTGGGGTGGGAGGGAAGAGGAAGTGCAGTTTTTCATCTGCTTGCTGAAAAAGAGTCAGAGAAAAGGATTCAAAAGCTTCATTGCATTTGTTTGTGCCTTTCAAAGAGAAGAAGCTGGTGGGAATCAAGATCTCAAGCTGCATATTCAAATATCGAGGGGAATCCCTCCCCAGGATGCAGCTTCACAAGAGATTACACTTCAAAGGGAATTGGAGACAGTACAGTTCTTAATACAGGATGATGAACTGTGCTGAGACCACCCAGTGGTTAAGAGAATTTGGGCACATCAAGGGCTCATCCCATTCATTTTAAAGGGTATTTAACATTCATCCTAATTCCTGTTTACGTACATGGTGAGATAAATGGAAATCAGCTGGCAATAAGCACCCACATCCCATGTCCATGCCCATCTCATGCTAAAGCACACCATGGAAAACCAAACTGTCTATGTCACTTACAAATTAAGCCTGTTGATGGTGACTTAGTGCTGGCACAAAAGTGTCTTCTGCTTGTGGTCAACGAAGGAGACACGATCAATGCAATTAAATGTTGAAAAGTTAGGAAGGACAGAGGCCTTTGAAATCGGACCAGGAAATAGCACTTGAATGTAATGTTCAATTTCTCACTCTAATTTCCCTCTCTGAATAGACTATCTCCTAAGTTGCCCATGTAGGGATATGGTCGGGATGGAGAGGGACTGGCAGAACAGTGAGCACTGGCTGGGCTGTTGGGTGCAGAGGGTGACAGATTCTGGACAGTCTGCAGGATCCCGAAGACTGCCACATGGGTTTGTCTCCTAAATCTATGTGAACAGAACAGAAGGAGAACACCATGGGGTGCAGGACCCATCCCACAGTACCTGAGCAAGAGCAGTAGGGAAGGAACAGAGACCTGGGCCAAGTTCAGCCAAGATTGCAGGGCGTCAAGCAAGTGGGGGATTATGAGGCAGATCCAAGACCAAGCCAAACCAAGCCAACACAGGTCAAATCAATGCCCTGTTCAGGGTCAGGTCAGCAATTGCTAGGAAGATACATGAGCAAGCTTTGGTCACCATCAAAGGATTCCATAGATGTGCACAACTCCTCCTAAACTGGAAACCAAACCACAAACATAGCCTAACATCCCTGGGCTGAGGTTAAATAGAGGTGGGAGACAAATGGGCAGAGTGGGGATGGAGCCCCAGCTGAGGCTGCTCAGGGGGATGAAGGCCTATTCACCCTGGGACAATTCATCACTGCCTCAAATGCCCATTTCTCACCCTTGAATACAGTGGAAACCCTAAAGCACCAGCTCAGCTGTTGGACATCCAGGCACTATATGTGGATAATCCCACTGGGGCTGGAAAACTGGGCTCTCAAGTATGCACAGAGGGAAAAGAGGAGCTCCCGAGAAAGGGTCACTTGTGCTTCCTGTCACATATAGGGACTCTTTTCAAGATCTGAAATGTCTCTAAGCCCATGCTCATTCTGTTGGCAATGACAGACAGAAAGCTTGGCATAGTCCATAGGTATGTCAGAAGCATCCTATGAGCTGCTCATCACTGCTGCTGCTCTGTAGCTGTTCTCAGGTTTGGCTCATGCACACCATGTCTCTCAGATGCCCCAGCACCACAATGCCTTTCAGAGGTGATTTCACATCCTTTGCTTTTCCTTCTCTTTGTTTTCCTCTGGTAAAGCATGAGCAGCCCTGGAGGCTTCCTCCCAGGAGAGCACATGCAACTGTATTTACAGCCCCAGCACCACAGGCTGGGCTCTTGGAGTCTGGCACGAGCTTCCCTCTCTTCACATCAGGTGCTTCACAGAGGTGATGCTGGGTATAAACCCTTGGCTCCCATCACTCGGTGGCAGAAGGAAGGCACAGGAGGTAACATCAAGACGAAGCAAAGCCTCACCTGCATTGAGGCAGTGGGCTTTTATCTTCATGTCCTCGTTTCCTCTTTGGGAAAGCTGTGTCAGGAAAACAGCCTTACCAACGTGGGTTTTCTTTATAAGAAGAGGAAGCAATGGTTTGTGCAGGTTTTCTTTTACACAGGCAGCTAAAGCAAGATGCACTGATTTATTCAAGGGTTAAATGAGGATGAGTCTTATATCGTTATAAAGAAATGCAGCATTTCAGATTGTCAGCAGAATATAGTCACTAACAAATCAGCCTTAGGAATTAGCACACTGTAATATAAACTGAGCTTTCAAGTATGCAACTCAATGCCCATGGGTTTAGGATGCTTCAGTGTGCTGGAGCTCAGAAATATATAAATCATGACTTTAGCAATGTGAATGTTTTGTGTTGTGAATGATCTCAAAGAGTTTGAGAAATGTGTTTTGTAACTGGAACGATAATCAAAAGCCAAGGGAAATGTCTGGAGGATGTGTAAGCAGGTCTATCACTGGGACTTTCTCCAGGTTTACGTACACTGCTACGAGGTTACTCTGAGGTGCCTTCCGGCACACACAGCCTCCAAACTGAAAGTGAATAAGGATCTGATACTTTCCTCAAACCTGGAATAACCTGAAAACTCACGTGCTTCAATAAATCCATAGTTTAAGGTTTCTAAGCATAGAAAAACAAAACTGCCATTTGTTGCTTCAACACGCTCCCTGTTAAAAGTACCTCAATTAACAAAATATAATCTGTATATAATTTGGGTTGCAATATACATTAGAATATATGAATTCCATCAAAATGTGACAGTTGCTTGATTGATTGCAGTTAGATATGGTCCAAAACTGAATCAATTTTTAATCACTGTGATGTTTCTCTTCCTTTTGTCTCAGCAGGGAACACCAGGTCATGGGGGGAAATCAAACCCAGATTGAATTCATCCTCTTGGGAATTACAGGCAGCCCAGGTGCGCAGACCCCTCTTTTTCTCTTGTTCCTTTTGATTTACATTGTCACTTTGGTGGGGAACATTGGCATTATCACATTGGTTCGGTTGTCTCCCAGCCTCCACACCCCCATGTACTTCTTCCTCACCCATTTTGCCTTCACTGAAGTCTGCTATTCCACAGTCATCTCCCCCAGGATGCTGGCAGACCTGTTATCAGAGGACAAAACCATTTCTTTCACTGGCTGCATGATGCAGTTCCTCATCTTCGCGTTCTTTGCTACTATTGAGTGTCACCTCCTGGCCATGATGGCCTACGACCGCCACACTGCTATCTGCCAGCCCCTGCTTTATGTGACCATCAGCAGCTGGTAGCATCATCCTACCTATTCGCCTTCCTCAGTGCCATCATCTACACATGGTGCTTGTTTGGAGGTTCCTTCTGTGGTCCCACCCACATCGACCACTTCTTCTGTGATGTTGTTCCTGTGCTAAAGCTCGTGTGCTCTGACACCCACAGCAGTGAGACGGTCATCTTTGCCTTTGTCACCATCAATGTGGTGGGCACGAGCGTGGTCATTTTGCTCTCCTACATCTCTATCATCTGTACCATGCTAAGGGTGTGCTCAGCACAGAGCAGGGCCAGAGCCTTCCACACCTGCGCCTCTCATTTGATGGCCATTTCCTTGTTCTTCGGGACATCATTCTTCATGTACCTACAACCTCCGTCTAACCGCAGAAGCCTGGATAAGGTGGTCTCTATCTTCTACACAATGGTCACCCCCATGTTCAATCCATTCATTTACAGCCTCAGGAACAAGGAGGTGAAGGAGGCTCTGATCAAGTGCACGAGGAGGTTCTTCAGCCACTGGCAACATAGAAGAGTTCCGTCATCCAGGACATGAACGGTTCATGTCCAGTGTGAAAGCCCATGGGGCACTGAAATATTGAGATTTTCCACTGATACTCATGTCTTTATGGAAGTTCTTCCACAGTTTCTGCACAAAAGTTTATGACAGTATTGAATGAGAAACAGACCCCCAAAATCACACCCTTCTTGGAAGAAAACAAGAGGAGACTGAGCCTCAAACTTCATTTCACTTCGCAATCCCCAGCCTGGAGGAAGAAATTACCCTCAATTATCCCAGGCCTCTTTTCCTCACAGGAAACAAGCATCACATTTATTCATTTACAACTTTTGTCACTGATAAAGATGTGTTTTTCTTGCAAGATTTTTGACCTTGTCCCTCAGCTCCAATAACATTCCTCACTCTTACCTGTGATCTCTATTAAAGCTGCTGGGGTGGGAGGGAAGAGGAAGTGCAGTTTTACATTTGCTTGCTGAAAAAGAGTCAGAGCAAAGGTTTCAAAAGATTCATTGCATTTGTTTGTGCCTTTCAAAGAGCAGAAGCTGGTGGGAATCGAGGTCTCAAGCTGCATTTGGAATATCAAGGGGAATCTGTCCCGAGGCTGTAGCTTCACAATAGATTTCACTTAAAGGAAGTGTCGTGGTTTAAACAAAAGTCATCCATAAATCACACAGTTGCTCTCTCACTCCCCACCTTCTTGCCCTCCCCCTACATGCAGAGGAATAGAGAAGAGAATCGAAAAGAATGCAACTCCCACGGGTTGAGATAAGAACAGTTTAGTAACCAAGGTATAACACAAATCACCACTGCTACCACCAATGATAATAACGATAAAGGAAATAACAAGAGGAAAGAATACAACACCTCAACACCAGCTGACCAATAACTCACCCCACTCCCCCCAGCAGAGCACCGACTGATACCTCCTCCAACCCTGCAGTCCCAGCCCTTCCAGGTAACTCCCAGTTACATCCTGGGCATGACGTGCTGTGCTATGGAATACCTCTTTGGTCGGTTTGGGTCAGGTGTCCTGTCTCTCCTTCCTCCCAGCTTTCGCTCCTCCCTGGCAGGGCATGGGACTCAGAAAGTCCTTGGCCAGACCAAACATTTGAGCAGCAACTAAAAACATCGGTGTTATCAGCACTGTTCCCAGGCCAACAAAGCAAAACACAGCACTGCATCAGCTACTAAGAAGGAGAAAAATAACTGCTACTGCTGAACCCAGGACAGTGTCCCCCCCTTATTCCATACCATTCACATCATGCTCAGATCCCACATTTTCAATATACCATCACTCTTATCTCAGTGCACTCTTATCTTAGTGCATGGACCAGTCCCTATAAAGCTGCTGAGTCCATCTGGTCCATGATGTCAGGTTCCATCTCTTGTTACAGTCTCTCAAAGCAGGAGAGGCTGTGTGCAGTGTTCACACTCATGAATAACCTGGGCAATAGTGTCCATTGCTAAGTCCACCCCTCGATCATGAGTCCATCTCTGTGTTGCATCCCTGCCCTGATGGCCTGAAGTGCCATGGGCCCACCAGGCCCAAAATAATTCACTGTCCTCCTCAGCAGTTTCTGCAGCTTGTTGCTGGGGACTCCATAGAGCTGCCTTCCACCTCCGACACTTCCAAAGCACTGGAGGGGCCCAGTGGACCAGATACTGGCTCATACTGTCCCACACACCCTGCCACTCATGACTGTCCAGCCTTGGGGAAGATCTCTTGATCCTCCTATATTGTGGTCTAACCACAGACAAGAAGCAAACCTGACTCTGCTTAACTTCTGAGATCAGACAAAATGGTCGTGGGTAGAACCCCCTCTGTGTGTGTGCCAACACGCTGATCCCCATCACAATCAGCAGGCAGGTCCCAAGGGTACCCAAAGGCCATTCGAACCCTTCAGAACTCTCCGATGACGCCGCTGTGCTTGTCCCTGGGGCTGGTGCAGCTGCTGTGCTTGCCGGCTCTCCCACCACCAGCTTCTCTCTTCCTGGGTGCAGCTCTTCCTGCTCTGCCGTGCTGGGAAATGCTGTGTGCCCTCCTGCATCCTCCTGGGGCTCGGCGGGCGGCTGCCGGGGGACGCTCTCGGCCGCCGCGGGGCTGGGCCCCTCCGCGGGGCTCGGCTCCTCCGCGGGGCTCGGCTCCTCGGCCGCCTCCTCCCGCTGCTCAGCAGCCGCCTTCCTCCCGGCTTCGGGGCCCGCTCCCGCCGCCGCCTGGTCCCCGGGGCCGCTCTCCCGGGCCGCTTCGGCCGCCGCCGGCTGCCGGGGCTGCTCCCCCTCGGCTCCCCGCAGCCTCACGAAAACGGAGGCGAGGACAAGGGCCAGGGCGGTGAAGAGCAGCGGGACGGCCGGGTACAAGTCCACGGCCACGTCCATCCCTCCCTGCTGCCGGAGCCCAACCGTATTACAAGCCATTGCCATAAAGCACAGTGAAACAAGAACCTTAGCCCAAGCCCCACACTTGATAAACACTAACACAGGGAATACCGGCTCTAGGTAATGTACTACATTCTGAAACTGTGAGAGCAAGAGAAACAACTTTGAGAGCCAATAAATCAGCATTGTGACGACTATTAATCCGATCTGTCTCTGTCATTATCTCAACCCTTCATGCCCCACGTTGGGCGCCAAAAAATGAACTGTCGTGGTTCAAACCCAACCACAAACCTCGTTCGCTCACTCCCCCCCTTCTTGCCCTCCCCCTGCTCCTGGAGGGATGGAGAAGAGAATTGAAAAGAATGCAACTCCCAGGCTGAGATAAGAACAGTTTAGTAACTAAGGTATAACCCAAATCACTACTGCTACCACCAATAATAATAATGATAAAGGAAATAACAAGAGGAAAGAATACAACACCTCAACACCAGCCAACCAATAACTCGCCCCACTCCCCCCAGCAGAGCACCGACCGATACCTCGTCCAACCCTGCAGCCCACCAGCCCTTCCGGGTAACTCCCCGTTACATCCTGGGCATGACGTGCTGTGGTATGGAATACCTCTTTGGCTACTTTGGGTCAGGTGTCCTGTCTCTGCCTCCTCCCAGCCTCCCCTCCTCCCTGGCAGAGCTGAACCCAGGACACCCATGTTGCTACCCATTTCACTCCTTTATCACATTCCTCACTGTTCCTCCCCATCTCCTTCCTTCTACTTTCAGGCACTGCTCCCTCAGGCTCTCCTTTGTCTCTTGTGCTTCCAGCACAATGGGTAGAAGAAGGTGAATGTCATTATCAAGGAGAGGAGAAGGACTGGGGCTGCCTCAGTCCCCATGGGATTAAGAACCAAATTTCCCAGGAAGCCCTCTCCAGGCACAGGAAGGACAGGAGGGTGACCATGAGGAGTACCAAGACCAAGTCATGCCTGACCAACCTGAGTGCCTTGGGTGATGTCAGCATTGATGTTTGCTTGGACAAGAAGCAGTGGACAGCATTTACCTCACCAATAGCAAGGTCACCATGATCTTCTGTTGGCTCTTTGCAGCCAAACTTGTGAGCTATGGCTTGAGTACAAGGAATTGAAGGCAGGTGGAAAGCTGGTTCATTGCACATGGTGCCTGTCATTACTGATGGAGCCTGGTACCACTTGCTATCGGCGAGGTTCCCCTCAGCTCCCTGCCATGATAATGTCAACCATGGCCCCTGTGCAGCTGTGACTGCCTCAGAAATGCTCCAAAAGTGGATGTGAAAGGTGGGGTTGTTCTGCGGTTTGCTCTAAGGGAGCCCAAAGCCCTGTTGCTCGCTCAAGCTGAGGTCATCTCCTCTGGGTACACTTCTTCTGCAAACCAAGCAGCACAGAGAAGAGATAATGACCTGCTGTGGGCTTTGTCACCTCCTGGGGCCCAAAGACATTCACAGTCCCACATCCCCACATCCCATGAAATAGGAAGGGAGTTGCTGATGCTGGTTCATTCCCAGGCTCCCTGCACAGCTCCAGGCACGTTCGTCTTCACATCCATCTCCGAGAGCATCAGGAGGGCAGCAGAGACAGAGCTGAGAGGTAAGTGAGGGGCAGCATCTTTCAGCCCATCATTCTGCTGTGGTTCTCTCTTGCCAACAAGCAGCAGCTCCTGTCTCCATTTCCTGCCCTACTGCAGGGTCCTGGGCTTCTTGATGATTGATTTTCTTTGTAGTTAAATATGGTTTAAAGGGAGCTGAGCAAATGCTGGGTAGGAGCTACCTCACCTTCTTAGGGTACTTAGTGATTGGATTTAGGAATCACCTCAAATGTCTTTAGGCAAGCACTTATCTCCTTACATTTGAATGCACCAGGTCACCCCTATGTGTTTACTGGGTCCATCAACTTCCTTTATTGTTGAGGGAGATTTGGTGGGGTTCCTACATCTCACTGCAAGGGGGACACCTCCATTGGTTCAGTTGAAGAGATCTGAATGAACTCTGCTGATTGCATTGGGCTGAGTCTCATCATCTGTAATGAGACCTTGGCTCATAAATAGGTGAGGAGAAGCACTCATGTTTGTTTCTCAATGTGAGCTGCATCTGAAAGAGGGTGAATGAAGTCCTATTTGGAGGTTTCTGGTATGTTTCCTTTAGCTGGTGGGTTAAAAAAGACCCAGAAGCAAGGGAAATGTGTTTTTTTCCCCTTTTGATTGGAAAGGATTTTGACACTTGGGCTTCAAACAGATTGATCCTACACTGGGGTGGGGACTCCACCAACCAGGAGCATGGAGTAGCACCTTTAGGCTAGCTGGAAACAGAAATACCTTAGTTTCCCTTAGTGCAGAAAGGAAAGGCAGAGTTTCAGTTTGGTCTTGTTCCCTTTAAAACTGATGTCCCAGGTGTCTCTCTCTTGCTTTTGAAAGAGAATTGGGAGATATTAGAATGGTTTCTTTTAGACACTGTTGCTACCTTGGAGCTGAGGTACCGTGGGGAGGTCCCTGCACACAGTGGTGCTCCTCTTTGGCTCTCTTTAAAGAGATTAAAGAGAGAAACCCCTGTGGTACTGGCAAGGTTTTAGCAAATTAGAAACTCTCTCTGGTTGCACCCAACAGCCCAGCCAGGGCTCATTGCTCTGGCAGTCCCTCTCCATTCAGACCATGTCCCTGCATGGGCAAACGAGGAGGCAGTCTTCTCAGTGAGGCAAATAGAGTAATCAATTGAGCATTCTATTCAGTGTTATTCTCTGGTCATTAGTATCTCCTCCATTTCCAAATATGATATTAGAATTATGGTACTTAGTAGGTGGGCAGCACTTTTCTTTGGAAATGGCTTTCAAGTCTTAGTAAAGACTCTTTAATCTTTCCAGCTTGATTGTTTCTTTTCTTTGAAGATGCTGAGGAGCCTTCCCTAAGAAAAGCTCTTTCTCAATAACTTCAGAGTGTTTCTGATTTTGTTCTCTTCTGTGTCCCAGAAGACAACCCATCTCAAAGGCTGAGGAATTAACAGCTCCAGATGTTTAACTTATGAACTCCCTGAAGAAATTCTTCAGTTACATCTGAAGGGGAGAGAAAACAAGATTGCCATGGGGTTATGTGCCCAATGAGGCTGCTGGCAGCGTATCCCAACCATCTAAGATAGAAAGTAATAAACGGTAAAGACAGGAGTCTCTGGTAGATGTAGCCAAACAGAGACTTTAAGGATTTACTTCTCTGAAGCTCTGACTTATAAAACAAGCCAGAAGGTGAGAAAAGTCTTTTCTCAAGATAGAGAGGATTCTGTGCAGTACAATCATGCAGATCCACACACTGAGTCCAAGTCTGTGTGTGTCACTTGTAATACCAGTTTTATACATTTTATTTGTACTCCTCTGTCACACATATAAAATCATAGAATCATAGAATAGTTTGGGTTGGAAAGGACCTTAAGATCATCCAGTTCCAATCCCTATGCCATGGGCAGGGACACCTCACACTAAACCGTGTCGCCCAAGGCTCTGTCCAGCCTGGCCTTGAACATTGCCAGGGATGGAGCACTCACAACCTCCCTGGGCAACCCATTCCAGTGCCTCACCACTCTCACAAGAAAGAACTTCTTCCTTAGATCCAATCTAAACTTCCCCTGTTTCAGTTTTAACCCGTTACCCCTTGTCCTGTCACTACAGTCCCTGATGAAGAGTCCCTCCCCAGCATCCCTATAGGCCCCCTTCAGGTACTGGAGGGCTGCTATGAGGTCTCCACGCAGCCTTCTCTTCTCCAGGCTGAACAGCCCCAACTTCCTCAGCCTGTCTTCATACGGGAGGTGCTCCAGTCCCCTGATCATCCTCGTGGCCTCCTCTGGACTTGTTCCAACAGTTCCATGTCCTTTTTATGTTCAGGACACCTCACTTCTTCCTCATTCCGCCCCCCCCAAATCCGGTGAAGGAGGTGCTTGCGTATAGTTAAAGTTGCAGTAATGTATCTGCCTTCTTACATGTGTTTCTCCTCTTGATCTTTCGAGGGTGGACTAAAATGAGAACTAATATCCCTCACTAAGGTGAAATTGGCGTCCAATCTGTTGACCTGATCGATGAGGTGCCAGGTATCTGCTGCCTGTGCTTCTGCTCTGCAGGTGCGTGCTGTGAAGACAGAGAAGGGCAGGAGGTTGGAGTCGATGGATGGTGACTTTCTCTAGGGGCTGGGGAAGGAAAGCTCTTTCAGAGGATGTAGTAACATGTATTCCTCTGACAAGAAAATAAACCCAAACCCAAGGCTAATAAGCAAATGTCAGGCCAGGTACACTGCCACAGTGACCAGGGAGCAGTGACCCAGTGTCACCCGTGGGGCTGCCTGGGGTGGTCAAACATGCAAGTCTGGCTGTGAAAACCTCCCCGTGCCAGGGGGTTCTGACTTGTGTTGGTGCAGGTGCCTGAGCACATTCTGATCTGACAGGGGCTGATGTCTGCTGGTGGAAAAGAGCCACTTCTCCACGTTGTCAACTTGGGGCATGTGTGAGCGCCCCAGGCTGAGGCTGGGGCAGGAAGCGGGGAGGACACAATGTACATACCTGAAGGAACTCACTTGGTGTGAGAACAGCTTAGAAAAATGGAAGGCTAAAACTTCACCATTGCTCTAATGACACTAATCTCTTACAGAGTTTGGGTTTGTGCTTAATGTCTGCCATCTGTAGCAATGGCCCCGTCCTGAAGTGGGACAGCCCTCCAGGTGCTGGGCATATGGGATTTCTATTTTAAATGCCCATGAATTCAGGCAGAATGAGGCCCTGCTCACCTCTTTGCCACTTCTTTTAAGCCTCTCATCTGTCTAGAAATACGTAACGGGGTTGGTATTGCTGTAGACATGAGTTCCCTGCTTCTTCACAGCAGCAGTGTTACAGCCTGATGTACTTCCGCTGGGAGTCAACCTTAAATTAGTTACACACTGCAATCTTCCACAGAGATTTTGTTCTTTATCTAGCATTAAATAGACCTTCAGTAGCCATTAAATAGCAGAAACTGTCTCGACTCAGGAGCCTGCAAGGAAATGCTGGTGTGCTCTTTATGGGGGCTGTAGTCCAAAGGTAAGACAACCCAATTGGAAGATCAAACGTTTGAGACCTGTTGCTCTGTCTTTGTTCTGTACAGGGGGAAGGTAAATAAGTCGGTTCTCTATGAGCCAGGTTCCAGCTTTACCATCAGACGGGGTTCTGGAAAAGAACCTTCTCCACGAAGGAAAAGCTTGAACAGGGCACTGCTGTAAACCTGTAAACCTGCAAAGCTGTGCTGACTGTAGAAACCTGGGTTGAGCGACAAACGGGAAAAGGTCACTAACAAACAGCTGCCTGAAGGAGGAAGAGCCCAGAAACCTGCTGAGCACAGGCAGTGCTTGTTTGAGGCTTCACATCTATTGATGCCAACATCTGCCGGCCTTCAGCAAACTGCTGCAGCCCCACATGTGCCAGAGGAACAGACAAGGTAGCACCAATTGCAGGCAGTGCAGGGACATTAAGTGACATTTATCCTGCTCTGCTGTTAACACTGTTGTAGGTTTTCCCTGTGACTGAGTCCAGGAGAAATATTTGCACTGCAAATATGACTGAACACCTGAAAAATAACCAGGTTCTGTCGGGTATTACTGCAAAGTAAGACACTGATTTCAAGCTAATATTCAGATGGGAGGATTTAAATAAATACATTTCAATTGAAGGCTACAGTGGCACATGAAAAATCAACAAGCGCTTCCTGTGTATTAGCCTGATACCAAATCAAACTCATTTCCCCAATCATAAAAGTTTATGCTACACCTGCACCAAAAAGAGCTGCAAAACCCCAGCTTTTTGCAATTTAGCACACAGAGAAACACAGCAGGTGCCTCAGGATGATGGGAAGACCACATGCTTTGCTCCAGTGTACAAAGCAGTCGTGCAGGCATGTGTTAACATGTCTTAGAGGCCTTCTTCTTTAAACGTATTTAATATGTTCTAACCAAAGAGCTGCTGCTTTAGACCATCTACAAACTGCAGGAATCCAGAGGAAGAAAAAAGCCACAGCAACCTTATTTCACCAGTAGCAAAGTTAAGAAGCACCCAAGGAGGTCACCTGGGAAGGCTATTACGAGATCAGTAAAGAGTTTCTTGGTCCTTTGGAAGAGTATTCCCCATTCCCACCCAGTAAGTATGTGCCATGATGTTCATTTTGTATAGAAAGAAGTTTGATCCTGTGCCTTTTCACTTTGCTGGATAATAAGCTTGGTTTAAATAACACACTTCTTTAAACAGATGGAACACTAAAATACTGAGTGGTTTAGTCACTGCTGACGTGGTAAAAAGGGGCATCTCGCCCAGAAGCTGCTGAATCCCAGACAGGCACTTCCAAAAGACATTCACAGAAGGGCACTGCACTCCTGTGACATCAGGTTCCCAGTTAAGTACTACCTTTTCTTTAAGGGCTCCCCAACCACAACCCTACATCTGCAGGTAGTCAGTAGCTGTGACCCAGCTCTAGAACCAGGTCATGCTTGAAGATTCTAGATGAACATAATTTTTTAATCAAGGGCCCTGTAGATGCGGGAGCAGCAGGCAAGAAGGAAACCCAAAGACGAGCCCTGACATGGGGAGGTGATCAATACTGAAGATGAAAAGCAGCAACCTCCATTCCATGCCAATCCATTCCCTCCCATCCCATGCCATTCCATTCCCTACACCCACCCCGACCTGAATAACAATGGCACTGCTATTCCCCTGCAATGCCAGGGTTTTCAGCTCCAAAACCACTTTCAAGGACACAAAACACAAAGCTTACAGTGCAAAAAAAGGTTTTATTTTAGGATTCCGTTTGATTTTAGTTTGGTTTCTTATCTTTTGCCTTACGTTATCTTCTTTTTACCGAATTTTCCATGATGTCATGGGGTCTTGTTTTGGCTTGGTTTCAGAGCCGAGGCTCACAAGCATCAAGCCCTTCAAGCACAGGCTGCTGTGCAGAAGCCAGAGCCCCCGGGGACATGGAGCCGAGGGAAGAGCAGAAGTGGCTCCCTCTGCGAGCTTGAGCAGCGGGCAAGAAGCGAGCCCAAAGGGGAGCCCTGTCAAGGGGCTGTGCTCAGTGCTACAGAGGACAAGCAGCAACGTCCAGGGGCTACCCCGGGAGTCGTGAGAGCTTCCTCCCCCAGCATGGGGGCATGAGGGGCCACCTGCGTGGAGCATGTGAAATAGGAGCACTGGTATTGTTTCCTAAAGAAGGCAAACTGTTGTTTGGAAAGATGAAGTCACGTCAATATTTTTATGGGTATTATTCTTTTTATATACATGAACATTATAATGCTAGCTGCTTTATTAAGGCTCTCATTGGTTCAATAGGTGTACCCAGCCTTTTTGCATTTTATGCCAGTCTTTCTTTTCAGAAGCCGCAACTTCGGAAAAAGAGTTGTGGCAATTAATACTACCGAGAAAACATGGCTGTCCAGGTTCCCAGACTATAAATAAACAAGCCATTGAGTAGGAAGTGACGTCCCTTGTCAGTATGATATGTTTGTGTCCAGGTTCATAAATATTTGCTGAACTGCATAAGGAATTCAATCTGAAGCAGCTTGCTCACGTGTGTTCCTTCTGGCATTGTGATTATCATGTTTATTTACAACTGGTTTGGTTTGTTTTGTTTCTTTTCATTGTAACTATAATCACAGAATCACAGAATCACAAGGGTTGGAAGGGATCTCAAAGATCATCTAGTCCAACCCCCCTGCAAGAGCAGGGTAACCTACAGTACATCACACAGGAGCTTGTCCAGGCGGGCCTTGAATATCTCCAATGTAGGAGACTCCACAACCTGCCTGGCAACCTGTTCCAGTGCTCTGTCACTCTTACAGTAAAGAAGTTCTTCCTGATGTTAACGTGGAACTTCCTATGCTCCAGTTTACACCCATTGCCCCTTGTCCTATCACTGGATATCACTGAAAAAAGCCTAGCTCCATCATCCTGACACCCACCCTTTACATATTTGTAAACACTGATGAGGTCACCCCTCAGTCTCCTCCAAGCTAAAGAGACCCAGCTCCCTCAGCCTCTCCTCATAAGGGAGATGTTCCACTCCCTTAATCATCTTTGTGGCTCTGCGCTGGACTCTTTCAAGCAATTCCCTGTCCTTCTTGAACAGAGGGGCCCAGAACTGCAATATTCCAGATGCAGCCTCACCAAGGCTGAGTAGAGGGGGAGGAGAACCTCTCTTGACCTACTAACCACTCCCTTTCTAATGCACCCTAAGATGCCATTTGCCTTCTTGGCCACAAGAGCACATTGCTGGCTCATGGTCATCCTCCTATCCACCAGGACTCCCAGGTCCCTTTCCCCTTCGCTACTTTCCAGCAGGTCAACCCCCAACCTGTACTGGTACATGGGGTTGTTCTTCCCCAGATGCAAGACTCTACACTTGCCCCCGTTGAATTTCATCAAGTTTCTCCCCGCCCAACTCTCCAGCCTGTCCAGGTCTCGCTGAATGGCAGCACAGCCTTCTGGTGTGTCAGCCACTCCTCCCAGTTTTGTGTCATCAGTGAACTTGCTGATGGTACACTCAGTTCCCTCATCCAGGTCGTTGATGAAAATATTAAACAGCACCGGTCCCAGCACCGACCCCTGAGGAACTCCACTAGTCACAGACCTCCAGCTAGATTCTGCGCCACTGACCACAACTCTCTGCCTTCTTCCTTTCAACCAGTTCTTGATCCACCTCACTACTTGATCGTCAAGCCCACACTTCCTTAGCTTATCTATGAGGATGCTGTGAGAGACAGTATCAAATGCCTTACTGAAATAAAGAAAAACCACATCTACCGCTCTACCATCATCCCTCCACGTAGTCACTTCCTCAGAGAAGGCTATAAGGTTGGTCAAACATGACTTCCCCCTCATAAAACCATGTTGGCTGTTCTTAATGACCCCCTCATCCTTGATATGCCTAGAGATGGAGTCAAGAATAAGTTGTTCCATCACCCTTCCAGGGATGGAGGTAAGGCTGACCGGTCTATAATTACCTGGGTCCTCCTTCTTGCCCTTCTTATAGACTGGTGTGACATTTGCCATCCGCCAATCCTCAGGCACCTCTCCCGTTTCCCACGACTTACCAAAGATGATGGAGAGTGGCCTAGCAATGACCTCCGCCAGCTCCCTCAGCACCCGTGGGTGCATTCCATCCGGACCCATCGATTTACAGATGTCCAGTTTGCATAGCTGATCCCTAACCCAATCCTCATCTACCAAAGCAAACTGCTCGTTTGTCCTGACTCCTTCTGGGGCTATAGGAATCCGGGGCCCCCGGGGAGAGTCTGCAGGAGTAAAGACGGAGGCAAAGAAGGCATTGAGCACCTCTGCCTTCTTTATATCCTCTGTCTCCAAGGCACCCACCTCGTTCAGCAGTGGGCCTATATTGCCTCTTGTGTTAGTTTTATTTGCTATGTATTTGAAGAAGCCCTTTCTATTGTCCTTATCCCGACTAGCAAGATTAAGTTCCAAGGAGGCCTTAGCTGTCCTAATTGCCTCCCTACATCCTCTAACAACTGTCCTATATTCCTCCCAAGCGGCCAGCCCCTCCTTCCATAATCCATAGATTCTCCTTTTCCACTTGAGTTTGCCCAGCAGTTCCTTGTTTAACCACGCTGGTCTCCTAGATCCCTTACTTGATTTCCTACTCATTGGGACGCTCTGATCCTGAGCTGGAAGAAGCGATCCTTGAATGCTGACCAACTATCTTGAGCCCCTTTGCCGCCTAGTACCCTTTCCCATGAGACTTCCCTTAGCAGTTGACTGAAGAGGCCAAAGTTGGCCCTTCGGAAATCCAGAACTGTGGCTTTGCTAGGTATTCTATTCCTCCCACACAGGATCCTAAACTCCACCATCTCATGGTCACTGCAGCCAAGGCTGCCATTGACCATCACCACTTCGACCAAACCCTCCTTGTTGGCGAGTACTAAATCTAGCAGCGCTGCTCTCCTAGTTGGTATGTCCACCATTTGCATTAAGAAGTTATCATCAATGCACTGGAGGAACCTCCTAGACAGTGAATGACTGGCTGTGTGAGTCTTCCAGCAAATATCGGGGTAGTTAAAATCCCCCACAACAACTACAGAATTGATGGATAAAGGTAAAGCAGTTGATGTCATCTACCTGGACTTGTGCAAAGCGTTTGACACTGTCCCACACCACATCCTTCTCTCTAAATTGGAGAGATATCCATTTGATGGATGGACCACTCGGTAGAAAAAGAACCGGCTGGATGGCCACACACAAAGAGTTGTGGTCAATAGCTCGAAGTCCGGCTGGAGACCGGTAACGAGTGGTGTCCCTCAGGGATCGGTGTTGGGACCGATCTTGTTTAACATCTTCATCGCTGACATGGACAGTGGGATTGAGTGCGCCCTCAGCAAATTTGCCGATGACACCGAGCTGTGTGGTCTGGTTGATATGCTGGAGGGAAGGGATGCCATGCAGAGGGACCTTGACACGCTTGTGAGGTGGGCTGATGCCAACCTTATGAAGTTCAACCATGACAAGTGCAAGGTCCTACACCTGGGTTGGAGCAATCCCAGGCACAGCTACAGACTGGGCAGAGAAGAGATTCAGAGCGGCCCTGCCGAGAAGGACTTGGGGGTGCTGGTCGATGAGAAAATGAACATGAGCCAGCTGCAGTGTGCGCTCACATCCCAGAAACCAACCGGATCCTGGGCTGCATCCAAAGGAGCGTGACCAACAGGTCGAAGGAGGTGATCCTGCCCCTCTACTCTGCTCTTGTGAGACCTCACTTGGAGCATTGTGTGCAGTTCTGGTGTCCTCAACATAAAAAGGACATGGAACTGCTGGAACAAGTCCAGAGGAGGGCCACGAGGATGATCAGGGGACTGGAGCACCTCCTGTATGAAGATAGGCTGAGGAAGTTGGGGCTGTTCAGCCTGGAGAAGAGAAGGCTGCGTGGGGACCTAATAGCAGCCTTCCAGTACCTGAAGGGGGCCTATAGGGATGCTGGGGAGGGACTCTTCATCAGGGACTGTAGTGACAGGACAAGGGGTAACGGGTTAAAACTTAAACAGGGGAAGTTTAGATTGGATATAAGGAGGAAATTCTTTCCTGTTAGGGTGGTGAGACACTGGAATGGGTTGCCCAGAGAGGTTGTGAGTGCTCCATCCCTGGCAGTGTTCAAGGCCAGGTTGGATGAAGCTTTGTGTGGGATGGTTTAGTGAGAGGTGTCCCTGTCCATGGCAGGGGGGTTGGAACTAGATGATCTTGAGGTCCTTTCCAACCCGAACTATTCTATGATTCTATGATTCTAACTAAGGCATGTAGTCGCGAGGCTACTTCCAGTTGCCTGTAGAAAGCCTCATGAGCTCCTTCGTCCTGATCAGGAGGTCTATAATAGACCCCCACAACTGTATCACCCGTGCCAGTCTGTCCCTTAATTCGTGCCCACAGACATTCCACTTGCTCCTCATCCGACCCCGGACAGAACTCAATACATTCTAGTTGCTCTCTCACATAAAGAGCAACTCCACCACCTCGCTTCGCTGACCTATCTTTCCTAAAAAGGACATAGCCATCCATGACCACATTCCAGTCATGTGAACTGTCCCACCATGTCTCTGTAATTGCCACTAGATCATAACCTTTAGCCCTCACACAGACTTCTAACTCCTCCTGTTTATTCCCCATGCTGCGTGCATTGGTGTACAGGCATTTCAGGGAGCGAGTCCTAGTACCCCTTTTCCCCTGCGGGACAGGGTCTAAAAACTATCCTTTCCCACAAATGAAACAAGAGATTGATAGTCCTCCTTAGCCTGCCATCCTTCAATCCCTAGCATGTTTCTCTTGGGCTTGTCCCCAACAGGCCCAGTTAAATCCCCTCCCCTCTTCATATCTAGTTTAAAGCCCTGTCAATAAGCCCTGCTAACTCCTGCCCCAAAACCCTTTTTCTTCTCTGGGACTGGTGTATCCCACCTGCCACCAGCAAACCAGGTGTCTCATACAGCAGCCCATGATTGAAAAACCCAAAACCCTGCCTTTGGCACCAGTCACGTAGCCATACATTAATCTGCAGACTCTTCCTATATATCCCTTTACCCTTGCTTGCAACAGGTATGGAGGCAAACACCACTTGCGCTCCAGACCCTTTAACCAGACGTCCCAGGGCCCTGAAGTCTCTCTTCACTGCCCTTACGTTCCTCGTAATAATTTCATCACTGCCAACCTGAAAAACCAGCAGCGGATAGTAGTCAGAGGGCTGCACCAATTCAGAGAGTTTCTTTTTAACATCTCCAATCTGAGCCCCAGGTAGGCAGCAGACTTCCCTGTGGGGTGAATCCGGTCGACAAATGGGCCCTTCTGTTCCCCTCAGAAGGGAGTCACCCACGACGATTACTCTTCTTTTCTTCTTGGTTGGGGAAGTTCTGAGGCATGGGGGTGAGTGACAAGCCCTATGAATATATTCCCCTATGAATCAAAATGGTTACATACTATTTTCTGTGCAGAAAAAAAAATAAAGCATCAAGAAAAGATTTTCACAGCACTGCTAAGGACAGAAGTCATGAAAGCAAAAATTTGAGTATTTTTCATCCCTGCAGAAAAATGTTGTGCTCTTCTTCTAACCAGAGACTGATACATGACAACTTCATTCAATCACTATAACTTTAGACAAACAGTATTGTCATCAAAAGGTGCTGACCTAGAATGCCCATTGCTTTTTGTTGTCTATTTTATCTGTGAGTGAAGTATCAACACCAGTCATCTACAGGCTTGGTTCTTCATCTGACCCTATTGTTCATCTTCACCCTATTGTTGCTGGGTCCTCTAAGAAGCAGTACACCTTACTCCAAAACAACCGTCCTAAATAGCTTAATTGAGTACCACCCAGAAATCCCCACTTCTCAGTGTTGACTGCAGAGCCCAAGTTATTCTCTGCACCAGGACAAAAGGGTGTCATAGAATCATGGAATGGTTTGGGTTGGGAAAGACCTGAAAGCCCAACCCCCTGCCATGGGCAGGGGTGCCTCACACTAGGCCAAGTCACCCAAGACTCTGTCCAACCTGGTGACTGTTGACTTCACCCTGATAATCCCCGTGTTGATCACCCAGATCCACATCTTGAGAAGCACAGAGCTGAAGGATGCTCTGGGGAAGACTCCTAGGAAGAGTTCATGTTTTCTCCCACATTCACGCTAGTAAAAACATAGAATGAGCTTGGTTGTAAACAGCATTGGATGTTGTGCAGCTACAGAGATGGAAACAGTGAGCACGTAACATGGAGAGCTATGAAAGCTCTGAAATTGTCTTTCTGGGTGCAGGGAGTAACTGAGGGCATCTCTGGGGGATGCACAACCGTGCAGCAACACTTCACTGGGTGCAAAGGCCACACTGGGTATCTGCTTCAGGGACCTGCTCCTTAAGGAAACACAGAATGAAGCAGTGGATAAATATCCCCAACCACACACCACAGGCAATGCTGGGACAGGAGAGGACGAACCTGCTTGCTCTGCCCTGGGAGATGAGGTGGTGTGGGGCTCTCACACAGAGGTCTTCATCGTGCTTTTGCTCTTGTGGTCTCTAAACTTGTGATCCCATGTTGGACCCTCGTGGTGGTGACATGCTCTAGCTCACGGCTCCATGGGACACATCGGATCTTGTTGAACAAGACCATGAGTGAGAATTTCTGGGTAAAAAAGGTCAACATAGGGATACAGCATCACAGTAGCCAAGAAGGTAAATCTTCAAGGGGAGTCATCTTTCTTTTCTTTGTCTCCTCATCTCTCTGCCCATCCCTTGTGGTACCTGATGACAAACATTAGAATGAACATATGAGGCCAGACAAGAAAATCATCAGGACCCTTGAGAGCATCCAGCACAAGAGGCAATTGAGAGAGTCCTGCAAACCTGACTGGAGCATAGAGGAAGTTGCAAGGAAGCAGCAGGGCACAGCTCATCTTCTGGTCTTCCTATGGAAGAGTCTATCACTTGTATTGGCTATGGAAGAGCTGAAGTAATTCATTTTTAGGCTGGCAATGTCAGGTGAGATGAATTCCAGCTTCTGTGCCTGTACTCAGCTGTGCAAACACACTAGCAATGAATAACCGCTGCTTTCAATAATGTGCCTAAACCCAGAGGATCTAACATACACACACTTGTAAGTAAGGCTTTTAGGTACACATCCAACCCTTCAGTGCTTGCACATGCAAAAATGAAAGCTCAATGAGACAATGCTTTTACTGGTAGGACCAATGACAATGAATCTAATCAAACTGTGTTGGGCTGTAGCAGATGGTGACTCTAACATGCATTTGTCTTCAGCCTCTATCTCCAGTTTCTCCATGTGAAATTCAAATTGAGGAGCCTTAATGCATGAGCAGTTTAATGTGACACCAAGATTGAGATTTTCCATTCATAGAAGTCAGGGAACGCAAGGAAGTGTTCAAGGCCAAGTTGGATGGGGCTTGGAGCAACCTACTCTAATAGAAGGTGTCCCTGCCTTGGACATGGGGTTGGAACTGGATGAGCTTTAGGGTCCTTTCCAAAGTGTTACATGCTTCTATGATAAAATAGCACAACCAAAATCAGCACAGCAGCTCTTCTCAATACAAAATTTACTCTGCTTTTCTCTTTTGTGTGTGCAGCTGTGTTTCGGTACAGAGAACAATGGCAGCACCATGGAAGCCTTTCTCTTAGCCCATGATCAAGACCCCACACTGCAGCTGTGAAACAGCCACTGTGATCCATGTCTCCAGTTCAGTTCCTTCACCATGGAAGAGAGCAACCACGGTTCAGTCACCAGCTTTATCCTCCTGGGGCTCACCACTGACTCAAAGCTGCAGCTTCTCTTGTTCATGGTGTTCACCTTAGCCTACATCACAACCCTCATGAGCAACATCACCCTCATGCTGGTGATATGCCGTAGCTCACGCCTCCATACCCCAATGTACTTCTTCATTGGCAACTTGTCCTTCCTGGACCTCTGCTATTCCTCCGTCTACACCCCCAAGCTCCTTCTGAACTGCATCTCTGAGGACAAGAGCATCTCCTTTGCTGGGTGTGCTGCTCAGTTCTTTGTCTCTGGTGGCTTGGCCTGCACCGAGAGCTACCTGCTGGCAGCAATGGCCTATGACAGGTACGTGGCCATCTCCAACCCACTGCTCTATGCTGCTGCCATGTCCAAGAAGCTCTGCATAGGGCTGGTGGCCACCTCCTACCTCAGTGGGTTTGCCAGCTCTACCCTCATTACCAGCTGCACGTTCACCCTCAGCTTCTGTGGCTCCAATGTCAATGATGACTTCTTCTGCGACCTGCTCCCACTGGTGAAGCTCTCCTGTGATGTGACAGACAGCTACCAGTCCCTCCTCTACTTCATCCTGACCTTCAACATCATCCTCCCCTCCGCACTCATCCTTATGTCCTACGTCTCCATCCTGGTTGTGATCCTGAGGATGTGCTCGACCGAGGGCCAGCGCAAAGCCTTCTCCACCTCTGCCACCCACCTCACCACCATCACCCTTTACTATGGCTCCATCCTCTTCATTTACACTCGGCCCAGCTCCTCCTATGTCCTGGAGAGGGACAAGGTGGTCCCTGTGCTTTACATGGTGGTGACTCCCATGCTGAACCCCTTCATCTACAGCCTGAGGAACCAGGAGGTGAAGGAGGCACTGCAGACACTGCTGAAGAGACAGACAGCTTCCTAACAGAAGAAACCCAGGGGTTATGGCCCCAAGGAAGGACACAGCAAGAAGCGCACTGACCTTGTCTTGCTTGTGTTTCCCTTTGTTGCTTTTCGCAGTACACACAGGAGCATAAGCTCTTCTGATCCTGAAGTGCACCATGACGGACAGGAGATGGCACTGTGCAGACAGAACCCCTCCCCACCTCTTCCCGTATATGTCTGCTATAAAATGGGATGTTAGCAGCAGCTGAGTTTGTTGGACATCACCTTCGCACTGTGCTTTGTCTGAATTAAACATTCATTCCTTATGCCCAAAGCAGTAGTTCACCTGGAGCTCCATGTGTCAGAGAATCATAGAGTGGTTTGGGTTGGAAACGTCCTTAAGATCACCCAGTCCCAACCCCCTTCCACTGGAGCAGCTTGCTCCAAGCCCCTGTGTCCAACCTGGCCTTGAGCACTGCCAGGGATGGGGCAGCCACAGCTTCTCTGGGCACCCTATGCCAGCGCCTCAGCACCCTCACACAAAAGAGCTTCTGCCTAAGAGCTCATCTCAGTCTCCCCTCGGGCAGGTTCAAGCCATTCCCCTTGGCCTGTGCCTACAGGCCCTTGTCCAAAGCCCCTCTCCTTCTTCCTTTCAACCCTTTAGGCACAGCCAGGTTTATGGAGAAAAGTTTCTCTCTTATTGCTCTTAAAAGAGAAAACTAACACTAGTATTTTCCAAGGAATATTTTCCTATCCATCTATGGAGAATATAAACCCCTCATCATGAAGTTAATATCTGCTATTAGCAACCTTTATGAAAGCAAACACACAGCCAGGACACTGCCTACATCCATTTTGCTTTCCTATTCTGTCCAGGAAGTGCTATGGATGCTGAACATTGAGGCTCTGCTGCATTAGAAATTATTGATCAATAGAACTGATCGAGGCCAGGTTGGACACAGGGGCTTGGAGCAAGCTGCTCTAGTGGAAGGTGTCCTTGCCTGTGGCAGGGGGCTGGAACTGGGTCAGCTTTAAGCTCCTTTCCAACCCAAACCATTCCATGGTTCTGTGAAAAGCTGCTTTCACCTCCTCACTTTGGAGTGTGGTTTCTGAAGGACCCAAAACCATCAGCACAGTGAGCTGTTGTTTCCCCTTAGGCTTAAACTGACTCTTCAGGCTATGGCCTGTGTCTGCTCTGAACACAACCCACACTGTAGCTGTGTCTGCCCATCACCCTTCACTGCAAGTGCAGAGAACCATCCACTTTTTCCAGAAGAAACCCCTGATATGGATGTTTAAAATAGATTCAAGCTGAATCAAAGCCCCCAAATGCATCCTTGTCTCCTTAAGAGGAACCTTCGGTGACTGATTCAGATGTGGAAACCTGCAATTAGATAGGATGATTCCTTGGACTGATGTGACTCAACCTCAAACCCTGGAATGAGAAATCATGAGTAAGCTGCAGCTTGGATGGAAAGTAAGCTTTGCCTCGATGGACAGACAGAAGGAAAAGAGGGGGTGATGGGGGAGTTCTGGACAACACTGAGAGCCTTTGAGCCATGAAACAAGTTGGGCTTGTCTGGATACAAGGAAAGTCCTGTAGCATGGAGCATCTGTGTCATCAGCACCAGATGACATCCAAGGAAAAGCCAACACTGCTCACACAGGGTCTGGAAAGGCTGTTCCTGAACCAAGTCGGGTGACTGCTTATTGCAGGGGATGAAATTCCACCCTGTTCCTAGGTCAGCATGGTGGTAGCTTTCCATGGGGCAGGCCCATCCAGGAAAGCAAGATGTCCATATACATCCTATGGAGGAAATAAGTACATTTCCTATGAGGAAATAAGCAGATGGGCACATGAAGCTGAGAGCTGGTCTTGATAAGGTTCCCCACCACCATGGTGATGGAGAAGAGTAAAACTGTGTCACCAGGTTGGACACAGGGGCTTGGAGCAAGCTGCTCCACTGGAAGGGGTCCCTGCCCATGGCAGGGGTTGGAACTGGAGGAGCTTTAAGCTTCCTTAAAACCCAAACCAGGCTGGGGTTCTATGATCCAGGCCCATGAAATTGTCCTTAATACACAAACATGCCAACACACTGACCCTCCAACTCACTGGCTTTGGGCATGAGCCATCTCTGTCAAGCAAGGCAGCTGTAGGAGTGAACTTTGTTCACAAAGAAGAAAGTTTCTTTCTTGTTATCCCCAGCTAATGAATCTCTGATGGCTTGTTATGAACAATGAGGTAAGTCACATCCAAATCTTCTGAGAAGCTTTCGTGGTGATGAGGAAACTTCCTTGGTAAACCCCAGAAGGTCTTGTTAAAGCTGATGACTCCTGGAAGGGTGGTTGGTCCCCAAGGACCACTTTTTGCTTTGGCAAAGTGAGCAGCATCACTTGTGATGGAAATAGCTGTGACTGCTTGTATTGTGAAGGGCTGGATCTCGGGCCTGCTGGAGGGCTTGCTGTGCCCATACAAGCTTGGTCATACTCTCTCTTTAAAGACACATCCTTGTCTTCATGACATGTGCAGATAATGTGGTTCTTGCTAATGGGGTGCTTTGTCCCTTCCTGCTTTTGACCTTCTAGTAAATGGAACTGGGGAAGCTCATTGCATTTCCCCTCACCTTTGGACCTGCTCAAGGACACCTCATACTTTAAATCTCTTGTCATTAATTGCCTTGGGATGGGTTTGCTTGTGGCTCTTAAGCTGTGAGGCAAGTTGAAGTCCAGTACGTCCATCCTCCTTGTCTGACTGGCTTTCATAAGTGTGGTTTTCCTACCATTATGAATTTGGGATTTTAGAATAAGCATGGGAATGGGGTCACCTGACTCAACATCTAGAATTCATTGTTTAGTTATGGGATAGTCAGGTCCCTTCTAGAATGGATGGGAATAGGAGGATGTTTTATCACACCCTAGGGCAGTTGGTGAGGATGGATGTGGTCCAGAGGAGGTCTGAACATCAGAAGGACTTGTACCATGCCCCCTCTGTCCATGGTATATGCATCTCAGAATAGCTTTCTCTGGATTAAACTAATTCCAGTCAGGATCTGAAGGCCTCCTGGAGGTCAAACTGGATCAGCTGCCCCCCTCAAACCCTTTTTCAGTTTGTGTTAGTCCAAAAGACAGGACAAGAGGAACCGGCCTCAGGCTGCACCAGGGCAGGTTTAGATGGAGCTGAGGAACAATTCCTGCCCCAGAGGGTGCTCAGCATTGGAACAGGCTGCCCAGGGCAGGGCTGCAGGCACGGGCCCTGCAAGTGCTCACACACCGTGGAGAAGAGGCCTCATTGCCATGGGTTAGGGGTGGCCTTGGCAGTGCTGGGAATGGTTGGACTTGATGAGCTTAAAGTGCTTTACCAACCTGGTTGATTCTATGAGTCTTAAAGGAGCCCAGTGCATGCAGCCTGAGCCCAGCCTCTGATGGGGATGGGAACACAGGGATGGGAGAAAGCTCTTTGTGTGTGTGTGTGTGTGTGTGTGTTAAGCTTTAAACTCTTGAAACTGCTCTCTTTCTCTGAACAAACACTAGAGATACAGAAACACACCTTCACTGAGCACAGATGAAGACACTAAACTTATTTAATGACTCAACTTTTATATATCTGAATTTGAAGAGGATGAAACTACTTCAGATCTCCTAATCCCTCCTCCCAACAGTCTTAAAAGCTTTATTTTAGTTTTCAGCTGGACTAAAACTTCATAAAGGAAAAAAAAAAAAAAGATAATTTAAGAACCAAGAACCCCCCTTTTTTTTTTCATGTTTTCTTATAGGTGTTGGTGGAAACTAGCACTTTGGTTGCAGGGAAGGAGACAGATGCAGTGAAATGCCCCAGGTCAGGTTTGGTCACACTCATATAGAAATGTGGTGCCATTTGCTCTGTCCTGAAGGGCCAAGGACATTGCATTCACTTGATAAGTACATCATGCAGCCTTCAGAAGGGTTGGGTCATTCTGAAGCAACATCTGAAAGCTCAGAGGGAGACCCAGGGGCATCTCCAGGGTGTTATTAGTCAATGTTCAGGCAACTGAACTCAATCCCAGATGCCTGTGTGCTTCTTGACATGGGTTCATCCAATCTGACCTGCTCTACCCATGCTCATGTGGATGTTTCATTGGGATAATGGTCTTGGACTATGGAATTATGTCTGTGTGGTGCAGCACATCATCATGAAGGAATGACTGGGACAGCTCAGGAACAGGCACACTTTAGTTCATGACTTCTGGTTGCCCAAATAAGTGGTAAATTCTCCATCCCTGGCAGTGTTCAAGGCCAGGTTGGACAAAAGGGGCTTGGAGCAACATTCTCTAGTGGAAGGTGTCCCTGCCCGTGATAGGGGGTTGGGACTGGATGGTCTTAAGGTACTTTCTAACCCAAACCACTCTATGATTCTATGAGACATGGAGCCACCACCTGAACTACTGGTTTGGACATAAGTAATGAATGTTTAATTCAGATAAAGCACAGTGTGAAGGTGATGTGCACCAAGCCCGGCTGCTGCTAACATCTCATTTTATAGCAGATATAAATTGTTTATGGGGAGAGGTTTGAAGGAGAGGAGGTCTGTCTGCACAGTGACATCTCCTGTCCACCATAATCAAAAGGAGCGTGACCAGCAGGGCGAAGGAGGTGATCCTGCCCCTCTACTCTGCTCTCGTGAGACCTCACCTGGAGCATTGTGTGCAGTTCTGGTGTTCTCAGGACAAAAAGGACATGGAACTGCTGGAACAAGTCCAGAGGAGGCCACGAGGATGTTCAGGGGACTGGAGCACCTCCCGTATGAAGATAGGCTGAGGAAGTTGGGGCTTTTCAGCCTGGAGAAGAGAAGGCTGCGTGGGGACCTCATAGCAGCCTTCCAGTACCTGAAGGGGACCTATAGGGATGCTGGGGAGGGACTCTTCATCGGGGACTGTAGTGACAGGACAAGGGGTAATGGGTTAAAACTTAGACAGGGGAAGTTTAGATCCGATATAAGGAGGAAGTTCTTTCCTGTTAGGGTGGTGAGGCACTGGAATGGGTTGCCCAGGGAATCTGTGAATGCCCTATCCCTGGCAGTGTCCAAGGCCAGGCTGACAGAGACTTGGGTGACCATGGTCCTGGCAGAGGCTGCAGCTCTATGGGCTGAGGTAATGCATACATTGGTGTATTTTGGGGTGTTTCATGTATACAGTGTTTGCCCATCACACATCAGCTCTCTGCGCAGGAAAGCAACAGGAGAGACATTGGGGCAGGCAATGCCATTGCTACAGACTGCCACGAATCAGGTCTGAAGACTGTTGAAAAACACCACAGCTGCTATGATCTGTTCTGGTCAGGCTGCCATGGAGGTCATGTCTTTTATTGCTGTCAGCAGCGGAATGGAAAGCAGAGGTGTGGAGCAGGGGACAGGGGTTTCTTGATTGTAACTGCCCTGTCGTGGGGATTCTTCACTAAAACATCTAAAAATGCTTTCAGAGCACCTTCATGCATAACAGAAGCCACCCAAGTACCACATTAAACTTAAGGTCTTTGCTGTCTGAAATGAAATGAGGTGAATGGTGCTGGAAATCATTCAATGAGGTTTGAGAATCAAAACCTAAAAAAACTGCCTGCACATTGTGCCAGTAATTTGCTGTCCCCTTTATTTTTCTTGTTTAAGGGTGTTCGTGTTCTTTGCTTATGGCCCTTAATAACTGTCTAGAAACAGAGCTTGATTTAGTGCAGGAGTAGAATTCACTCTGTTTATTGTGATTTGCCAAGCAAAAGGAGAGCAACACACAACATAGAGCATACCTTGGGTGCAGGGAATTGTAAAAGCTTTTGCAATTTGTATTCTCAGCTGGTGAAATCAAAGCAGCCAATGCATCATGTAAGTTAAGGTGTAACCTCTTCAACATGCTGTCTATTTGAGATTATTCAGAAACAGCTGAGCATCTCCCCCACATCTGTATTCTACCTGAGGCTAAACTTAAAACATTCAAGATCACTTAATTTTCAATAGTCTCCTAAAGGCCTCTTTCACCTCCTTATTCCTCAGGCTGTAGATCAAGGGGTTCAGCATGGGAGTCACCACAGTGTAGAGCACCACAGCCCATTTATCTGCTCCTCTTGAGCTGGGATGTAAGTATGTGAAAAAGGATGCCCCATAGGAGATGCTGACAGTGGTGAGGTGGGAGGTGCAGGTGGAGAAGGCTTTGCGCTTGCCCTCAGCTGAATTGATGCTGAGGATGGTGGCGATGATGGCCATGTAGGAGAGCAGGACAACCAGGCTGCTGGACACACCAAAGAGAGATGCTGCAGTGGTCAGGATGATGCGGCTGAGGGTGGTGTTGGAGGTGGAGAGCGAGATGAGAGGGGAAATGTCACAGAAGAAGAGGTCGATGGTGCTGGAGCTGCAGAAGGACAGGGTGGACATGCTGATGGTCTGTCCCACGCCATTGGTCAGCCCCATG
The DNA here is from genome assembly GCF_037157495.1 of Lathamus discolor. Classification (NCBI taxonomy): domain Eukaryota; kingdom Metazoa; phylum Chordata; class Aves; order Psittaciformes; family Psittacidae; genus Lathamus; species Lathamus discolor. Next base: position 2,465,788 of record NC_088889.1, read on the forward strand.
AGGTACGAGCCAGTCACCAGCTGGAAACAGCACTTTGGGGACATGACAAGGGGGTAGAGCAGGGGATGGCAAATGGCCATGTAACGGTCATAGGCCATTGCAGCCAGCAGGAAGTATTCAGTTATCCCAAAAAGTTGAAAGAGGAAGACCTGAGCCACACACCCAGCATAAGCAATGATCTTCTTCTCTGACATCAAGTCAACCAGCATCTTGGGGGTGACGATGGTGGAGAAACAGAAGTCTACAAAGGCCAGGTTGCCCAGCAAATAATACATGGGGGAGTGGAGGTGGGGGCTGGCCCTGATTAAGATGATGATGCCCAGGTTGCCCACGATGGTGACAAGGTAGGTGAGCAGGAAGAGCAGGAACAAGTTGCCCTGAGTCACCGGGTCCTCTGTGAAGCCCGCCAGGCTGAACTCGGTCACTTGGGTGCAATTGCTTTGTGCCATGGGCTGGATGGTGCTTTCTGTGTGAGCTCCTGCCTGCAGGTTTCTTCTCCAACAGGCAGGGATGTCCCAGGTGGAAAAGCCTCTGTGTGGTGCGAGCTGCTCAGAGACAGTCCTGCAGGATGTAAAGGGAGAGTTCAGGCACAGACCAATGAGGAAGAGCTTGGTGAAAGTCCTGTCCCAGCACAGGTAGAACGAAGGGGTGCTCAAGCAGTTAAACACCATGGCACAACGTGGTGCCTGCTCTCTGGCTCGCTCCTGGATGTTGAACAATGACTTCTGTCGAAAGCAGTGGGGAGATTCCGTACCTGAATATCTTTACCTTAGTGTGCACTTCATCGCCTGTGTTAGTGCTCAGCCTGGGGTTTGGACACCATCCGGCTCAACCTGGAACACAGAGAAACGTGGTGCTCGCACAACACAGAGTTAATCCTTCCTCCTCTTTTGGGCATTTCCCAAGCACCCGCTTCTTCCCACTCCGCTGGGGCTTCTTCCTAACTGCAAACTGCAATGAATTCCTGAGCTATGTAAAATGCAGTTTAATGGGAATTGGAGCAGCCTGCTCTGGTGAATGGTGACCCTGTCCATGACAAGGGGCTGCATCTCTATCAGCTCTAAGTTCCTGTCAGCCGAAACCATGCTATTAACCTATGCATTCTCACACAGAGGCTTAGGTTGGTTTTCCCCCTCCTCCTGACACACTTGGTTTGCCCTAAAATCTTTTCCTGGGTCTTCTGCTGGATCCTCGACACTACAACAGAAACAGGCAACCCCCAGATCTCAAAAATCTCTCCTTGATGTTTTTTTTTTTTTTTGGGGGGGGGGGGAAGTCATCTTTCAGACCTGCCTCACCTCAGCACATGGGGAGCACCCTGAATGTCCTGTACAGGAAAGCTTCTGGTGCTCATCCAGGAAACCTTTGTAGTCAGTGAGGAGAGGAAGCCTCCTGAGAGTGTTCCCCACCAGGGTGATCTCCAAAGCTGCCTTCTCAGCAGCAGCGTGGGGAGGACACAGCACAAGCAGCTCCCTGGGAAGCCCAGAGCATCATCAAGAAGCCCAGGACCCTGCAGCAGGGCAGGAGATGGAGACAGGAGCTGCTGCTTGTTGGCAAGAGAGAACCACAGCAGAATGATGGGCTGAAAGATGCTGCCCCTCACTTACATCTCAGCTCTGTCTCTGCTGCCCTCCTGATGCTCTTGGAGATGGATGTGAAGATGAACGTGCCTGGAGCTGTGCAGAGAGCCTGGGAATGAACCAGCATCAGCAAACCCCCTTCCTATTTCATGGGATGTGGGGATGTGGGACTGTGAATGTCTTTGGGCCCCAGGAGGTGACAAAGCCCACAGCAGGTCATTATCTCTTCTCTGTGCTGCTTGGTTTGCAGAAGAAGTGTACCCAGAGGAGATGACCTCAGCTTGAGCGAGCAACAGGGCTTTGGGCTCCCTTAGAGCAAACCGCAGAACAACCCCACCTTTCACATCCACTTTTGGAGCATTTCTGAGGCAGTCACAGCTGCAGAGGGGCCATGGTTGACATCATCATGGCAGGGAGGTGAGGGGAACCTTGCCAGTGGGAGCTAGTACCAGGGTCCATCAGCAATGTCAGGCACCATGTGCAATGAACCAGCTTTCCACCTGCCTTCAATTCCTTGTACTCAAAGCATAGCTCACAAGTTTGGCTGCAAAGAGCCAACAGAAGATCGTGGTGACCTTGCTATTGGTGAGGTAAATGCTGGCCACTACTTCTTGTCCAAGCAAACATCAATGCTCACATCACCCAAGGCACTCAGGTTGGTCAGGCATGACTTGGCATTAGTACTCCTCATGGTCACCCTCCTGTCCTTCCTCTGCCTGGAGAGGGCTTCCTGGGAAATTTGGCTCTTAATCCCATCAGGACTGAGGCAGCCCCAGTCCTTGAGCTCTCCTTGATGATGACATTCACCTTCTTCCACCCATCGTGCTGGAAGCACTAGAGACAAAGGAGAGCCGGAGGAGCAGTGCCTGAAAGCAGAAGGAAGGAGATGGGGGGGAACAGTGAGGAATGTGGTAAAGGAGTGAAATGGGCAGCAACAGGGGAAAAGGGCTTCAGGGAGATGTTATTGTGGTCTTTCAATACCATAAGGGACATTGCAGAAAACCTGGAGAGGGGCTTTGGACCAAGGCCTGTAGGGACAGGCCAGGGGGAATGGCTTGAATCTGCCAGAGGGGAGATTGAGATGAGCTCTTAGGCAGAAGCTCTTCCCTGGGAGGGTGCTGAGGCGCTGGCACAGGGTGCCCAGAGAAGCTGTGGCTGCCCCATCCCTGGCAGTGCTCAAGGCCAGGTTGGACACAGGGGCTTGGAGCAAGCTGCTCCAGTGGAAGGGGTCCCTGCCCGTGGCAGGGGCTGGAATTGATGAGCTTTAAGCTCCTTTCATCCCAAACCAGTCTGGGATTCTATGAAAGAAACTGAACCAGGGCGTTCTCCGGCTCCATAAACTAAAATCTCTTCAAGTAAGTAGACAGGGAAGTGTTTCATGAATCCATGCACCAAGACCACAGTGTAGTGGATAAAACGTGTCACAACGCTTCGACCTAGTGGACAGATATCAGTGAGAAGAATTTTGTTTAGATACTCCTGCAGTTCTGGTGTTGATTTGAGTTCAGGTGGTTGCTGTTTCCTTGCTTTTCTCATCAGTGCTCATAGAAAAATGGATAAAAAACCCCAAATAGACAATAAAAACCTGGTGTTGGGACAATTACTGTCTTAGTGAAGTCAGCAAAAGCAAGAATTAACTTTTGGTGTGGGTTTTGCAGTTAGATGTTAAGAAGGGGCTACTATGAGACTAAAAATGGTTGCAGGAACTGCTCTTTGCATTGCTGAAATCCTGTTTAAGTAGCATTAAGAAAGCCAGTAGAGAAAGTCATGAGAATAATCAGGGGTGAATCATGTAGACATTCACTTGTCATCTACTCCCTCTCCTCAATGTGGGAGAACGGGGAAGACAACTCCTTAAATCCACATAGTTACAGCAAATTGTTCCTGGGCTCTATTAGTGCAGCTGGAGATGAAGAGATTGATGCTCCTGGTTGATGTTGCTTGTTGTCAAGCTTCATGGACTGGAACACCTCTGAGGTCAGAGAAATGAGTATAAATACATCTTGAACACTAGAAACTAGAGAGGGCTTTTGTCTGCCCTTGCAAGATGCAGCAGCAAATCACCCTCAGTGCAGCTTGTAAGGAAAGAGTGCTAAAACCCACTCTCAGCATCTGCTTGGAGATGAATGTGGCCTCAGTCATCATCTGGAGGAGCAGCCAAACTCATCCCAGTTGCTGAAGGAGCTGAACGGACCCTGCAGGTTTCCTTGTCTGGGATAGAGCAAATTGTCTTCATAGTAGCTACTATGGGGCTATGGTTTGGATTGGTGCTGAAATGGTGTTGGTAAGTCCAGGGTGTTTTAGTTACTGCTGAGCTGTGTGGGGCTTAGTTGCCACCTGGGGTTAAACCTCGACCATAGAATAGTTAGGGTTGGAAAGGACATTAAGATCATCCAGTTCCAACCCAATAGTTAGGGTTGGAAAGGACCTTAAGATCATCTAGTTCCAACCCAACTTCTAAGAATTTCTCAGTTATTGACCTTCCTTCTGTGTTGAATGTACTCAGGAAGGCACAAATAGGAGAGATGAAATGCTGAGCTAAACCCAGGCGGGTGTTCTCACTGTTGAGCTTGAGATTTTGGTTTTAGGATCCTCTTGTAGCCACCAGATGGAGGCTTGGCTCTTCCAAGAGCCCAAATCTCTTCCAAGAGCTATCCAGAGTCCAACTGACCCTGTAGCAGGATGAGTTCTGCTTCCCTTTGGTGACACTGAGGAAGCTGAGGGTCCTCTTGAGCTGCCCATATCATTGTCTATTTTGCCCATCTCCTGCAGGTTGATGCATTACAGAGGATGACACCCATCAATCACACTGATGTGCGTGAGTTCATTCTTCTGGGGCTGACCACCTGCAAAGACCTCCAGGTCCCCCTTTTCATGGCGCTCCTGGCCATGTACATGGTGACCCTCTTGGGGAACTTTGGGATCATTGTGTTAATCAGGACTGATCTTCACCTTCACACCCCCATGTACTATTTCCTCAGCCACTTGGCTTTTGTCAACATCTGCTACTCCTCCATCATCCTCCCCAAAATGCTGGTGCAGATTTTGACGCTGGAGAAAACCATCAGCTTCTCGGGGTGCGCAGCCCAGCTCTGCTTCTTTGTCACATTTGGGGTCACCGAGTGCCTCCTGCTGGCTGTGATGGCCTATGACAGGTACGGGGCCATCTGCAAACCCCTCCTGTAACCCACCATCATGCGTGCACGGATGTGCTGGTGGCTTGTGTCTGGTTCCTATGCTGTTGGTGTCTTCCATGCGGTGACCCACACCACTTTCATCTTCACCTTCTCCTTCTGCCACTCCAATGTTATCTACCACTACGTCTGTGACATTGCCCCACTCTTAGCTCTCTCCTGCTCCAACACCCACACCTACGAGGTGGTCATCGTTGCTCTTGTGAACATAAACTGTCTCAGCACCATGACCATCATCTTTATCTCCTATGCTTGCATCCTCCCCGCTGTCCTGAGGATCCACTCAAAGGAGGGCAGGAGAAAAGCCTTCTCCACTTGCACGTCCCACCTGATGGTAGTCACCACGTTCTATGGGGCAATCTTGTTCATGTACCTGCGCCCCAGCTCCACCTTTGTGTTGGATGAGAACAAAACGGCCACGTTGTTCTACACCATCCTGACCCCCACACTGAAGCCCTTGATCTACAGCCTGAGGAACAGGGAGGTGAAGGCTGCCCTGATGAGAGCAGTTGGGAGAAGGCAGTGAATGGAGGAAGCTGGTGACCAGGAGGGTGTTTCCTTGTTGCTGTTATTGAGCAGGACTCATTGCACAGAGGGCTCTGTGAAGGTGTACTGAGGTGATTACTCTGTAATTTCTCTCTCATTTATAAGGTGTCTGACACTGATATGACATGTATCACCTGCCTAGATGAAGGTGGGTGAGATGAAGCCCAACCTCATTCATCACCAATGGTCAATGAGCACAAAGAGCTCCTCCAAACACCTTGATTCATCCTGTTCACCTCAATGCTCTGTTCAACTACTACAGAGACAGCCTGGACTACCCTGGGCATGGGTTTCCAGGTTGCAAGGTTCAGAGGTGAACCCAGAAGAAGAGTCAGAAACTCTCTTCCTATGGAGTGTCTCTGAAACCCAGTGCCTACCAGGCTGGCTGAGAATGGAACAGACCCAAAGGACCACAGGACATCATATAATCAGTTAATAACACAACTTTCCACTCTACTTTCTCATGGTAAGGCTTATGGCACTCTTAAATAAAGCTTTCCCACCCAAAAACTGGTTCCTGCAAGTGAAATTGCAGGTTAAGCTGAAGGTGTTTGGTCCTTCGAAATGTGTGGGTGCTAATTTCTCTGGAAGCCTTTGGTCAATTTGAGCCTTGTCTTTGTTGTTCCTTTGCCGATGGTGTGCAAATGTAAAGAACTTAATCGCATGTTGGGTCAATATTGACTCTTTCAGCAGTGATTGAATCATCAATGTTGGATTTCCGAGCTCTTAAAGCTGATTAAAAATTAAACTTTTTACATAATTCACCAATAAGTTAAAGAATGGAGATTGCTGTGGATATCCTGAAGGGCTCTCTGTCAAAGAAGCAAACCCAGGTAAAAAATACAAGTAACCAACTTTAAAGTTGGAATGTTCTTGCTCAAATAAATCTTTCAACCAAAGGGTATTTCCTCCCACCCATAGGAAACAGTCACTTCTGTGTGTAATTCACCCTGTTGTCGCTCCAGTCTCTTAAGCAAATCACATGAATCACAGCCCAGAAATGCCTGTTGGTCTCCCAGCAATGGAAACCTTTGTGCATGCGTGTATTTATACGGATATCTAGGATTATGAGATGAATCCTGGAATCCTGGACTGGTTTGGGTTGAATGGAGCTTAAAGCTCCTCCAGCTTCAACCCCTGCCGTGGGCAGGGACCCCTTCCACTGGAGCAGCTTGCTCCAAGCCCCTGTGTCCAACCTGGCCTTGAGCACTGCCAGGGATGGGGCAGCCACAGCTTCTCTGGGCACCCTGTGCCGGCGCCTCAGCACCCTCACAGGGAAGAGCTTCTGCCTAAAAGCTCATCTCAGTCTCCCCTCGGGCAGGTTCAAGCCATTCCCCTTGGCCTGTCCTTACAGACCCTTGTCCCAGGCCCCTTTCCAGGGAGAGGGATCCATGCAGTAAAACCAGCTTTGTTTTATTCTAGTTTGATTTGGTTTAGTTTAGTTTTCAGTTTAGTTTTTATTTATTTTAGTATTTCATATTATTTTAGTTTATTATTCTAGACTATTCTTTAGCTAAGTTACTTTAATATATATTTTTGTTTGCATTTTATGTTGTTTTCAATTTTAAGTTTCATTTTAATTTTATTTTTTTAATTCTTCTTAATTTTACTTTAATATATATTTTTGTTTGCATTTTATGTTGTTTTCAATTTTAAGTTTCATTTTAATTTTATTTTTTTTAATTCTTCTTAATTTTAATTTATTCTTTATTCCATTTTTTAATTTAATTTTATTTTATATTTTATTTTTGTATTCCTCTGTCAACCATCTCTGCACCCCCCCATACATGCACACATACGTATGACAGAGAAATATAGTAATAATTGCCCTTCTCCCATAGGAAGCTCTCCAAAACACTTCTCAGCCAAAGCACCTTGGAGTTCTCAGTGGATTAGAGACAAGGGTTACAAAGCAATTACACCAGCAGGGGGGACAGGCAGTGCATATAAGTGTCCTCGTAATCTGTCATAACTCAGTGTGAAGCAAGGAAGAAGAACCAAATGTGTCACAGGTAAGGACAAGGGGGCATCCAGGTTTGTTTTATTGCTGGAGCTACAAGGTGGTTTATAATTCTAAGGGGATCTACAATATCAAAGAATCCCAGCCAGGTTTGCGTTGGAAGGGACTTCAAAGCTCCTCCAGCGACATTCTCCTGACACTGGCAGGGACCCCTTCCACTGGAGCAGCTTGCTCCAAGCCCCTGTGTCCAACCTGGCCTTGAACGCTGCCAGGCATGGGGCAGCCACAGCTTCTCTGGGCACCCTGTGCCAGCACCTCAGCAACCTCCCAGGGAAGAGCTTCTGCCTAAGAACTCATCTCAGTCTCCCCTCTGGCAGGTTAAAGCATTCATGGGGGTTATGGGGAAACTCCTTCTACAGCCAAACATGAAAGGAAAGTGCATGTCACATGGATTCCCACCAGAGATCAGCCAGATCCCCTGGCAGTGCACACTGGGAGCAAACCCCCACAATCTGAGCATCATTTGGGGTTCCATCTCCTTCCAGAGTCACATCCTCCCCTTCCCTTCTCTCTCCAGCAGTAAAACCATTCACAGGAGCTGCAGGACACAGTGCGATGCTGTGGATAAACCCCCTCCATCCTCCTCCTGCTGTCAGCTCTGCCTTTTACAACTCCTCATCACCCTGCTCAATACCAGCCCTGCAGCCACAGCCCGGCTGACAGCAGGAGATGGATGGGACCGAGCTGGCTCGGCACGGCATGGGATATGTGTATGGATATGTAGGGATGTGATAGACATAGGAGGGTGTGCATGGATATGGTCCCTCCTTGCTTTGCATCAGTCCTAGTCCCAAATCCTCGCACTGCTCACACAGCCCCCACGGCCACCCCACAGCATATGGGGGGCAGAGGGTCTCCTCTCCATTATGATGCCCATAGGAAGGATTTATGCTCTGATACCTAAGAAGTGAAAGCTGAGTCCCACTTTGGAGCCAGGGAATTCAGACCAGTGCCTCCAATGTCCCCTGTTTCCTGCAGAGCCCCAGCATCCTTCATCCTGCCTCATGGTGTGCAGTGAGGCGGTGGAGTTTGCAGTTTGAAGAGGACTATGGAGCAGCCCTTTTGTTCTCTGCCCCCTCCAGCCGTTATCCCTGTGTCAGTGACCTCCCTCCACACATCCCATGTCCCCACAGCCATGGATTCTCCCCATCCATTTCCTGCTGTCAGGCTGGAACTGAGGAAGATGTAATGTCATACATCTGATTGGAGGGACATAGGGATTGCTCTGACTCCCTACCCTGGTCAAAGCCCCTCTGGGTACCATCAGCTCAGCCATCAACACCTGATATTAAAAAGCACAGGGAGGTGTTGAAGCATCCACAGTGTTGTGGCTGCTCATGCAAATCCTGTATAGCTAAGGAATAGGGAAAAGAAATGTAGAATGCGGTCCCCTCTCCCTTGCACCCACCCCAAACGCTCGTCCTGTCTCTGTGCTGGCACCCGCAACCTCCCATCTTGTCCCACACCTCCCATTTCCGTGCTCAGTCCCAGCCTGACAGCAAGAGATGGATGGGGAGTAGCCACGGCTGTGGGGATATGGGATGTGTGGAGGGAGGTCACTGACACAGGGATAACGTCTGGAGGGGGCAGAGAGCAAAGGGGCTGCTCCATAGTCCCTTTCAAACTGCAAACTCCACCACGTCACTGCACACCATGGGGCAGGATGAAGGATGCTGGGGCTCTGTAGGAAACAGGGGACATTCTCATGGGGATGCTGGTGGCTTCTGCCACTGCTGGTACCCTGCTGATGGAGGCACTGGACTGAAATCCCTCCCTGCTCTGCATGGAGCTGGCTCTAAATTGGGACTCAGCTTTCACTTCTTAGGGATCACTGCTTAAATCCTTCCTATGGACATTGTAGCAGAGAGGAGACCCTGTGCCCCTCCATGTGCTGCAGGGTGGCCACAGGGGCTGTGTGAGCAGTGCAAGGATTTGGGACCAGGACTCATGCGAAGTAAGGAGGGATCATCTCTGTGCACACCCCCCTGTGTCCATCACATCCCTACATATCCATACAGATATTCCATGCCTTGCAGAGCCAGCTCAGTCCCAACCATCTCCTGCTGTAAGCATGCACTTTCCTTTCATGTTTTGCTGTAGAAGGAGCTTCCTCACAACCCCCATGAAGGCTTTAACCTGCCAGAGGGGAGACTGAGATGAGCTCTTAGGCAGAAGCTCTTCCCTGTGAGGGTGCTGAGGCGCTGGCACAGGGTGCGCAGAGAAGCTGTGGCTGCCCCATCCCTGGCAGTGCTCAAGGCCAGGTTGGACACAGGGGCTTGGAGCAAGCTGCTCCAGTGGAAGGGGTCCCTGCCCATGGCAGGGGTTGGAGCTGGGTGAGCTTTAAGGTCCCTTCCAACACAAACCTCTCTGGGATTCTGTGATGGGCTTGGGAGCATCCATCAGAGCCACCAGTGACAGGGGCAACCCTAAAGCATCCCTTCAGAAGGGCCCTTTTCCCCTGTTGCTGCCCATTTCACTCCTTTACCACACTCCTCATCTGTTCCTTCCCATCTCCTTCCTTCTACATTTGGGCACCTCTCCCTCAGGCTCTCCTTTGTCTCTTGTGCTTCCAGCACGATGGGTGGAAGAAGGTGAATGCCATCATCAAGGAGAGCTCAGGGACTGGGGCTGCCTCGGTCCCCCATGGGATTAAGAACCAAATTCCCCAGGAAGCCGTCTCCAAGCAGAGGAAGGACAGGAGGGTGACCATGAGTAACCAGCACGGAGGTACCAAGGCCAAGTCATGCCTCACCAACCTTGGGTGATGTGAGCATTGATGTTTGCTTGGACAAGAAGCAGTGGTCAGGATTTACCTCACCTCAGGTCTTCCTCTTTGATCTCTTTGGGATATCTGAATGCTTCCTGCTGGCTTCGATGGCCTATGACCGTTACGTGGCCATTTGCCATCCCCTGCTCTACCCCCTTGTCATGTCGCCAAAGTGCTGTTTCCAGCTGGTGACTGGCTCGTACCTCGTGGGGCTGACCAATGGCGTGGCACAGACCATCAGCATGTCCACCCTGTCCTTCTGCAGCTCCAGCACCATCGACCTCTTCTTCTGTGACATTTCCCCTCTCATCTCTCTCTCCACCTCCAACACCACCCTCAGCCGCATCATCCTGACCACTGCAGCATCTCTCTTTGGTGTGTCCAGCATCCTGGTTGTCCTGCTCTCCTACGTGGCCATCATTGCCACCATCCTCAGCATCAATTCAGCCAAGGGCAAGCGCAAAGCCTTCTCTACCTGCACCTCCCACCTCACCACTGTCAGCATCTTCTATGGGGCGTGCTTTTTTATGTATTTATTCCCCATCTCAGACAGCACAAGAGGAGCAGATAAATGGGCTGTGGTGCTCTACACAGTGGTGACTCCCATGCTGAACCCCTTGATCTACAGCCTTAGGAATAAGGAGGTGAAGGAGGCGTTGAGGAGACGCTTGAAAATAAAATGATCTTGCATGTTGTAAGTTTAGGGCCAGATAGAATGGAGATGTGGGGGAGATGCTCAGGTTTTTGTTAAGTATGGACAACATGTTGGGGGTCTTCTGCTCCCAGACTTACATGATGCACTGGTTGATGTGATTGAGAATGCAAATAATTTCACTCTCCAAACTTTGATAATCATGTTTAGTAGTTAATTTCACATAACGAAGAGACTGGTAGACAACTACAAGCATGCACTTCTCTTCATCTGACGATGAGTGGGGACGTTATCACTCCCTCCAACTGCCTGACAGGAGGATGGAGACAGGAGGGGCTGGGCTCTGCTCCCAAGGAACAAGGGATGGGACAAGAGGAACCGGCCTCAAGCTGCACCAGGGCAGGTTTAGATGGAGCTGAGGAACAATTCCTGCCCCAGAGGGTGCTCAGGCACTGGAACAGGCTGCCCAGGGCAGGGCTGCAGGCACGGGCCCTGCAAGTGCTCACACACCATGGAGACGAGGCCTCAGTGCCATGGGTTAGGGGTGGCCTTGGCAGTGCTGGGTCAAGGGTTGGACTTGATGAGCTTGAAGAGCTTTTTCTTTTTGCTCTCCATTTTGCATGGCAAATGAGAATAAACAGAGAGTGAATTCTACCGTTCCACTAAATCAAAGTCCATTTCTAGACAGTGTTGTTAAATTCATTAAGGGCCTTAAGAAAAGGACAAAAACACCTTTAGCAAGAGAAATAGAGATGACAGCAAATCAGTGTGATGCCATGCAGGAAGTATTTTTAGGTTTTGACGTACAAACCTCATTCAATGATTTCCAGCACCGTTCACCTCATTTCATTTCAGACAGCAAGGAAGTTAGGTGAAATATGGTACTTGTGTGACTTCTGTTATGAATGAAGTCCCTTTGAAAGCGTTTTAAGATGTGGAAGTGTCGAATCCCCATGAAAGGGAAGATACTGTCAAGGAACCCCTGTACACTGCTCCACACCTTTGCTTGCCATCCCCCTATTGACAGCAATAAAAGCCATGATCTCCATGGCAGCCTGACCAGGACAGAATATACCAGCTACGGTGCTGTTCAGCAGCCTTCAGACCAGATACATGGCAGCCCATAGTACCCTGGAGGAATGACTTTACTGGCCCTCAGTTCTCTCCTGTTGCCTTCCTGCACAGAGAGATGCTGCGTGACGGGCAATCATTGTATACATAAAACACCCCAAAATACTTCAATGTGTGCATTACCTGAGCCCATAGAGCTGCAGCCTCTGCCAGGACCATGGTGAAACCTGGAGCCATGGCTGAGCCTGAGGGCTCTCCTAGAGACATGAAATAACCTTGGCTGGAGGGAGAACCTCCATGATTAAATTGAATCAAGCCAGGATCAAAGTGTTTGCTGATTTCTTAACAGCACACAACTAACAGGCACCCAGGGTCAATCAGCTGAATCCTGCTTTGTTCCCAAAGCTTCCTGATAATTCCCTGGTTATTATTTAACCCAGCCAATGGTTGTTTTCCTGCTGAGCCATGGGGACAACCAGGGACAGAGGTTTTACACCCTCCTTGGCCCCTATGTCAGTGTTTGACTGCTCTTACAGTGGGGTTTTCCCCCTCCCTCTGTTTCTAACTGGCATTTCCCATGCTGCAAATTCCCAATAACAAATCTCAGATTTACCCTCATCTGCAATACGAAAGACACAGAGCACTTGTTGGTGGCATCAAGTCAAAAAGAAAGTGACACCATTAATTCATTCATGCATCCTTTCTCTGTCCCTGAAATCATAGAATCATGGAATGGTTGGGATGAAGGGAGCTTAAACCTCCTCCAGCTCCAACCCCTGCCACGGGCAGGGACCCCTTCCACTGGAGCAGCTTGCTCCCCAAAAGCAAGGGAAATGTGTTTTTTCCCCTTTTGATTGGAAAGGATTTTGACGCTTGGGCTTCAAACAGGTTGATCCTACACTGGGGTGGGGACTCCTTTCCACTGTGTGAAAGCTATATGTATGGGAATAACCAGGAGCATGGAGTACCACCTTTAGGCTAGCTGGAAACAGAAATACCTTAGTTTCCCTTAGTGCAGAAAGGAAAGGCAGAGTCTCAGTTTGGTCTTGTTCCCTTTAAAACTGATGTCCAAGGTGTCTCTCTCTTGCTTTTGAAAGAGAATTGGGAGATATTAGAATGGTTTCTTTTAGACACTGTTGCTACCTTGGAGCTGAGGTACTGTGGGGAGGTCCCTGCACACAGTGGTGTTCCTCTTTGGCTCTCTTTAAAGAGATTAAAGAGAGAAACCCCTGTGGTACTGGCAAGGTTTTTGCAAATTACAAACTCTCTCTGGTTGCACCCAACAGCCCAGCCAGGGCTCATTGCTCTGGCAGTCCCTCTCCATTCAGACCATGTCCCTGCATGGGCAAACGAGGAGGCAGTCTTCTCAGTGAGGCAAATAGAGTAGTCAGTTGAGCATTCTATTCAGTGTTATTCTCTGGTCATTAGTATCTCCTCCATTTCCAAATATGATATTAGAATTATGGCACTTAGTAGGTGGGCAGCACTTTTCTTTGGAAATGGCTTTCAAGTCTTAGTAAAGACTCTTTAATCTTTCCAGCTTGATTGTTTCTTTTCTTTGAAGATGCTGAGGAGCCTTCCCTAAGAAATGCTCTTTCTCAATAACTTCAGAGTGTTTCTGATTTTGTTCTCTTCTGTGTCCCAGAAGACAACCCATCTCAAAGGCTGAGGAATTAACAGCTCCAGATGTTTAACTTATGAACTCCCTGAAGAAATTCTTCAGTTACATCTGAAGGGGAGAGAAAACAAGATTGCCATGGGGTTATGTGCCCAATGAGGCTGCTGGCAGCGTATCCCAACCATCTAAGATAGAAAGTAATAAACGGTAAAGACAGGAGTCTCTGGTAGATGCAGCCAAACATTGACACCCAGCACCCTGTAGAACTGAACAGAGAAAAAAAGGAGACTTAGAGGATCCACTTTTCTGAAGCTCTGATTTATAAAGCAAGCCAGGATGTGAGAAAATAAGATTTTCTCAAGATAGAGAGGATTCTGTGCAGTACAGTCATGCAGATCCACACATTGAGTCCAAGTCTGTGTGTGTCACTTGTAATACTAGTTTTATACATTTTATTTGTATTCCTCTGTCACCCATATATATATTTACACACATACACACATATTACACATATTGGAGCTGAGGGACAAGGTCAGGAACCTTGCAAGAAAAGTGGATGTTTATCAGTGACAAAAGTGAGAAATTAATAAAGCTGACTGGTGTTTCCTGTGAGGAAAAAGAGGCCTGGGGTAATTCAAGTTAATCTCTTCCTACACTGGTAGCTGAGAAGTGAATTGAAGTTTGAGGTTCCTGCTCCTTTTGGGTTCCTTCCAAGGAAGATGTGATGGGGGTTCTATTTCTCATTAAATACCCTCATTGAATTTTGTGCAGGAACTGTGAAAGAACCTACATAAAGCCATGAGAATTAGTGGAAAATCCCATTAGTTTAGGCTTTCTCACTTGATGTAGAGTATTCATGTCCTGCATGATACAAGTCTTGTATGTTGCCAGTGGTTGAAGAACCTCCTCCCGCACCTCAGCAGAGCCTCCTTCACCTCCCTGTTCCTCAGGCTGTAGATGAATGGGTTGAACATTGGGATGACCACTGTGTAAAAGATGGAGGCCAGCTTATCCAGGCTACTGTGGCTAGATGGAGGTTGTAGGTACATGAAGAATCCTGTCCCAAAGAATATGGAAACAGCCATCAAATGGGAGGTGCAGGTGTGGAAGGCTCTGGCCCTGCTCTGTGCTGAGCACATCCTCAGCACCGTGCGGATGATAGAGATGTAGGAGAGCAAAATGACCACACTCATCCCCACCACGTTGATGGTGGCTAAGGCAAAGATGACCATCTCGCTGCTGTGGGTGTCAGAGCACACGAGCTTTAGCACAGGAACTTCATCACAGAAGTAGTGGTCGATGCGGCTGGGACCACAGAAGGAACCTCCAGACACGCACCACGTGCTGATGATGGCACTGAGGAACGCGAATAGGTAGGATGATGCTATCAGCTGCCGGCAGACACGGCTGGAGATGATGGTCACATAAAGCAGGGGCTGGCAGATAGCAACGTGCCGGTCGTAGGCCATCATGGCCAAGAGGTGACACTCATGTTGGCCAAGAAACCAAAGGTGAGTAACTGCATCATGCAGCCAAGAAATGAAATGGTTTTGTCCTCTGATAACAGGTCTGCCAGCATCCTGGGGGAGATGACTGTGGAATAGCAGACTTCAATGATGGCAAAATGGGTGAGGAAGAAGTACATGGGGGTGTGGAGGCTGGGAGACACCCGAACCACTGTGATAATGCCAAAGTTCCCCACCAAATCGACTGTGTAAATCAATAGAAACAAGACAAAAAGAGGGGTCTGTGCACATGGGCTGTCTGTAATTCCCAACAGGATGAATTTAGTCTGAGTGTGATTTCCTCCCATTTTCAGGTGTTACCTACCAATGAGAAAGGAAGGAAAACATCAAAATCATTGCAAATAGAAATTAATTTTTGGACCATATTTAACTACAATTGATCACCAGTTTGACTGCTATGTTTTGGTGGAATTAATATTTTGTATTGTATTTTTTAAACCCAAATTATATGATTTTGTTTTTCATTTGAGGTATTTAGAAAACAACAGAGAGTGTGATGAAGCAAAAAATGCCATTTTTGTTCTTCTATGCTGAGAAACATAAACTATGGATTTCTTGAGGCACCTGATTTTTCAGGTTTAAGTGAAGAATCAGATCTTCACTCACTTTCAGACTGGAGGCAATTTGAGTCAGAAGACAGCTTAGAAGAACCTCATAGGGCTGCAAGTAAACCTTGAGCAAGAGAAAGTCACATTCCCATTGAAATAGTAGTTTACACATTAATGACCTCCAGACATTTTCCTTTGGTTTTCAATTCTAATGCCAGTCTTAAAATTGCATTTATCAAAGTGTTATATATAATTCAAAATTGCTAAAGTCATGATTATACCTTTCTGAGATCCAACATGCTGAAGCATCCTAAACCCATGGGCAATATGTTGCTTGCCTTAAAAAAGAGTTGATGTTATAACAGGCTGATTCCAAAGGTTGATTTGTTAGTGACCATATTCTGTTGACAATCTGAAATGCTGCATTTCTTTATAACAAAATAAGATTCATCCTCATTTAACTCTTGAGTAATTCAGTGCATCTTGCTTTAGCTGCCTATATAAAAGAAAAGCAACCTGCATAAGCCAATGCTCTCTCTTCTTATAAAGAAAACCCACATTGGTAAGGCTGTTTTCCGAAGCAGCTTTCCCAAAGAGGAAACGAGGACATGCAGAAGCAATCCCACTGCCTAAGTGCAGGTGAGGCTCTGCTTTGTGCTGGTGTTACCTCCTGTGCCTTCCTTCTGCCACCGAGTGATTTATCGAGCCAAGGATTTATCCCGGCACAGCAGAGAACATCTATGTGCCAGCATCACCTCTCTGAATCACCTGATGTGAAGAGAGGTGAGCTCCTGCCAGACTCCAAGAGCCCAGCCTGTGGTGCTGGGGCTGTAAATACAGTTGCATGTGCTCTCCTGGGAGGAAGCCTCCAGGGCTGATCATGCTTTATCAGAGGAAAACAAAGAAAAGGAAAAGGAAATGGTGTGAAATCAACTCTGAAAGGCATTGTGGTGCTTTTGCATCTGAGAGGCATGGTGTGGATGAGCCAAACCTGAGCACAGCTACACAGCAGCAGTGATGACCAGCTCATAGGATGCTTCTGGCATTCTTGTGGACCATGCAAGGATTTTTGTCTGTCATTGCCAACAGAATGAGAATGGGTTTAGAGACATTTCAGATCTTGCAGAGGGTCCCTAAATGCAACATGAAGCACAAGTGACTCCTTCTCTGGAGCTGCTGCTGTTCCTCTCTGCTCACTTGCATGCCCAGTTTTCCAGCCCCAGTTGGGTTATCCACTTGTAGTGCCTGGATGTCCAACACCTGAGCTGGTGCTTTAGGGCTTCCACTGTATTCAAGGATGAGAAATGGGCATTTGAGGCAGTGATGAATTGTCCCAGGCTGAACTAATAGGCCTTCATCACCCTGAGCAGCCTCAGCTGGGGCTCCATCCCCACCCTCTGCCCATTTGCCCACTATCTCTATTTAAGCTCAGCCCAAGGTGATTGGACTATGTTTGAGGAGTTCTGGTTTCCATTTTCGCAGGAGTTGGGCACATCTATGGAATTCTTTGATGGTGATCTGAGGTTGCTCTTGGGCTTTCCTAACAATTGCTGGACCTAAACCTGACCAGGGGACTGACTTGATCTGTGTTGATTTCATTTTTGCACCTGCCTCATAATTCCCAACTCACTTGATGCTCTGGAGTCTTGGCTGGACTTGGCCTTGGTCTCTGTTCCTGCTCTACTTCTCCTGCTCAGGTACTGTGGGATGGTCACTGCACACCATGGTGTTCTCCTTAGATTCAGTTAAGAAGTTAGAGAGATAAACCCCTGTGGTACTCTCCAGGCTGCTGCAGAGTAGAATCCATCACTCTCTGTACCCAACAGCCCAAGCCAGTGCTCACTGGTCTGCCAGTCCCTCTCCATCCATATCCTTTCATGGGCAAAATAGGAGATAGTTTATCCAGTGAGGGAATTAGAGTAATCAATTGAACTTTATACTTGAGTGTTATTCTCCGGTTATTAGTATAGCCTCCATTTTCCAAATATAATTGTAGAATAATGTTTTTGAGTAGGTGGGTAACACTGTGGTTTGGTAATGGGTTTCCAGTCTTAGTAAAAACTCATAAAGCTGTCCAGCTTGAGTGTTTCTGTAGTTACAAGGTGCCGAAATGTCATCACTAAGAGATGCTCTTTGTCAGTAACCTCGCAGCAATTTCTGTTTTCAGTGTATTCTGGCTCCCAGAAGACAGCCCATCTCAGGGGCTGAGGAAGTAATAACTCCAGATGTCTAACTTCTGAAGTCACTAAGGCAACTTTCCACTTATATTGAAGGGGGGTGAAAACAAAGTTAGCATGGGGTGATGTGCCCAATGAGACTGCTGGCAGCTTATCTCAACCATCTAAGCTGGAAAGCAATAAATAGCGAATACAGGAGCCTCTGGGAGACGCAGCCGTACATGGACAGCCAACATCATGTAGAACTGAACAGAGAAGGAAAGGAGATTTGGAGGATTTCATGGAATGGTGAAGCACAGCATCATAGAATCACAAAATTTCTTCTAGCTTGCTTTATAAATCAGAGCTTCAGAGAAGGTGGAAAAATACTTTTTTCTATCAAGACAGAGATGCTTCTGTGCAATAGTCATGCAAATGAGCAAGGAAGACCTGTTTAGAGGCAATGCCAAAGGAATGTAGCAGTGATTGCCACAGAAGCTTAAATTGCATTTTCTCTTTGCAAACGTCTCCTTGCTTATTGGTAATGGTTATAGGGGCACAAATATAAACATGTACAGAAGAAATGTTTAATATCTTCTGTATTTACCCCCTCTCCTGACACAATCCTTTTTGGGGATGTATTTTATCCTATTTAAGAGATCAGCATAGACAATTTCAAGTGAATTTAATAGGGTATGCTCTATTCATCTGTATTGTTGCCTTTCTAGTTCCCCTCAGCAATGATAAGGTGCAGGTTCTGTCACTGAATGATTTCCTTGGAGAAAGGAATAAGAGGTAGGCACAATAATAGCTCAGCCTGAAAGAGGCTGGGTCTTCAACAGGAAACCAAAAGTGGCATCTCAGGTACTGTTTTGGGGGATGGTGGTGGAGCTAGATTTAAACTCCTCTCAAATGTCTGTGTTTGAGACGCATAGTTACGTTATAAATCCTTTCTAAAAGGAAGTTTTACTTCCTAACCTTAATCTGGCATGAAATCAGTTGCTTGAAAGTATTTGCTGTTTGCTTAAAATTTAATTTGAATGATAGAAATTAAAGGGAAAAGCACACTTTTAAAAAGTCACCAGTGAAGCTGGAAGATACTGGAGAAGGAAAGGTAAATGCATATGCCCTTCTGTCTATTCTATGTATTTATTCTTATGAGAGCAGTTATTGAAATGCAGTTTAGCCCCCAAGGTAGCCACTAACCTTGTTATTAATCAGTTGTCTTTAATAAAAACCAGCATACTGCTTTTATTTCTGAGCACTTGGACTAAGGAGCAACAAATTCAGACTCTGTGCTACCTGGGGTAATGAAAAGAGTCTCTGGGACATCTTCAACCTGAAAAGCAGCATGAAAGCTAATATTCCTTTACTTTGTGTATTATCAGAACAGTCAACATGAGCTGCTCTTCCCTTAATGTGGAGAAAACTGCAGGCAGATGGAAACATAGTGAAGACCACGGCGATGTCCAAGGGAAACCTGGTTTTGTTGGCTTCAGACTTCCTTTGGAATCAGTGTGTGAAGGTAGAAGATATATTCAAAGCTTGGTCTAAGAGCTTGAGTGATAGATGTAGTCAGTGACTCCCTGCATGGGCAGGTGGTTGTGGACCATCTAAGCCTCCTGCCAAGGTACCTGGCAGTGTTTCATTAGAGAAGCTCTTCATTACCTACAGAGAAAAGAATTAAACCCCACTAATAATTAAGCAAAGGATTAAGCCATCGTAACCAAGCTCATGGAAACCATCCCCCTGCCTGGGAACTGGGAGCTTCTTGGGCACTGATGGCTTGGGAAAACTGGACTACAGTGACAGTTTGTTTTCAAGGGGTTCACAGATTGCCTTGACTTCCAGGTTACCCTCTTTGTGCTTTTCCTGCTCGTCTATGTCAGCACCGTGGTAGGAAACCTTGGCATCATTGCTGCAGTCTGGCTCGATTCCCAGCTTCAAAGCCCCATGTACTTCTTTCTCAGCCACTTGTCCTTCTTGGATCTGTGCTACTCCTCCGTGGTGACACCCAAAATGCTGCTGAACCTCTTGTCTGAAAGGAAGACTATTTCTTTTGCTGGCTGCTTCCTGCAGCTCTATTTCTATGCTGCTTTTGCAATCACAGAGTGCTACCTCCTGGCTGGGATGGCATATGACCGCTATGCTGCCATCTGCAACCCCTTGCGTTACCCCATCCTCATGTCCAAGAAGGTCTGTGTTTCCCTCTTAGCTGGCTCCTATGCAGTTGGGCTTTTTAATTCAGTCGTCTTCACAGGCTTTGCATTGAGGGTGTCCTTCTGTGGCCCCAATGTCATTGACCACTTCTTCTGCGATGGGCCACCACTCTCAAAGTGTTGCTATTTGCTTTTGGGGGCTTCAGTGAGGTCCCCACAATATCAGTCATCCTCATCTCCTATGGCCACATCCTCTTCACCATCCTGAGGGCAGGCTCTGTGCTGGGCAAAGCTTTTGGTACCTGTGCATCCCACCTAGTGGTTGTCACCATCTTCTACGGGACCCTTATCTTCATGTACCTCCGGCCCAGCTCCAGCTACAACCCGGGCAGGGACAAAATAGTTTCTGTCTTTTACACCATGGTGACCCCAATGTTGAACCCTTTCATCTACAGCCTGAGGAACAAGGAGGTAAAGAATGCTCTGAAGAGAACAGTGGGGAGAATGATTATTTCCCTGCCAAAGTAGTAAATGGTTTGACACTTAGTGATGGGAGTGAGGTTGGTGTTTTAGAGTCTTTTTGAGGTTGGAGAGAAGCTGTGGTAATACTTCTATCTATTATTGTCCATTTTGTAGACCAGCTCTATTGATGAGGGATTAATCTGCTATGCATTTGCTTCTTGATAGTGTATTTCATAACAGGAGAAACACATAATCACTGAAGAACCACCAAAGGCTGATTTGTGATGAAACATGCTAAAATGTCCAACTTGTTTCTGAATATTTGGAGGCAAGAATGTGTTGGGTTTTCTCGTGCACCTGTCATTGCTTGAGCAACCCCAAATTGCTTCTTTCTTGAAGGGAGATATGATGACAAGGCTCAGTCCTGTTAAAATAGCCCATTTGTGAGATATCTGCTGAGGACTTGGACTATTTTCTCAGCTGTCTTTGGCGAGAACCCACTTGTGGTCTCTTACGGCTTGGACATCATTCATCAGTGTGGTGGACACTCTACCAAGTGCTGTACCTCTTCCAGCCATGAGATGTGATCTATGGACTTAAGGTGAATTTCAGTGCTTCCAGGTAATCCCCATGACAGGGAAGCTCATGGGTTGCAGTGATTTCTGCAGTGTTTCTCAGCCCTTCCTTTGGCCAACTGAATGGCACCACTGGAGTTCACAGACTGGAAGATAACCTGGGACACCTATAGCTCATGTGTCGGTCTGTATGTCACACTGACCTGGAGCAAGGTGAGCCCAAACCCATCTCATTTGTCTACCTCTCAGTCAGTCCTCTAGGCTCTCAGTGATACAAATCAGTAGCTCAGTGACAAGCTCCCAAGGGAAGTGGTGGATTCCCTAACATTGGGCACTTAAGCTTCAGCTGGAGAAGGTGCTGGAACATCTAGCTTAGATCATGCTTTGCCTAGTAAGGTTGGACCAGATGATCTTTGAAGTCCCTTCCAACCTGGTGCTCTCTGGTTCTGATGGAGAACTTAGTCTGTTCATGTCCATGTGTGGGTCTTCTCTGGACATGGCAAATCCTCCTTTGGGCTACATAGATTCTATTGATCCATCCAATTCCCCCTGAGATATCATAGGATGTATGGACACAGGTCTGGCAGGCATGGCTTGTGCCCTTTAGGGGAACCAGAGGGATGCATGGTAGGTCTCTGACAGTCCCGGGCACCCATGTCTGAGCAGCTGAGCCACCACCTGATTTCTACTGATTGCAGAAAGAGTCTTGGCAGTTGGCTCGTATACCAATGCTTAATGCTGTTGGCAGCTGATGGATGAATAAATCCCACTTAGGGATCAAATCTGATCCAAATATGACTCTGTTGATGCTGTCAGTTTAATGTCAAAGCATGGGCTTCTGTTATTTTAAAGGGAAAACTCAGCTATACTGAAAGAAACAGTGTGAATTGTAACCCCTCAAAAATGTTCCAGACACTGGAAGAATTTGGTATCTGTTGAGTGTGTTGAGCAGAGACAAATGACACTGAAGTTACCATGAATATACTATCAATTTCCTGGTACACTCCTCCAAAAATCTTTGTAGAAAGAACTGGATTAACATGGTCCCTTTTCGAAACAGGTTGTAATGAAATGGGTTTGGTCTTGCAATAGAGGTGGAGCAGTGGAATGACCTGGCCCTGAGCAAAAAGGAGTCAAAAATGCGTAGCTGAGATACTCCTGAAAGTACCTGGAGCACAGTAAAAAGGTCTAATAGACCATCAGTCATGTTCTGACAAGTTGGTCCTGGATAGACCCCCCCTGTTCTTAACCATCAGTAGCCTTTCAGGCTCATTTAGTGATTGGAGGCTTGGGTCAGCCTTCATCCTCTCTAATCCCAGCTGCCTGCTCCAGGCATCCATCCAGAGGTAATTACCTCAGCTGCTTGCAGCAGGTGTGTAGGATATTTGAAATAGACTGCCCTTTGGCTGCACCTTCTCACCTCCCCCTCGATTCTTCACAAGGGCTTGTGAAGAATAACTTGTGTTTGTTTGGATCTCTACTTTTCCTGTCCCTGGAGGCTGCTGAGTGTTGTAACAGGTTAGAGATCTTTGTGACAACAGTTAGAAGAGATTTTGCATCAACCTGTGACCATAGCTAAGCCTTTATTAGTAGTTTAGGCTGTTGTGACTCATGGGTTCTCATTCAGGGGCCAGCAATATACAACCGAGATTCACGTCTTAGAGCCCTGAAGTGTAGCCAAAACTGTGACAAACACTTGTTCCCCAAGCGTTTGTGTCTGGTGCCTGCGAAGACCTGCAGGGAGAGATATAAAAGCAACGCATTGCTGCAAGTGAAGAACTTCATCTGATGGAAGTAGGCTGGAAGCTCTTGAAGGTTCAGGAGAGACATTCTTGTTTGGAAGCTAGGAGGAGAACGTGCAGCTGTAAGAGGTGACCGCCATCCACAGGTATGTGAGACCATACCATGAAAGGTCCAGGTTAGCTCTGCTAAGGTAGAAATCAGTGCAGCAACTGGGGAGGCTGCCCAGATTTATGCCAGGTAAAGATTTGCTTATCTGTGTCGGTTTAAACAGCTTAAATATTCCTGCTGGGATGCACTTGTAGGATCCCAGCCTGGTTTGGGTTGGAAGGGAACTTAAAGCTCATTCAGTTCTAGCACCCTGCCATGGGCAGGGACCCCTTCCACTGGAGCAGCTTGCTCCAAGCCCCTGTGTCCAGCCTGGCCTTGAACACTGCCAGGGATGAGGCTGCCACAGCTTCTCTGGGCACCCTGTGCCAGCGCCTCAGCACCCTCCCAGGGAAGAGCTTCTGCCTAAGAGCTCATCTCAGTCTCCCCTTGGGCAGGTTCAAGCCATTCCCCTTGGCCTGTCCCTACAGGCCCTTGTCCCAAGCCCCTCTCCATCTTTCCTGTAGCCCATTTAGGCACTGGTCAGATATCATGGTGCTTTTGGTATGTTGAAGGAGCCTTGGAGAAGAAGAGAGGAGAAAACTCCCAAGGAAAGATTGACCCAGCCACCTACCCTGAAATAGTGATATTCACTTTAAAATGTGAAGAATATTTCTACAAAGAAATATTCTGCTGATGGAGAGTGGACCTTCACTGAGGCTTCTGGTCCTGACACTCATCTGGTGGGGTAAGATTTTTATTCTCATCTTTAATCCTGTAAAGATTTAGTTGTTTTATTCTGAACCTCCATGTTATCAGGGACAGAAACCTGTAATTCACACTTTCATGAGGGTGAGCATCTTAACTTAGTGTCTAACTTACACAACCAGAGTTGAGTGAGTTTGGTTTGGTACAGCTCAATGGTCTCATCATGGTGTTGACTCCTCTTAATTGTATATTCTCTCAATTGTATCAAGGGAATAACATCTTCAGACCCAAATTTTGCTCGTGGTCTCCTGCCTTTACCTCCCCAAGGTTTCCAAGACTGCAATATTAAACTCTTTATGTACTGAATGAGTGTTAGGGTCATGCAGCACCCCTTCCCTTCTCCTTCCTTAATTCCCAGCAAATTAAAGGCTCTTTTTCCTTCATCTCAATGACTTTTCCAAAACCACCAAAGGAAAGCTACAGTACTTTTAGGCTTATATGAGTTATAGCCAGAAGCTGCTGCCAAAATCAGAGCTGTCTTCAGAGAAAATCACAGGAGATCAAGGGCAGAGCTGATGGCTTGGTCTGTGTCACATCAATCCCTCTCTGCTGCTGTAGCCATTGGTCTCATCAAACTGTAGGTACCAAAAAGGGATCCAGTGGTACAAATGAACCTGCTCAAAGGTGTCTGGGGAAGCTGGGATGCTCTCACTTCAGAAGGGACCTTCCTTTTCTTTGGGCTGTGTAGGAGAGCAAGCTTGGAGCAGATGGCCACAGAGCAGTCCATTCCAATGTAGCTCCCTGGAAATGAATAGTGGGGATGCCCTTGATGCACAGGCTGTTAATTGCCAAGTTATCCCATTCCAGTTCAAATAAAGGCATGGTTTCCACTGTCCTGTATTTTCCAGACTTTTTCCTTCCTTGGCAGATACAAAAGCCCTGAATGGCAGAGCAGAATCACACCTCAGCAGCAGAGTTCATCCTCAAGGGTCTCAGTGACCAAGCAGAGATGAAGGCAGCCCTTTTTGTGCTGTTGCTGCTCATCTACACAACCACCCTTCTGGGCAATGCAGGGATAATTGTAGCCATCCGAGGTCACCCACAGCTCCACACATCCATGTACCCCTTCCTGGGCAGCCTCTCCATTGTTAACATCTGCTTCTCCTCTGTGGTAGCCCCCAGGACTTTGGTCAACTTTGTGTTGGAGAAGAAGACCATTTCCTTTGCTGGCTGTGTGAGTCAAGCTTTCTTCTACATTGTGTTTGTGACAACTGAGTGTTTCCTGCTGGCTGTCATGGCCTATGACCGGTACGTGGCTGTCTGCAACCCCCTGCTCTACTCCTGTGTCATGACTCGGAGGTTATGTGTGGGGCTGGTGGCAGGGTGCTGCATTGGGGGTGTCCTGAACTCCATCATTCAGATGACCTTCATCATCAGGCTGCCCTACTGCAGCTCCAATATCATCAACCACTTCTTCTGTGATGTTCCTCCTCTCCTGGCTCTGTCCTGTGCCAGCACGTACATCAAGGAGATGATCCTCTTCTCCTTGGCTGGTGTCATTGAGCTCAGCACCATCTCTGCCATTCTGGTCTCCTACGTCTTTATCTTCTTTGCCATCCTGAGGATCCGTTCTGCTGAGGGCAGGCAAAAAGCTTGCTCCACCTGCGTGTCCCACCTGATCGTGGTGACCATGTTGTACGGAACAACCATCTTCATGTATTTACGCCCTAGCTCTAGTTACTCCCTGAACACTGACAAAGTGGTCTCCGTCTTCTACACGGTGGTGATCCCCATGCTCAACCCCCTCATCAGCGGCTTGAGGAACAAAGAGATGAAGGATGCTCTGAGGAGAACAGCAGAAAGAATCACAGTCAGGCTTTGAAAACCCTGATCCAGGGATGTGGGTAACATGAGGATTTGTCCCAGAGGCTGTGGAGCCTCCACCCATGGACATGTTCAGAAGTTGCCTGAATGAGGCCATGAGCAACCTGATGTGACCATGAAGTCAGCAGGACATAGTTGTTGTTCAGAAAGGACATCTAGGAGGTCTCTGGTCCTGTGACTCGCAAATTATACACATAAACACATAGATATGTGTGTATATATATAAAAACACAATGTTAAATGCATCCTAAACTACGGATTTATATATAACACAATATATTCTTGTGTTAAATGTGAACACCAACACACACGATACTGATTTTCCTTGCCTCAGTTTAGTTGGGGTTTCAGTGATTTATGGGCTGGGTGGGAGAGGCAGCTCCTATGAAAAGCTTTTCCAGAAAGGATGGAATCCCATGATCTAAACGGATGAACTGATGTTTTAATGCAGTTATGGAGCAGTGGGATATTGTGTGTGAGCCAGGTGAGTGAAATGCAAATTCTTCAACAGGTCTGTGTTTGGAACCAGGCTGCTGAGTTAAATCACAGTCAAAATGGGCTTTGCCACCTCTTTTCAGGCAGCTGTAGAACTTCAGCCTTTCATTTTTCCTCCTCAAGTTCTGCCTTTCTCAAGTCCTTTAAGTGAAGCTCTAAGGAGTTTTCTAATTTATACCCGCAGTGGTTTCTTAAAAACAAAGGCAAGAATGTTATCAGTGGAGTTGGCCGCAGGAGAGTTGCACTTTGGTTTGAGGCAATGGGGATTAAAGAAACCCAAAGCAAACATGGAAACGCACAAACAGCCTGAAATAACAGGAACATAGAAGGGAATGAAAAAAACCCAACCAAAAGTCTTTCTTTCCTAGGCAAGAAGTAATTCCTGGCACAAATTGCAGCTCCCCCATATCCTGGTTGCTATAAAATCGCGATGCCACCAGGGGGAACAGTACCACAGGGTTTCCCCACGCCCCCAAAACTTCCCTATTTCTTTAGCAGCTCATCACTCAAAGGTGAGAGATGTCCCTGATCCAATTGTGTTAACAAGCTCCTCCGGGAGGGGATTTGGAGACGATGGGCTGACAGGAAGGAGAAGGCTTGGCTAGGTCCTGGATGGGGATTTTCCACCTGTGGTCACTTGAGCTGTGGCATCACCAGTGGGAAAAACACTCTTTAATACAGGGGAAAGTAACCCAAACAGGGATGTGACCCTGGCCAGCACTAAGTCTTTATTCTTTATTGATACTTTATTCTTTATTTATACTTTATTCTTTATCCCTTATCTTTTATTCTTTATTTATACTTTATTCTTATTTTTTATTCTTACTCTTTACTAAAGTTACCAGCCTGAAGCTGACTCTTACTGTTGCCAGCAGGACATGACAGTAGCCACATATGCCTGCTCTTTAGATGCCCATTTCCCCTTCAAAGCTGCATTTCATCTACTTCTGAACAAAATCCATTCCTTTTCCTATGTGACTTTTGTTCCTTCTTCGTACCATTGCTCTCTGTGGTCACCTCCAAGAGGTGCAAAATGGTCATAGGAGTCCCTCTAGGTATCAAAAGGCAGAAGATTTGAAGCAAGTGACTAGAAACTCACGGATCAGGATTTCTTATACATCACCACCACCTACTGGACATTGCTGGGAATAGCCACTCCTTTTTATTTAAGATAAAATCACCTTTTTCTCACTTGCTGGGAAGCTTTGCGTAGCCAAGTGGCTTGTTCTTGCCCAGGAAGCTGAGAAATAATAGATAAATAAACTAAGGCCATCATGTTGCCTCTACACTAGGCTGATCCTGTGTAGACAGTTTATTTTCTGACCCTGTTAAAGCAATGTCAGATGGTTTAACAGCTTCAAAGTCCCCATCACACTTAGAAATGATGCTTTAAACCCCACTTTTCCTAATGCAGTTCTTGACTGAGGCTTCAGGTTGTATGTAATGTAGATTACTGTAGATTGATAGAGTGGTTTGGGTTGGAAAGGACCTTGGTTCCAACCCCCTGCCATGGTCAGGGACACTACACACTAGACCAGGTCACCCAAGACTCTGTCCAACCTGGCCTTGAACACTGCCAGGGATGGGGCAGCCACAGCTTCTCTGGGCACCCTGTGCCAGCGCCTCAGCACCCTCACAGGGAAGAGCTTCTGCTTTACATCCAACCTGAACTGCCCCTGTTTCAGTATGAACCCATCACCCCTTGTCCTATCACTCCAGTCCCTGGTGAAGAGTCCCTCACCAGCATCCTCGTAGCCTCCTTCAGACACTCGGAGCTGCTCTGAGGTCTCCACGCAGCTTCTCTTCTCCAGGCTGAACAGCCCCCATGTTCTCAGCCTGGCTCCATACAGGAGGTGCTGCAGCCCCTGATCATCCTCGTGGCCTCCTCTGGACTTGATCCGTGTCCTTCTGATGTTGAGGATAGCAAATTCACTCTGCCTTTTAAATGGTTTTTCTCTTAAATAGTCTGGGCTATCCATACACACTTTGAAGTGCTAATTCATGGTGTTTTAAATGATTCCCTTCTCCATCAGTTGTTTCCTATAGATCCACAGATCCCTCTCAGAAAGTATCCCCATTGCACATCTTTACTCCTGACAAAGCCATCCCAGATTTTATAATGAAAGCAGCCGAAAACACATCAGATCTCAAAACAGGTAAAGTCTCAACCTTTATCCCATGTAGGTGAAGGATTTAATTCCTTGTTGTTGATGTATGTAAATGACACCCATCACCACCTAAATAATCCCAGGCGAGCAGCTGGGATTATTTAGGTGCTTTCTGAAGCTGAATTAAATGGGTGAGGATGCCTATACAATAACCAAGTTCCTGGGTTACTGGTGGATCTATCCTGGTAACCGGCATGGGGTAGGAAACCCACCTTTTGTTACAGAACATTGAGTGCTAGGCAGGACAAAACAGGGTCATTCTCTACTAGGGCTTTTGGGGAGTGACGAGGTGACTTCTGTCCTTTCCTGGAAGGCCCTGCAGTCCCCTCTCATCTTTGGGAGCACAGTAACGGAAGCATTTCTGATTGAAAAGTCAATGCAGCTGCACCAAAATGAAAAGGAAGTTGTGCTTTTGTATTTTCATTCTATAGAAGCATAAACTGAGATAAAGGAGAGCTGGGTTTCTCCTCCACTGAGGGAGGGACACTTCTAAGAGTCCTTCCCAAGAGGTAATCTTGGTTTTGAATACAGATACGACACACTACATACCAATATGTACTAAACCACCTTTGGGGATTTTTGAAGGCTGTATAAAACTCTTAAAGGCAGCAGTTTTGGGCTGGTATTGTTCAAATAACACCTTCTGGTGCGGTTAATTTAAAACCTGTTGGGTGTTTCCTGGCCTGGCTCTTGGGAGCCCTTTGGGCTGACCCTTGCCTGGTCTGACAGCTCCCTGTCAGTTAATGTGTAATCCCCTGACTTGTTTTACCATTCCAGTGAGCGTGCTCAAGCTGCAGGGAGATTTGATTGCTGGGGGGAAGCTCTGGTGTATAGCACAAGCTGCACCCTTAGAAACATCCCAGGCTTCATATCTGCACCTTGGATCACTTCATACCAAGCAGTTGGTTTGTCAAGCAAGAAAAAGTGAGGGTGAGCCTTTGTTAATTGTGAGCTTCAGGTCAATTCTCCACTGCCAGGAGATGTGTGTGTCTGGGCAGGTGGATGCTGCCTCAGGGGGAGGATTGAGCCCCAGACCCAAAGAGTTTGATTTTCATTACTTAGGTCACATCTTCCAGCTCTGTGGTGATGTCTCAGGAGCTGCTTTGACTCCGGCATCTCTATGTGAGCAGTGAAAAGCAGCTCTAAAGCCCTATTAATAACACTGGGAGACCACACGCTTTGCTCACAGGACATCTGAAATGAGGAGTCTGGCTGTGGAGGTGGACCTCATCCCTTCAGCAAAGGGTCATCAAATAATGATGACTCTTAAGTACGGCTCTGCTTGTCAGATACCAGGCAGCGCGCACTCCTGCTTTGCTCTCTGGTGTAACTTTGTCAAACGATGATTAATGCTAGGCAGGAAAAATCAATGAGGATTTATTCTACCTGTCGTAAGCTGTGATTTTAGGAGCTGCTGATTTCTGCCAGGGATAATTTATCTTTGATCAAGCCTGAATGTATCTTTTGTCTTCAAGTTAGGCATCGTGTCTAAAGCAAAGTGAGGAGAGAAATCCTGGCTCTGCACCATCCTACCTTAAGGAAAGCAAGCCACATTTGCCCTCAAAGAGCTCCTCCTGGGACACAGAGAACAGCCATTTATTTCTCATGTACTCACACTGGACTGGCAGCACCCAAAAGATAAGAAATAATTCCCTTTTCCCAGCAGTTACTCGGGAATTCAAGGACTTCCATGTGTCAATGGCTTGAGAGGAACTATGAGGAACCCTGCAGTTTATTCATTCTGGTGTTGCCCTCCCTCCTTGCCTTAAAATATCTACTTGCTTCCAAGTGTGTTGGTGGTGGTTGTGGTGTTCAGCCGAGACTGGCCTTGGGAGCTTGGTGTTTTCCTCTCCCAAAGAGAATTTACCTTATGCTGACATATATATACGTATGTGTGTGTATATATGTATATATACACACTTTCTATTGACTTAAAGTTGTGTAACCGATTGATAGACAAAACCTGACATTCTTAACATTATTGAGGGATTTGGGCCTATTCAGCATTTCAATTTAAAGACATAAAGCAGGCAAACTGCCTATAGGGTCACTATGGTTGAAGATAATTATACGTCCCCCTCTGAGTTTATTCTCCTGGGCTTCACAAAGAGGGAAAACCTGGGGGTGATGTGCTTTGTCTTATTCCTTGCCGTCTATGTGGTTACCTTCATAGGAAACCTGGGAGTAATTGCATTAATCAGAATGGATTCCTGCCTACACACCCCCATGTACTTCTTCCTAAGCCACTTGTCTCTCCTGGATGTCTGACGAGGTGGTCTCCATGCTGTACTCTGTGGCTGTCCCCATACTGAACCCACTCATCTACAGCCTAAGAAACACAGATATGAAGAACGCCATGAGGAAAGCAAAAAGTAGAGTCCTCTCCTCTTTGTCCATTCATGGTTCCCTGCCCTGGTGAGGAGAAGAAGCAGGCTGGATATTGTACCTTCAAGGATGGCTGGATATTGCACCTTCAAGGATGGTAGGATATAGCACCTTCAAGAAGGAGGGTTCGATATTGCACCTTGAAGAGGATGGTTGGATGTGGCACCTTCAAGGATGGGTGGATATAGCACCTTCAAAAAGCAGGGACTAAATATACCTGGGAGCATGACACCTGGAACGCATGCTTCTCCTTAAACCAAGGCTACATACTGTGCTGGGATGGACAGGACTTTCTCTGGCTGCAGCCCGAGACCTGACAGTGACTGTGGATTGGAAAGAAAGTTGCTGTCCAAAGCGATTGTTACTTAAATATTACTTGAAATTAATATCTTTTCTTATTTAAATGTTATTAAACATTACAATAAACTATATTTCAGGCTTCAGAGAGCAAAAAGGGAGAAGACAGGTGGTGGCTTTGCCCTGCGGGCATCAAACCAACTGGTATCCGAGCTCATGTTTTACATTAGCAAATGTTTTCTGGTGTTATTTCTGGTTTTAAGGAAATATTAACTGATATTTCAGGTATTTCAAGTCCAGACCACAAGCTGGGTCACATGAAATGACACAGGGGAGACTGAGATGAGCTCTTAGGCAGAAGCTCTTCCCTGTGAGGGTGCTGAGGCACTGGCACAGGGTGCCCAGAGAAGCTGTGTCTGCCCCATCCCTGGCAGTGCTCAAGGCCAGGTTGGACACAGGGGCTTGGAGCAAGCTGCTCCAGTGGAAGGGGTCCCTGCCCAGGGCAGGGGTTGGAGCCAGAGGAGCTTTAAGTTCCCTTCATCCCAAACCATTCCATGATTCTATGATTTCAGGGGCAAAGGATGCACGAAAGAATTAATGGTGTCACTTTCTTTTTGACTTGATGCCACCAACAAGTGATCTGTGTCTTTCATATTGCAGATGAGGGTAAATCTAAGATTTCCTTTTGTGAATTTGCAGCATGGGAAATGCCAGTTAGAAACAAAGGGAGGGAGAAAACCCCACTGTAAGAGCAGTCAAACACTGAAATAGGGGCCAGGAAGGGTGTAGAAGCTTTGACCCCAGTTGTCTTCAAGGCTCAGCAGGAAAACAACTGTTGGTTGGCTTAAATAATAACCAGGGAATTATCAGGAGGCTTTGGGAACAAAGCAGGATTCAGCTGATTGACCCTGGGTGCCTGTTAGTTGTGAGTCGTAAAGAAATGAGCAAACACTTTGATGCTGGCTTGATTCAATTCAGTCATGGAGCTTCTTCCTCCAGCCCAGGTTATTGCACGTCTGTAGGATAGCCCTCAGGCTCCGCCATGGCTCCAGGTTTCCCCATGGTCCTGGCTACAGCTGTATGAGTGGAGGCAAATAACTGGAGTGTTTTGGGGTGGTTTATGTATGCAATGTTTGCCCATCACCCAGCAGCTCTCTGTGCAGGAAGGCAGCAGGAAAAACATCAGGGCAGGCAATGCCTTCCCTCCAGGCTGCCGTGTATCAAGTTTGAAGCAACACCACAGCTCCTGTGCTCTGTTGTGGTCAGGCTGCCATGGAGATGGTGGCTTTTATTGCTGTCAACAGTGGGATGGCAATCAAAGGTGTGAATCAATAGACAGGGGTTCCTGGATAATATTTGCCCTTTGGTGGGGATTCATTACTACCACATCTTAAAATGCTTTCAAAGCACCTTCATTCATAACAGAGGTCACACAAGTACCATATTTAACTTAAAATATTTGCTGTCTGAAATAAATGAGCTGAATGGTGGTGGAAATCATTGAATGAGATTTGGGAATCAACATCTAGAAATACTTCCTCCATAGTGTGCCAGTTATTTGCTGTTGTCTCCATTTATCTTGCTAAATGTATTGATGTCCTCTTCCTATGGCCCTCAATGACTTCACAACATGTCTAGAAATTGAGTTTGATTTAGCGGAACAGTAGAGTTCACTCTCTATTTTTTCTGATTTGCCCAGTAAAAAGAGACTAAGAAATGACACAGCCAATACCTCGAGCCAGGGCAATTGTAAAAGCTTCTACAACGTCTTTTCCCCTATGTTTAGGTGGTGCTATCAAAGCAGCCCACAAATCACATAAGTTCTGCTGCAGAAGACTCCCAACATATTGTCCATCTAAGATACTTCACAAACAGCTGAGCTTCTGCCCCACATCTCCATTCCATCTGGCTCTATATTTAGAGCATTCAAGAGCCTAGCCCCTCCTGGCTCCATCCTCCTGTCAGGCAGTTGGAGGGAGTGATAACGTCCCCCCTCATCCTCAGATGAAGAAAAGTGCATGCTTGTAGATGTCTGCCTGTGTCTTCGTTATGTGAAATTAACTACTAAACATAATTATCAAAGTTTGGAGAGTGGAATTATTTGCATTCTCAATCACATCAACCAGTGAATCATGTAAGTCTGGGGGCGGAAGATCACCAACATGTTGTCCATACTTAACAAAAACCTGAGCATCTCCCCCACATCTCCATTCTATATGGCCCTAAACTTACAACATGCAAGATCATTTTATTTTCAAGAGTCTCCTCAACGCCTCCTTCACCTCCTTATTCCTAAGGCTGTAGATCAAGGGGTTCAGCATGGGAGTCACCACTGTGTAGAGCACCACAGCCCATTTATCTGCTCCTCTTCTGCTGTCTGAGATGGGGTTTAAGTATGTGAAGAAGGATGCCCCATAGGAGATGCTGACAGTGGTGAGGTGGGAGGTGCAGGTGGAGAAGGCTTTGCGCTTGCCCTTGGCTGAATTGATGCTGAGGATGGTGGGGATGATGGCCATGTAGGAGAGCAGGACAACCAGGCTGCTGGACACACCAAAGAGAGATGCTGCAGTGGTCAGGATGATGCGGCTGAGGGTGGTGTTGGAGGTGGAGAGAGAGATGAGAGGGGAAATGTCACAGAAGAAGAGGTCAATGGCGCTGGAGCTGCAGAAGGACAGGGTGGACATGCTGATGGTCTGTCCCACGCCATTGGTCAGCCCCATGAGGCACGAGCCAGACACCAGCTGGAAACAGCACTTTGGGGACATGACAAGGGGGTAGAGCAGGGGATGGCAAATGGCCACGTAACGGTCATAGGCCATTGCAGCCAGCAGGAAGTATTCAATTATCCCAAGAAAGTCAAAGAGGAAGACCTGAGCCACACACCCAGCATAAGCAATGCTCTTCTTCTCTGACATCAAGTCAACCAACATCTTGGGGGTGACAATGGTGGAAAGCCAGAGGTCTACAAAGGCCAGGTTGGCCAGGAAATAATACATGGGGGAGTGGAGGTGGGGGCTGGCCCTGATTAAGATGATGATGCCCAGGTTGCCCACGATGGTGACAAGGTAGGTAAGCAGGAAGAGCAGGAACAAGTTGCCCTGAATCACCGGGTCCTCTGTGAAGCCCGCCAGGCTGAACTCAGTCACTTGGGTGCAATTGCTTTGTGCCATGGGCTGGATGGTGCTTTCTGTGTGAGCTCCTGCCTGCAGGTTTCTTCTCCAACAGGCAGGGATGTCCCAGGTGGAAAAGCCTCTGTGTGGTGGGAGCTGCTCAGAGAGAGCCCTGCATGATGTAAAGGGAGAGTTCAGGCACAGACCAATGAGGAAGAGCTTGGTGAAAGTCCTGTCCCAGTACAGGTAGAACGAAGGGGTGCTCAAGCAGTTAAACACCATGGCACAACGTGGTGCCTGCTCCTCTGGCTCACCTTGAGATGTTGAGCAATGACCTCTGTGGAAAGCAATGGGGAGGTTCCACTCACCACAGTGCTGAGCCTTGGGCTTGGAGATCATCCGGCTCAACCTGGAACACAGAGAAACATGGTGCTTTCACAGTGCAGAGTTTACTCCTCATCCTCTTGTGGGAATTTCCCAGCCCCCTGCTTCTTCCCTCTTTGCTGGGACTTCTTCCTAACTGGAATGAATTCCTGACCTATGGGAAGTGCAGGTTGGACAGGACTTGTAGCAACCTGCTCTAGTGGGAGGTGAGCCTGCTTATGGCAGGGGTTGGAGCTGGATCATTTTCAAAATCCCTTCCAACAAAAACCATTCTGTGATTCCAATCATCCTTACACAGAGGTTTAGATTGGTTTCCCCTCCCTCCTGACACACTATCTTTGCTTTAAAAGCTTTTTCTGGGTTCTTTAGCCGTTCCTCAACACATCAACACAAATGGGCTATCCCCAGAGGTCAGCAATCTCTTCTTCACATTGTATTGTTTCGTGGAGAAAATAATCTTTTGGACCTGCCTCATCTCAGCAATGGGGAGCACCCTGAGTGTCCTGTACAGGAAAGCTCTGTACAGGAGGGTGTTCTCCACCAGGGTGATCTCCAAAGCTGCCTTCTCAGCAGCAGCGTGGGGAGGACACAGCACAAGCAGCTCCCTGGGAAGCCCAGAGCATCATCAAGAAGCCCAGGACCCTGCAGTAGGGCAGGAGATGGAGACAGGAGCTGTTGCTTGTTGGCAAGAGAGAACCACAGCAGAATGATGGGCTGAAAGATGCTGCCCCTCACTTACCTCTCAGCTCTGTCTCTGCTGCCCTCCTGATGCTCTCGGAGATGGATGTGAAGATGAACGTGCCGGGAGCTGTGCAGGGAGCCTGGGAATGAACCAGCACCAGCAACTCCCTTCCTATTTCATGTGATGTGGGGATGTGGGACTGTGAATGTCTTTGGGCCCCAGGAGGTGACAAAGCCCACAGCAGGTCATTATCTCTTCTCTGTGCTGCTTGGCTTGCAGAAGAAGTGTACCCAGAGGAGATGACCTCAGCTTGAGCGAGCAACAGGGCTTTGGGCTCCCTTAGAGCAAACCACAGAACAACCCCACCTTTCACATCCACTTTTGGAGCATTTCTGAGGCAGTCACAGCTGCAGAGGGGCCACGGTTGACATTATCATGGCAGGGAGCTGAGGGGAACCTCGCCGATAGCAGGTGGTATCAGGCTCCATCAGTAATGTCAGGCACCATGTGCAATGAACCGGCTGTCCCCACCTCTTCAATTCCTTGTACTCAAAGCATAGCTCACAAGTTTGGCTGCAAAGAGCCAACAGAAGATCGTGGTGACCTTGCTAACGGTGAGGTAAATGCTGGCCACTACTTCTTGTCCAAGCAAACATGAATGCATCACCCAAGGCACTCAGGTTGGTGAGGCATGACTTGGCCTTGGTACTCTTCATGGTCACTCTCCTGTCCTTCCTCTGCTTGAGGAGGCCTTCCTGGGGAATTTGGTTTTCAACCTCAGTGAGGATAAAGGCAGCCCCAGTCCTTGAGCTCTCCTTGATGATGACATTCACCTTCTTCTACCAATTGTGCTGGAAACACAAGAGAACAATGGGAGCCTGAGGCAAGGGTGCCTGAAAGTGGAAGGAAGGAGATGGGGAAGAACAGATGAGGAGTGTGTTAAAGGAGTGAAATGGGCAGGAACAGGGGAAAAGGGCCCTTCTGAAGGAATGCTTTAGGGTTGCCCCTGTCACTGGTGGCTCTGATGGATACTCCCAAGCCCATCACAGAATCCCAGAGAGGTTTGTGTTGGAAGGGACCTTAAAGCTCCTCCAGCTCCAACTCCTGGCACAGGCAGGGACCCCTTCCACTGGAGCAGCTTGCTCCAAGCCCCTGTGTCCAACCTGGCCTAGAGCACTGCCAGGGATGGGGCAGCCACAGCTTCTCTGGGCACCCTGTGCCAGCGCCTCAGCACCCTCACAGGAAGAGCTTGTGCCTAAGAACTCATCTCAGTCTCTCCTCTGGCAGGTTAAAGAATTCATGGGCATTATGGGGAATCTCCTTCTACAGCCAAACATGAAAGGAAAGTGCATGTCACAGGGGTTCCCACCAGAGATCAGCCAGATCCCCTGGCAGTGCACACTGGGAGCAAACCCCCACAATCTGAGCATCATTTGGGGTTCCAACCCCTCCCAGAGCCACATCCTCCCCCTTCCTTCTCTCTCCAGCAGTAAAACCATTCACAGGAGCTGCAGGACATGGTGCGATGCTGCGGATGAGCCCCCTCCATCCTCCTCCTGCTGTCAGCTCTGCCTCTTGCACCTCCTCATCTCCCTGCTCAATACCAGCCCTGCAGCCACAGCCCAGCTGACAGCAGGAGATGGATGGGACTGAGCTGGCTCTGCACGGCATGGGATATGTGTATGGATATGTAGGGATGTGATAGACATAGGAGGGTGTGCACGGATATGGTCCCTCCTTTCTCTGCATCAGTCCTGGTCCCAAATCCTCGCACTGCTCACACAGCCCCCACAGCCACCCCACAGCACATGGGGGGCACAGGGTCTCCTCTCCATTATGATGGCCATAGGAAGGATTTACACTCTGATACCTAAGAAGTGAAAGCTGAGTCCCACTTTGGATCCAGCTCCATGCAGAGCAGGGAGGGATTTCAGTCCAGTGCCTCCAATGTCCCCTGTTTCCTGCAGAGCCCCAGCATCCTTCATCCTGCCTCATGGTGTGCAGTGAGGTGGTGGAGTTTGCAGTTTGAAGGGGACTATGGAGCAGACCCTTTGTTCTCTGCCCCCTCCAGCCTTTATCCCTGTGTCAGTGACCTCCCTCCACACATCCCATGT
The DNA here is from genome assembly GCF_037157495.1 of Lathamus discolor. Classification (NCBI taxonomy): domain Eukaryota; kingdom Metazoa; phylum Chordata; class Aves; order Psittaciformes; family Psittacidae; genus Lathamus; species Lathamus discolor. The sequence goes on from NC_088889.1 coordinate 2,502,716, forward strand.
CCCCACAGCCATGGATTCTCCCCATCCATTTCCTGCTGTCAGGCTGGAACTGAGCATGGAGATGGGAGGTGTGGGACAAGATGGGAGGTTCTGGGAGCCAGCACAGAAACAGGACCAGCGTTTGGGACGGGTGCAAGGGATAGGGGACCACATTCCACGTTTCTCTTCCCTATTCCAGAGGTATACAGGCTTTGCATGAGCAGCAACAACGCTGCGGATGCTTCAACACCTCCTTGTGCTTTTTAAGATAAAGTGTTGATGGTTGAGATGATGGTACCCAGAAGGGCTTTGACCAGGGGAAGGGGCAACAGCAACCCCTGTGTCCCTTCGATCAGATGTATGACATCACATCTTCCTTCCTTGTAAGGAAACCAAGAGGAGAAGGAGCCTCAAACTTCATTGCAATTCACAGTCACCAACCTGGAGGAAGAAATTACTCTCCATTATCCCAGGCCTCTTTCCCTCACAGCAAACACCAATTAACTTCATTGAGTTATAGCCTTGGTCACTGATAAATATCTATTATTCTTGCAAGATTCCTGACCTTGTCCCTCAGCTCCAATAAAACTCCTCACTCTTACCTGCGAGCTCTTTATTAAAGCTGCTGGGGTGGGAGGGAAGAGGAAGTGCAGTTTTACATTTGCTTGCTGAAAAAGAGTCAGAGAAAAGGTTTCAAAAGAGTCATTGCATTTGTTTGTGCCTTTCAAAGAGAAGAAGCTGGTGGGAATCAAGATCTCAAGCTGGACCTCTGAATATGAAGAAGAATCCATCCCCAGGCTGCAGCTTCACAAGAGATTTCACTTCAAAGTAGAAATTGTAGATCATATAATTCTTAATATGCGATGATGAACTGTACTGAGAATACCCAGTGTTAAGAACAATTTGGGCACATCAAGGGATCCTCCCATTAATTTTAAGTGTGTTTTACATTCATATGAAGTGCCATTTACTCAAATGGTGAGATAAATGGAATTCCATCTGGAGATAAGCGCCCACATCCCATGTCCATGCCCAGCTTGTGTAAAACACACCAGGAAATCAAATGGTGGATTTCATATCAAATTTAAGCACGTGTCTAGTTTCCGTGGATGAAAGACAATCCTAAACACAGAATCAACAGTAACTGAGATTTGTCTGGGTGTCAAGGAAGCCAAAACACACTGGTGTGGGAAAATCTTTCCTTTACCTGTTGTGAGTGGGAATTAACTTCTATTTCTAAAGCATATGGCTGGTGAACAGTCTCTTTTGTGTGCTCTGCCAAACAGCAACTAGATAGGAGATGTTGTCTTAAGTCAGGGGAAAAGTGGCTTCTATTTTTGTGAATGAATGAGCTAGAATCGACATAATTAAATGGTAAAGAGCTCGTCAGCACAGACACCTTTGGTATCAGATGATTCAATTGTGGCCCATATAGATCTGAGCGTTTAAGACTGTATTCTTAAACAGAAAGAATTTGACCTTCTCTAGCTAAAAATTAGTTAGGAAATCTTATCTTTAGGTAACTTATCTGGCTTTATCCTTTAGACAAGAATTACAGTGCAGGGCCTAACATAAATGAGAGAAATACATCTTTCCTATTAAAATAATGTATTTCAGTAATTAATATCATAACAATTCCTGTACTTGACAAGGAAAGGAAGAAGCCCCTTAAAATTGGAAGAGGTCACAGTGCAGGTTTTAAGCTATCACCTGGGGATGCTGACAGCTGCGGAACAGCTTGTTGATAGGGCTAGCAATGAGCCAGGTGCTAATGTCAAGTGTAAATCTGAAAAGACCAGATGGAAGGGAAAAAAACCTACAGGCAATAGAAGAGTATAGATAAATCAGATTGTCTGTGGTCTTGTTGCACAAACCTGTCTTAGGAAGAAAGGAAGACTTAGAAAAGGTTCCAAACCAAGCCTGGAAGCCTAAGGAAGGCATTGGGGAAACCAAAGCCCTTGGTGTCAGTGAAGCTCTGGGGTTCTCTGTCACAAAACCAGCAGATAAACATTGTGCCAAAGTTACTTCCAAAACAAAGTGTTGCCAATGTACTGAAGAATAAAAGTTTAATTCTGTACTTGGTAAAGGAGAAGGCACTAAGGGAAAGATAATAACAACTGAGTGTAAGTTTCATTTTATTACTCTACTCACCTCATTGAAAATACTATCTCCTAATTTGCCCATTTAGGGGCATGTTCTGGATGGAGAAAGACTGCCAAAGCAGTGAGCAGTGGCTGGGCTGTTGGGTGCAGAGGGTGATGGGCTCTGCTCTGCAGGAACCTGAGGACTACCACAGAGGTTAGACTTTTGAATATAAAGAAAGCCAAAGCAGAAAGCAGTGGTTTGGCAGGGCCCTTCACACAGTACCTGAGCAAGAGAAGCAGGGCAGGAAGAGAAGACCTGGCATAAGTACAGCAAGATTACAGGGCATCAGGCAAGTAAGTGAGAATGTGGCAGATGAAGAACCAAGCCTAGTGAGGTCAAGTCAATCTCTTGTTCAGGAACAGGTCCAAAAATTGCTAAGAAGATGAGAAAGCCAAAACCACAATCACAGAATTACAAAGGTGTGCAAAACTCCTGATAAACCAAAAAACAAAACCCCTCTAGAAAACCTCAACCTCCCTGAGCTTTAATAGAGATGAGGGACAAATAGGCAAAGGTTGGGGATGGTACACCAGCTGTGGCTGGTCAGGGGGATTAAGGGCCTCTTAGTTAAAGCTGGGACAATTCATCACTGACTGAAACTGTCCATTTCTCATCCTTGAATATAGTGGAAGCCTATAGTCACCAGCTCAGGTGTTGGACATCCAGGCACTACAAGTGGATGACACCACTGGGACTGGAAAACTGGGCTCTCAAGTATCCAAGAAGGAACATCAGCAGCTCCAGAGATGGAGTCACTTGTGCTTCATGTTCCATTTGCAGACCATCTGCAAGATCAGAAATGTCTCTAAACCCATTTTTATTCCGTTGCCAAGGTCAGACCAAAATCTTTGAATGGTCCATAAGCATGTCAGAAGCATCCTATGAGCTGCCCATACCTGCTGCTGTGTAGCTGTGCTCAGGAATGGCTCAGCCACTCCATGTCTCTCAGATGCCCAAGCACCACAGTGCCTTTCAGAGGTGATTTCACACCCTTTGCTTTTTCTTCTCTTTGTTTTCCTCTGGGAAAGCATGAGCAGCCCTGGAGGCTTCCTCCCAGGAGAGCACATGCAGCTGTATTTACAGCCCCAGCACCACAAGCTGGGCTCCTGGAGTCTGGCAGGAGCTCACCTCTCTTCACATCAGGTACTTAACAGAGGTGATGCCTGTGCGTGGATGTTCTCTGCTGTGTCGGGGATAAACCCTTGGCTCCCATCACTCGGTGGCAGAAGGAAGGCACAGGAGGTAACATCAACACAAAGCAGAGCCTCACCTGCACTGTGGCAGTGGACTTGTTTCTGCATGTCCTCTTTGTGAAAGCTGTGTCAGAAAACAGCCTTACCAAGGTGGGTTTTCTTCATAACAAGGGGGAGCAGTGTCTGATGCAGGTTGTGTTTCTATTACATAGGCAGCTAAAGCAAGATGCACTGATTTACTCAAGAGTTCAATGAGGATGATTCTTATTTTGTTGTCAAGAAATATAACATTTCAAACTGTCAGCAGAATATGGTCACTAACAAATCAGGCTTTGGAATCAGCCTGTTATAATGGCAACTCTTTTTTAAGGCAAACAACACAATGCCCATGGGTTTAGGATGCTTCAGCATGCTGGAGCTCAGGAAGGTATAAATCATGAATTTAACAATGTCAATATTATTTGTTGTAAATGATCTCAAATAGTTTGGTAATGTGATTTGGTGACTGGAATAGTAATCAAAAGCCAAGGCAAAATGTCTGTAGGTAATGCATGTGTAAGCTGGGCTTTCACTGGGACTGAGAAATTCTCTTGCTCCAAGTTTATGTGCAATCCTATGAGGATCCTCGGAGGTGTCTTCTGACACAAATTTCCTTCAGCTTGAAAGTGATTAAAAATCTGATTCTTTGCTCAAACCTGAATACATGCGTGTTTGAGTAAATCCAGAATTTTAATTGTTCCAGCACAGAAAAACAAAAATGCCATTTTTTGCTTCAACAAACTACCTGTTCTTTTCTAAATACTTCATCTGAAATATATAAATATACTTTTGGTTAGAAAATATATTGGAATATTCAAAAATGTGCCATTTACATTGATCACTGACTGGAGATAAATACGGTCGAAATCTGAATCTCCATTTTTGATTAGTTTGAAGTTTCTCTTCCTTTTGCCTCAGCAGGGAACACCAGGTCATGGGAGGAAATCACACCCAGATTGAGTTCATCCTGTTGGGAATTACAGGCAGCCCAGGTGCGCAGACCCCTCTTTTTGTCTTGTTTCTATTGATTTACATTGTCACTTTGGTGGGGAACATTGGCATTATTACATTGGTTCGGATGTCTCCCAGCCTCCACACCCCCATGTACTTCTTCCTCACCCATGTTGCCTTCATTGACATCAGCTACTCCACAGCCATCTCCCCCAGGATGCTGGCAGACCTGTTATCAGAGGACAAAACCATTTCTTTCTCTGGCTGCATGATGCAATTCTTCACATTAGCTTTCTTTGGTACTATTGAGTGTCACCTGCTGGCCATGATGGCCTACGACCGGCACGTTGCTATCTGCCAGCCCCTGCTTTATGTGACTGTCATCTCCAGACACATCTGCTGGCAGCTGGTAGCATCATCCTGCCTATTTGCCTTCCTCAGTGCCATCATCTACACATGGTGCGTGTTTGGAGGTTTCTTTTGTGGTCCCAACCGCATTGACCACTTCTTTTGTGACGAAGTCCCTGTTCTAAAGCTCGTGTGCTCTGACACCCACAGCAGCGAGATGGTCATCTTTGCTGTTGTCACTGTCAATGAGGTGGGCACGAGCTTGGTCATTTTACTTTCCTACATCTCTATCCTTCGCACGGTGCTGAGGATGTGCTCAGCACAGAGCAGGGCCAGAGCCTTCTACACCTGCACCTCCCATTTGATGGCTGTTTCCATGTACTTTGGGTCAGCATTCTTCATGTACCTGCAACCTCCATCTAGCCACAGGAGCCTGGATAATGTGGACTCCGTCATCTATGCTGTGCTCATCCCCATGCTCAACCCATTCATCTACAGCCTGAGGAACAAGGAGGTGAAGGGGGCTCTGGTGAAGTGCGGGAGGAGGTTCTTCATTCACTGGCAACATAGAAGAGCTTTGCCATCCAGAACATGAACAGTTCATCTCAAGTGAGACAGCCTATGGGGCACTAAAACTAAGGGATTTTTCCAATAATCCCCAGGATTTAATGTAGGTTCTTTCACAGTTCCTGCTCAAAAGTCGAAGACAGTATTGAATGAGAAATAGGCCCCCCAATTCACATCTTCTTTCCTTGGAAGGAAACCAAAGGAGAGAAACCTGCAACTTCATTTCACTTTGCTTTCAGCAGCCTGGAGGAAGAAATTACCCTTAATTATCCCAGGTCTCTTTCCCTCACAGCAAACACCAATCAGCTTCTCTCAGTTATAACTTCACTGATAAATATTTGTTTTTCTTGCAAGATTCTTGATCTTGTCCCTCAGCTCCCATAAAATTCCTCACTCTTACCTGCAAGTTCTTTATTAAAGCTGCTGGGGTGGGAGGGAAGAGGAAGTGCAGTTTTACATTTGCTTGCTGAAAAAGAGTCACAGAAAAGGTTTCAAAAGATTCATGGCATTTGTTTGTGCCTTTGAATCAAGATCTCAAGCTGCAACTTTGAATATCAAGGGGAATCCTTCTAGTTTGTCCAATATGTGCAGCATATCTTAAAAGACCAACAGGAAGGGGAAAAAGTGATATGTAATGACATACAGCAGATAAATCAGATTGTCTGTAGTCTTGTAGCAGAAGCCAGTTGTAGAAACAAAGCAAGACTTACAAGTCATTGTAAACCAAGTCTGTAAGTACAAGAAATAAGGTGAGGAAACAAAAGTCCTTGGTATCAAGGAGTCCTCTGTCACAATATCAGCAGATAAACATCATGCCAAAGCTACTTCAGTTGTCAATCAACTGAACACTAAAAACCTAATATTATACTTGGTAAAGGAGAATGCACAAAGGACCAGAAAATAACTCTTGAATGTAATGTTCAATTTCTCACTCTAATTTCCCTCACGGATTGGACTATCTCCTAATTTCCCCATGCACGGATATGGTCTGGATGGAGAGGGACTGGCAGAACAGTGAGCACTGGCTGGGCTGTTGGGTGCAGAGGGTGATGGATTCTAGTCTGCAGGAGCCTGGAGACTGCCACAGGGGTTTGTCTCCTAAATCTATCTAAACAGAACAGAAGGAGAACACCATGGGAGGCAGGACCCATCCCACAGTACCTGAGCAAGAGCAGTAGGGCAGGAACAGAGACCTGGGCCAAGTTCAGCCAAGATTCCAGGGCATCAAGCAAGTGGGGGATTATGAAGGAGGTCCAAGATCAAGCCAAACCAAGCCAACACAGGTGAAATCAATGCCCTGATCGGGGTCAGGTTGTAAAGAATACAAGAATGATTCGTGTCAGGAACTTGGGAATCATTGTTACCAATGCACCTGTGACCAGTGTGCCATGTATGGGATGTATAAAAACGCCTTTGATTAAAATAAATGTTGCTGTCAATATAATGAAGGGAGAGAAGAAGAAACAAAGGAATAGAATAGTCTTTAATCATTTTGACTGTTAAAATAATAAGGTTTTGGTTTACTGCTTGAGTGCTTTAAGGAAGGGGTTTGTGAAACCTATGCTTTGACTAAATAACCATATAAGGATAGAACTAGGGCAGTGATTAAGCTTGTGATAAACGATTCTTTATTAATAAATTACCAAGGGGTTCAGTACATCTTCCAAGAAGTTTCTTCACCGAAAAGCAGACCTCGGCAACAAGAAAACAACAATTAAAAGGGGCCGCGTCGACATCCGGGTACAGATGAAGAAGGGACTGGCTGAGACCCAAGACCAAGAAGTATAAGAGACTGGACCCCAAAGACCCCGGCGTGCGTCTTGGTGGAGCAGAGACTCCCCTACGCACCCAGCGCTGCTTGCTTATTGCCTCTCTATATTAATCAATTGTAATAAAATATTTAAATCAGACCGTGGCCAAGAAGGAATTTTTATAACAATATTGGTGACCCCAACGTGATCTCTGTGTAGGCTGCCTGGGACTGTAGCTCTTACAAGGAGGTGCCCCACAATTTGTGTCTCGGGAGTTCTAGTCCCAGGAGATCAACAAACAGAGAGGCAATAACCAAGGAACTCGAGCTCCCTGAACACTGCAGTATAAATTACCCGTAACTCTTGTGCTTCTCCGGACGAGAACAGAGGACTGTAAGTACCGTTCGTTTGGGTGGGAAGGCTGGTGTGTGTGTGTGCATGAGACGCAACAAAGTTGTGTGGCTTTCCTCTAACCGTGGTTTCAGTGAAGAGACCGGTCGGTGAAGAGACGGAGTGTATGGTGAGACATGGACCGGGTATTCTGAATCTGTGAAAGCACGGGTCAGGATATCAGGATCCGTGAAGCGAGTGTGGACCTCTTCTAAGAGTGTTTCCAATGTCCCGCGGGGCCGCTGAAGGAGGGAAGAGATAGTGGTTGATTGAAAGGAAGCACACCTGGTGGGAAACGGGTCAGAGTAGGAGTTGTAACTCTAACCCAGGAAGGGGCCCGCAGAGAGGTCCCAGAAATAAGGCAGGAAGCAAGTTACTGGAAATAAGCCCAGACAGTCCCTTGGGGTTAATGTTTAACTACTGGGGTTCTTGGCTGTCCCAGGAAGGAAAGAGTAAGGAAAAAATGGTCCATTACTGCATGGAAGTGTGGCCTAAAGAGGAAATTCGGCCTGACCATTTATATTGGCCAATATTTGGGTCTTTTGATGATTGGATATGTCAGGCTTTAAATTTGTATGTAAATGGCAAGGAAAATAAAAATAACAAATCCAAAAGAACCTATCAGGGTTAGACAAAACCCGATTTCTTTGGAAGGAAGAAAAGGGCTGAAACCAATAGTAGAGGATTTGATACAGAAGGGAACCTTGGAGACCTTTATAGATATTGCTGGCTACTTCTTCCGACGTAGGCTGGCCACCTGTGTTGGAATGAGTGTGCATTTTGGTCAGTATAAAAGCCCAAGCCTCATGCAATGTGGGGGAGGCAGAGTCTCTGCAGGGACACTCACTAAGGTTGACCCTGCCACCTCGCACTGCAATGATGCTTCTCGGAGCTGGTTTCCTGATAGTCTTCAAGTCTTCACAGGGTCCTTGTGCCACGTTCTGTACGTGGGACTGTGTAGTGGGAGTAGTGACTATCTGGATTTTGTGTTTTAAATATTGTGTGGCGTGTGCATGTGGGATCCCATACGTATGTGTGTGTGTGTGATGAGGGCAGATGGTGTTCTGTGTATTTTTTTGTTGTTGTTGGGTTCATGTAAAAGTGTTTAACAGGTAGCAGTTTAACATTTCAGGCAAGAAAGGGTTAATGCAAAAGTGCGGTTGCTGTCAGGTATTTATGGTTGCTGCTGAAGCAGCCAGGCAGCTGTAGCTGCTGCGGAGTAGGCAGGCATTTATAGCTGCTGCCGAGCAGGCCGCTGTTTGTAGCCGTGCAAAGCAGGGTGAACAACTGCTCATGGTAGGAGCCTTGCTTAGTGTGTTTAAAGTAACCTGGGGGTGAATCCAAGACTTGGAGGAACAGATCGCTTGAAACAAGAACTGCTAACTGAAAAAAGGCGAGAGGGGTAGTGCAACCACAAACGTTATCAGCCGTCACCTAAGCAGCATCAGGGTGGCAGAGAGAAAAAGAAAAAAAAAAAAAAGGAAAGAAAGGTAGTTATGCAGCAAACTTCTTGACTGTTAAAAATGTGCAGTTTACTTCTGCAGCTGCTTTACATTCCTTTTGCATCAGAATGCCTCTACTTCAACTGATAACCCAGAAGAGGGGGTATATTTGTGTCCTCCTACCTACAGGTCCATGGCAGCTGCCTGCAAAGTTTGTCAAGCCTTGCCATGAGTTGGACAGACGAGTGGAAAAACCCAATGCCTCAGCTACAGGAGCCGACCGTGAATACCCCAAGCAGAATGAGATAGAGGAAGAGAAAAATTAATGATTGCAAAACATCACTTGGAGGCAACTGAAAAGTAACAACTCGAATAAGTGTACTTGTAAAGTAGCTATTATTAGAGGCTGTGATTTTGTGTATAAAAGCACCTGTATTTACTAGCCAGTTGCTAATACGAAACTACACCTTGTATTGTATGGATTTGTCACTTGCAAAAGAGATGTTGGAGCATGCAAGTTTGCAGCAGCTGCTAGAAAATGCCAAGGCAAAAGCTAGAAAGATTCTAATATGATGGTAGTGTTATAAAGCAGGTAATGGAACAAATTAAGAGGGTGGGAGAACTCCACTCGTAAGAAATTTCTTTGGCTAGTCCCTCACTGCCATCAGCATCTTCAACATGCTGCTGCACTCTGTAATAGTTACTCTGCTAATGTAAATCTGTATGTGCTTTGCCATAGTAGTGACTTGTTACTCTACGAAGCAGGTGAAACTCTGCATTGCCAACAAGGTGCAAGGACTGAGGCTGGCCAAATGCCTGCTCTATATAAAGACCTACATGATAACGAGTGAAAGGACCCATAAGAGAGTGGAAGTTGTGACTGAACCTGGAGACACCAAGCTAAATCTCGCCAAGGACTTAAAACAAGTAACTTGAGGGAATTCATATTGACTCCTGTAAATATGATATGAAAAATGCAGGTACAGCTGAAATTATTTTAAGAAACCATAGGATAAGGGCCAGTACCATACGCAAACGCTGCAATTTGTATATTAGGGTAAGGTATCCCAATTGTTTAAAAATGTATTATTACTCGTAGAGGAGACCAAGAACAATTTTTGAGACTGGACCCCAAAGACGCCAGTGTGCGTCTTGGTGGAGCAGAGACTCCCCTACGCACCCAGCGCTGCTTGCTTGTTGCCTCTCTATATTAATGAATTGTAATAAAATAATTAAATCAGACCATGGCCAAGATGGAATTTCTATAACATGACCAGGGGAATTGATGTGGCCTGAGTTGTCTTCTCTCCATCTTGGGCTTGCCTCCTTATTACCCGTTTGCCTGGTGCTCTGGACTCTTGGCAGAACTTAGTCCCTCTCTCTGTTCCTGCCCTACTTCTTTTCCTCAGGTACTGTGGGATGGTCCCTGCACACCATGGTGTTCCTCACTGCCTCTGTTTAAAGAGAGTAAAGAGGCAAACCCCTGCGGCAGGCTCCTGCAGAGTAGAACCCATCACCCACTGCATGCAACAGCCCAGACAGTGCCCACTGCTCTGCCACTCCCTCTCCACCCAGACCGTGTCCTTGAATGGGCAGATTAGGAGATAGTTTTCTCAGTGACAGAAATAAAGTAATAAACTGAGCCTTATATTCAAGTATTATTCTCTGGTCCTTACTGCATTCTCCTTTAACACAGGTAATATTTGGCTTACACTCTTCAGTAATTTGGTAACACTTTGCTTTGGAAGTAGCTTTGTCAAAATCTGCTGGGTTTGTGACAGAGGACACCAGACTTTCACTTGATGCCAAGGTGTTCTGTTTCCCTGCGGTATTCCTTAGGCCTCCAGACTTTGTTTTGAACCATTTCTAAGTCTTGCTTTGTTTCTGTATCTGGCTTGTGCCGAAAGACCACAGACAATCTGATTTATCTGCTTTATCTTATTGTCTGTAGGGTTTTTTTTCCCTCCCTCTTGGTCTCTTTAGAATTACACTGGACATTTAGCTTTGAGCTTCTTACTAGCTGTGTCAAAATGCTCTTCCACAGCTAAAGGTCACGAAAGAGACTGTTCACCACCCATATACCTCCTAAACATAAGTTAATGTGCATTCACAACCAGTAAAGATACATTCTCTGACATCAGTGAGTTTTGGCTTCTTTCAGGCCCAGGCAGCTCTCAGTTACCATCAATTCTGTGTTCAGGATTGTCTTTCATCTATGGAAATGTGCCACAGGCTTCATTTGTAAGTGAAATACACCATTTGATTTTCCTGGTATGCATTAGAATGAGTTGGGCATGGACATGGGATGTGGGTGCTTATCTCCAGCTGGAATTCCATTTCTCTCACCATTTAAGTAAACAGGACTGCAAATGAATGTAAAACACCACTTAAATTGAATGGGAATCACCCTTGATGTGCCTGAATTGTCCTTCACACTGGCAGGTATCAGCACAGTTCATCATCCTCTATTATGAATTCTGTTGTGTACAATTTTTTTCCTTGAAGTGTAATCTATTGTAAAGCTGCAGCTTGGAGAGGGATTCCCCTTGATACTCAAAGGTGCAGCTTGAGACCTTGATACCCACCAACTTCTGCTCTTTGAAAGGCACAAACAAATGCAATGAATCTTTTGAAACCTTTTCTCTGACTCTTTTTCAGCAAGCAAATGTAAAGCTACACTTTCCTCCCACCCCCACAGCTTTAATAAAGAACTCGCAGGTAAGAGTGAGGAATTTTATTGGAGCTGGGGGACAAGGTCAAGAACCTTGCAAGAAAAACACATCTTTATCAGTGACCAAAGTTATAAATGGGTAAAGCTGATTGGTGTTTCCTGTGAGGAAAAGAGGCTTGGGGCAATTGAGGGTAATTTCTTCATAAAAGCTGATGACTGAGAAGTGAATTGAAGTTTGAGGTTGCTTCTCCTCTTGATTTCCTCCCAAGGAAGATGTGATGGCTGAGTTTCTTTCTCATTACATACTGTCACTGACTTTTGTGCAGGAACTGCAGAAGAACGTAAATAAAGTCATGAGGTGTAGTATTAATGTATTTTCCCGTATTTTCCATCCCACATTTTGTATGTGTTATTATTTTCACTTGTGGTACTTTCAATAGGACAGGGAGCACATAGAAGCAACAAATGGCACTTGTTGCTGGGGTACATAAAACTATGGATTTATTCAAACACGTGTGTTTTCAGGTATGCTAAAAGAATCAGATCTTTATTCACTTTCAGTTTGGAGGCAGTTTGTGCTGGAAGATACTTCAGAGGGACCTCATCGCAGTGAACGTAAATCTGGAGCAAGAGAAAGTCCCAGTCCCAGGGAAATCCCAGCTTACACATTAATGTCCTCTAGATATATTGCATTGACTTTTAATTATCATTCATGTCACCAAATCACATTTATCAAACTATTCGATATCATTCACAATAAATAATATTAACATTCGTTAAATGGACAACAAAGCATCCTAAAGCCATGGGCATTAATTTGCTTCCTTAAAAACAGAGTTGATATTTAAAACGCACTGATTCCAAAGGTTGATTTGTTAGTGATTATATTCTGTTGACAACCTGAAATGATGCATTTCTTTATAACAAAATAAGATTCATCCTCATTTAACTCTTGAGCAAATTCGTGCATCTGCTTTGGTTGCCTATGTAGAAGAAAGCAAACAGCATAAGTCATTGCCTCTTCTTAGTATAAAAAAAACCCACATTGGTAAGGCTATTTTATGACACAGCCCCAAACAAGGGCACACTAGAACATGCAGAAGCAAGCCCACTGCCTCAATGCAGGTGAGGCTCTGCTTTGTGTTGGTGTTACCTCCTGTGCCTTTCCTCTGTCACTGAGTGATGGGAGCCAAGGGTTTATCCTCAGTGCAGCAGAAAACATCCACGTGCCAGCATCACCTCTGTTAAGCACCTGAAGTGAAGAGAGGTGGGCTCCTGCCAGACTCCAAGAGCCCAGCTTGTGGTGCTGGGGCTGTAAATACAGCTGCATGTGCTCTCCTGGGAGGAAGCCTCCAGGGCTGATCATGCTTTGCCAGAGGAAAACAAAGAGAAGAAACAGCAAAGGGTGTGAAATCACCTCTGAAAGGCATTGTGGTGCTTGGGCACCTGAGAAACATGGAGTGGCTGAGCCATTCCTGAGCACAGCTACACAGCAGCAGTTATGGGCAGCTCATAGGATGCTTCTGACATACTTGTGGACCATGCAAATGTTTTGGTCTGAACATACTGACACAATGAAAATGGGTTTAGAGACATTCCAGATCCTGCACACAGTCCTCAAAAGGGACATGAAGAACAAGTGGCTCCATCTCTGGAGCTGCTGTTGTCCCTCTGTGGAGGGTGAATACCATTTCCCAGCCCCAGTGGGGATATCCACATGTAGCGCCTGGATGTCCAGCAGCTGAGCTGGTGCTTTAGGGCTTCCACTGTATTCAAGGGTGAAAACCAGGCATTTTGAGGCAGGGAGGAATTGGCCCAGGCTGAACTAATAGGCCTTTATCTCCCTGACAAGCCTCAGCTGTGGTTTCATCCCCACCCTCTTCCTATTTTTCCCCCAATCTCTATTTAAGCTCAGAACAAGAAGATTGAGCTTTACTAGAAGAGTTCTGGTTTCCAGTTTAGTAGGAGTTTGGCACACCTGTGGAATCTTTTGGTGGTGACTTAGGGTTTCTCATTTATCTTTCTAGCAATTTTTTCACCTGATTCTGCACAAGGGATTGACTTGACCTGACTTGGCTTGGTCTTCAATCTGTCTCCTCATCACCAGCTTTCCTGATGCTCTGGAGCCTGGTTGAACTTGGCCTTAGTCTCTGTTCCTGCTCTGCTTCTCTTGCTCAGGTATTGTGGGATGCTCCCTGCGCACCAGGGTGTTCTGCTTTGGCTCTGTTTATAGAGATTCAAGAGACAAACCCCTGTGCACTCTCCAGGCTCCTGCAGAGTAGAGCTCATCACCCTCTGTATGCAGCAGCCCAGCCAATGTTTACTGCTCTGGCAGTCCCTCTCCATCTAGAACATGTCCCTACATGGGAAAATTAAGAGGTAGTTTTTCAATGAATGAAGTAGAGTAATAAATTGATCCTTACATTCAAGTGTTGTTTTGTTATCTTTCCCTTAGTGCCTTCTTCTTTACGAAGTACAACATTAGACTTTCATTCTTCAGCAGATTGGCAACACTTTGTTTTGGAAGTAGCTTTGGCCCAATATTTATCTGCTGGTTTTGTGACAGAGGACGCCAGAGCTTCACTGACACCAGAGACTTTGGTTTCCCCAGCCTCTTCCTTAGGCTTCCAGGCTTGGTTTGGAACCATTTCTAGGTCTTGCTTTCTCCCTATGACTGGTTTGTGCAACAAGACCACAGACAATCTGATTTATCTACATTCTTTCATTGCCCTTAGTGGCTATTTTTTCCCCTGTGTCTTAGTCTTTTAAGATCTACGCTTGACGTTATCACCTGGCTCCTTGCTAGCCCTGTCAAAAACAACTTCCAAACCTGTCAGCATCTCCAGGTGATAGATTAAAACCTGCATTATGACTTCCTCTTATTTTCAGGGGCTTCTTCCTTTTCCTGTGATGTAGATGAATTGTAATAATATTAATTAATGAAGTAGATAATTTTAATAGGAAAGATGCATTTCTCCCATTCATGTTAGGCCCTGCTCTATGATTACTGTCCCCTTTTTTATCTAAAGGAAAAAGCCAGATAAGTTATGTAAAGATAAGATTTCCTTACTAATTTTTAGTTAGATAAGGTCAAGTTCTATCTGTTTGAGAAGGCAGTCTTATATGCTCAGGTCTATATGGGCCACATTTGAATCATCTGATATCAAAGGTCTCTGGCTGCCAAGCTCTTTAGCATTTAATTGTACGGACTCTATCTCATTCGTTCACCAGAGGTGGAATCCCCTGACCTAAGACAACATCTTCTATCTAGTTGCTGTTTGCCAGAGCAAACAAAAGAGACTGTTCACCATCCATATACTTTGCAAATATAAGTTAATTCTCACTCACTACAGGTAAGGGGAAGATATTTTCCCCATCAGTGTTTTTTGGCTTCTTTCAGACCCAGACAGCTTTCAGTTATCATCAGTTCTGTGTTCAGGGTTGTCTTTCCTCTTTGGAAATGAGCTACAGGCTTAACTCCTGTATGAAATACAATATTCAGTGTTTCCTAGTATGTGTTTAAGCATGAGCTGGGCATGGACATGGGATGTGGGTGCTTATTGCCAGCTGGAATTCCATTCATGTCACTGCTTAGGTAAAAGGTCACTTCAGATGAATGTAAAACACCCCTTAAAATGAATGGGAGAAGCCCTTGATGTGCCTAAATTATCCTTTACAATGGGTGGTCTCAGGACAGTTCATCATCCTGTATTATGAATTATATTATCTACAATTTCATCCATGAAGTGAAATCTCTTGTGAAGCTGCAGCCTGGGGAGGGATCCCCCTTGATATTCAAAAGTGCAGCTTGAGATCTTGATTCCAACCAGCTTCTTTTCTTTGAAAGGTACAAATGAATACAATGAATCTTTTGAAACGCTTTTTCTGAAAAGAAAACCCTTTTCTTTTTGAGCAACCAAATGTAAAACTACACTAACTTTTGCCTCCCACCCCAGCAGCTTTAATAAAGAACTCACAGGTAAGAGGGAGGAATTTTGTTGGACTTGAGGGACAAGGTCAAGAATCTTGCAAGAAAAATAGATATTTATCAGTGACAAAAGTTGATTGGTGATTGCTGTGAGGAAAAGAGGCCTTGGATAATTGAGGGTAAACTCTTCCTACAGTCTGGTGACTGCGAAGGGAAATGAAGTTTGAGGCCCAGTCTCCTTTTGGTTTCCTTCCAAGGAATATGTGATTTTGGGTTCTAATTTCTCATAAAGTGCTGTCACTGACTTTTGTGCTGGAACTGTGGAAGAGCCTGAATCTAATGATCAGGATTATAGGAAATTCCCCATTGTTTAAGTGCCACATTGGCTTTCTCACTTGACAGGACCTGTGCATGTCCTGGATGATAGAGCTTTCTTATGTTGCCAGTGGTTGAAGAACCTCCTCCCACATTTCAGCAGAGCCCCCTTCACCTCCTTGTTCCTCAGGCTGTAGATGAATGGGTTGAGCATTGGGGTAACCACGGTGTAAAATATGGAAGCCACCTTATCCAGGCTACTGTGGCTAGATGGAGGTTGTAAGTACATGAAGAATCCTGTCCCAAAGAATATGGAAACAGCTGTCAAATGGGAGGTGCAGGTGTGGAAGGCTCTGGCCCTGCTCTGTGCTGAGCACATCCTCAGCACCGTGCGAAGGATAGAGATGTAGGAGAGCATAATGACCACGTTTGAACCCACTGAATTGATGGTGGCGAAGGCAAAGATGACCATCTCGCTGCTGTGGGTGTCAGAGCACACGAGCTTTAGCACAGGAACTTCATCACAAAAGAAGTGGTCAATGCGGTTGGGACCACAAAAGAAACCTCCAAACACGCACCATGTGTAGATGATGGCACTGAGGAAGGCAAATAGGTAGGATGATGCTACCAGCTGCCAGCAGATGCGTCTGGAGATGACGGTCACATAAAGCAGGGGCTGGCAGATAGCAACGTGCCGGTCGTAGGCCATCATGGCCAGCAGATGACACTCAATAGTAGCAAAGAAAGCAAAGGTGAGTAACTGCATCATGCAGCCAGTGAAAGAAATGGTTTTGTCCTCTGATAACAGGTCTGCCAGCATCCTGGGGGAGATGACTGTGGAGTAGCTGATGTCAATGAAGGCAACATGGGTGAGGAAGAAGTACATGGGGGTGTGGAGGCTGGGAGACACCCAAAACAATGTGATAATGCCAATGTTCCCCACCAAAGTGACAATGTAAATCAATAGAAACAAGACAAAAAGAGGAGTCTGTGCACCTGGGCTGCCTGTAATTCCCAACAGGATGAATTCAATCTGGGTGTGATTTCCTCCCATGACCTGGTGTTCCCTGCTGAGGCAAAAGGAAGAGAAACTTCAAACTAATCAAAAATGGAGATTCAGATTTCGACCGTATTTATCTCCAGTCAGTGATCAATGTAACTGGCACATTTTTGAATATTCCAATATATTTTCTAACCAAAAGTATATTTATATATTTCAGATGAAGTATTTAGAAAAGAACAGGTAGTTTGTTGAAGCAAAAAATGGCATTTTTGTTTTTCTGTGCTGGAACAATTAAAATTCTGGATTTACTCAAACACACATGTATTCAGGTTTGAGCAAAGAATCAGATTTTTAATCACTTTCAAGCTGAAGGAAATTTGTGTCAGAAGACACCTCCGAGGATCCTCATAGGATTGCACATAAACTTGGAGCAAGAGAATTTCTCAGTCCCAGTGAATGCCCAGCTTACACATGCATTACCTACAGACATTTTGCCTTGGCTTTTGATTACTATTCCAGTCACCAAATCACATTACCAAACTATTTGAGATCATTTACAACAAATAATATTGACATTGTTAAATTCATGATTTATACCTTCCTGAGCTCCAGCATGCTGAAGCATCCTAAACCCATGGGCATTGTGTTGTTTGCCTTAAAAAAGAGTTGCCGTTATAACAGGCTGATTCCAAAGCCTGATTTGTTAGTGACCATATTCTGCTGACAGTTTGAAATGTTATATTTCTTGACAACAAAATAAGAATCATCCTCATTGAACTCTTGAGTAAATCAGTGCATCTTGCTTTAGCTGCCTATGTAAAAGAAACACAACCTGCATCAGACACTGCTCCCCCTTGTTATAAAGAAAACCCACCTTGGTAAGGCTGTTTTCTGACACAGCTTTCACAAAGAGGACATGCAGAAGCAAGTCCACTGCCACAGTGCAGGTAAGGCTCTGCTTTGTGTTGGTGTTACCTCCTGTGCCTTCCTTCTGCCACTGAGTGATGGGAGACAAAGGTTTATCCCCGACACAGCAGAGAACATCCACGCACAGGCATCACCTCTGTTAAGTACCTGATGTGAAGAGAGGTGAGCTCCTGCCAGACTCCAGGAGCCCAGCTTGTGGTGCTGGGGCTGTAAATACAGCTGCATGTGCTCTCCTGGGAGGAAGCCTCCAGGGCTGCTCATGCTTTCCCAGAGGAAAACAAAGAGAAGAAACAGCAAAGGGTGTGAAATCACCTCTGAAAGGCACTGTGGTGCTTGGGCATCTGAGAGACATGGAGTGGCTGAGCCATGCCTGAGCACAGCTACACAGCAGCAGGTATGGGCAGCTCATAGGATGCTTCTGACATGCTTCTGGACCATTCAAAGGTTTTGGTCTGACCTTGGCAACGGAATAAAAATGGGTTTAGAGACATTTCTGATCTTGCAGATGGTCTGCAAATGGAACATGAAGCACAAGTGACTCCATCTCTGGAGCTGCTGATGTTCCTTCTTGGACACTTGAGAGCCCAGTTTTCCAGTCCCAGTGGTGTCATCCACTTGTAGTGCCTGGATGTCCAACACCTGAGCTGGTGACTATAGGCTTCCACTATATTCAAGGGTGAGAAATGGACAGTTTCAGTCAGTGATGAATTGTCCCAGCTTTAACTAAGAGGCCCTTAATCCCCCTGACCAGCCACAGCTGGTGTACCATCCCCAGCCTTTGCCTGTTTGCCCCCCATCTCTATTAAAGCTCAAGGAGGTTGAGGTTTTCCAGTGGAGTTTTGTTTTTTGGTTTGGTAGGGGTTTTGCACACCTTTGCAATTCTGTGATGGTGGTTTTGGCTTTCTCATTTATCTTCTTAGCAATTTTTGGATCTGTTTCTGAGCAAGAGATTGATTTGACCTCACTAGGCTTGGTTTTTCATCTGCCACATCATCATCTACTTGCCTGATGCCCTGTAATCTTGCTGTACTTATGCCAGGTCTTCTCTTCCTGCCCTGCTTCTCTTGCTCAGGTACTGTGTGAAGGGCCCTGCCAAACCACTGCTTTCTGCTTTGGCTTTCTTTATATTCAAAAGTCAAACAGAACCCATCACCCTCTGCACCCAACAGCCCAGCCACTGCTCACTGCTTTGGCAGTCTTTCTCCATCCAGAACATGCCCCTACATGGGCAAATTAGGAGATAGTATTTTCAATGAGGTGAGTAGAGTAATAAAATGAAACTTACACTCAGTTGTTATTATCTTTCCCTTAGTGCCTTCTCCTTTACCAAGTACAGAATTAAACTTTTATTCTTCAGTACATTGGCAACACTTTGTTTTGGAAGTAGCTTTGGCACAATGTTTATCTGCTGGTTTTGTGACAGAGAACCCCAGAGCTTCACTGACACCAAGGGCTTTGGTTTCCCCAATGCCTTCCTTAGGCTTCCAGGCTTGGTTTGGAACCTTTTCTAAGTCTTCCTTTCTTCCTAAGACAAGTTTGTGCAACAAGACCACAGACAATCTGATTTATCTATACTCTTCTATTGCCTGTAGGTTTTTTTCCCTTCCATCTTGGTCTTTTCAGATTTACACTTGACATTAGCACCTGGCTCATTGCTAGCCCTATCCACAAGCTGTTCCGCAGCTGTCAGCATCCCCAGGTGATAGCTTAAAACCTGCACTGTGACCTCTTCCAATTTTAAGGGGCTTCTTCCTTTCCTTGTCAAGTACAGGAATTGTTATGATATTAATTACTGAAATACATTATTTTAATAGGAAAGATGTATTTCTCTCATTTATGTTAGGCCCTGCACTGTAATTCTTGTCTAAAGGATAAAGCCAGATAAGTTACCTAAAGATAAGATTTCCTAACTAATTTTTAGCTAGAGAAGGTCAAATTCTTTCTATTTAAGAATACAGTCTTAAACGCTCAGATCTATATGGGCCACAATTGAATCATCTGATACCAAAGGTGTCTGTGCTGACGAGCTCTTTACCATTTAATTATGTCGATTCTAGCTCATTCATTCACAAAAATAGAAGCCACTTTTCCCCTGACTTAAGACAACATCTCCTATCTAGTTGCTGTTTGGCAGAGCACACAAAAGAGACTGTTCACCAGCCATATGCTTTAGAAATAGAAGTTAATTCCCACTCACAACAGGTAAAGGAAAGATTTTCCCACACCAGTGTGTTTTGGCTTCCTTGACACCCAGACAAATCTCAGTTACTGTTGATTCTGTGCTTAGGATTGTCTTTCATCCACGGAAACTAGACACGTGCTTAAATTTGATATGAAATCCACCATTTGATTTCCTGGTGTGTTTTACACAAGCTGGGCATGGACATGGGATGTGGGCGCTTATCTCCAGATGGAATTCCATTTATCTCACCATTTGAGTAAATGGCACTTCAGATGAATGTAAAACACACTTAAAATTAATGGGAGGATCCCTTGATGTGCCCAAATTGTTCTTAACACTGGGTATTCTCAGTACAGTTCATCATCGCATATTAAGAATTATATGATCTACAATTTCTACTTTGAAGTGAAATCTCTTGTGAAGCTGCAGCCTGGGGATGGATTCCTCTTCATATTCAGAGGTCCAGCTTGAGATCTTGATTCCCACCAGCTTCTTCTCTTTGAAAGGCACAAACAAATGCAATGACTCTTTTGAAACCTTTTCTCTGACTCTTTTTCAGCAAGCAAATGTAAAACTGCACTTCCTCTTCCCTCCCACCCCAGCAGCTTTAATAAAGAGCTCGCAGGTAAAAGTGAGGAGTTTTATTGGAGCTGAGGGACAAGGTCAGGAATCTTGCAAGAATAATAGATATTTATCAGTGACCAAGGCTATAACTCAATGAAGTTAATTGGTGTTTGCTGTGAGGGAAAGAGGCCTGGGATAATGGAGAGTAATTTCTTCCTCCAGGTTGGTGACTGTGAATTGCAATGAAGTTTGAGGCTCCTTCTCCTCTTGGTTTCCTTACAAGGAAGGAAGATGTGATGTCATACATCTGATCGAAGGGACACAGGGGTTGCTGTTGCCCCTTCCCCTGGTCAAAGCCCCTCTGGGTACCATCATCTCAACCATCAACACTTTATCTTAAAAAGCACAAGGAGGTGTTGAAGCATCCGCAGCGTTGTTGCTGCTCGTGCAAAGCCTGTATACCTCTGGAATAGGGAAGAGAAACGTGGAATGTGGTCCCCTATCCCTTGCACCCGTCTCAAACGCTGGTCCTGTTTCTGTGCTGGCTCCCAGAACCTCCCATCTTGTCCCACACCTCCCATCTCCATGCTCAGTTCCAGCCTGACAGCAGGAAATGGATGGGGAGAATCCATGGCTGTGGGGACATGGGATGTGTGGAGGGAGGTCACTGACACAGGGATAAAGGCTGGAGGGGGCAGAGAACAAAGGGTCTGCTCCATAGTCCCCTTCAAACTGCAAACTCCACCACCTCACTGCACACCATGAGGCAGGATGAAGGATGCTGGGGCTCTGCAGGAAACAGGGGACATTGGAGGCACTGGACTGAAATCCCTCCCTGCTCTGCATGGAGCTGGATCCAAAGTGGGACTCAGCTTTCACTTCTTAGGTATCAGAGTGTAAATCTGTGGAGGATTGGCTTGTCGAAAAAGGTCAAAAGGTCACGCTCCCATCAACGAGCTGAAATAAGACATCTGTGTAGAACATGGTGCAAACCTCTCACGCCAGATAATGAGGAAATGAAGGACACCGGCAAACAGCAACATACTATGACCAATCACAGCCAAGGCCACTAAGTGATAAGTGCATGAGAAGGAGGATGGTGGGGGGTGTGCACGGTGTAGCTGCAAAAAATGTAGAAGCTACAAACTAATGATCTTGTAACATGTAAAAGCTGTAAGCCAATGATCTCTCTGTAACCAAACTATAAACATGCAAGCAAGGTATATAAGTATCGATCTGCTTAGCAATAAACGAGACTTGTCGGTCATCATCGGATGAGCTCGTCTCCCGGCGATTCCCACAAATGGTGACCCCGACGCGATCCCTCGAACACCACGGTGGGACGACGTAAGTTCTGCTCGGGTCCTGATCGCAGCCACAGGACGGTCAAAGCGCCAAGATCTCAGGATTTTAAGCGCCAGACCCTGGGTGACCGTATAGACGAGCCCGGCCGGTACGCGCCGCCGAAACCTGAAGGGGCTGCAACAAGCGCGCTAAGGTATGGAAAGGCAAGCGGCGTATGATTTATTTACTGCCTTCTTACAAAAGCGGCAGGTTAAAGGGATCGACCTGCAGAAAGAGCTGCAGGGACTGTTAGCTTATGGACAGTCTAAGGGATGTTTTGTTAACCCTCACACTGTCCATAAATTAGCAGAAAGGCGAAAATTTGGAGATAAGATTTGGCAAGCTATATATAATACCCTGTTAAAACAAAAGGCTGGGAAGACAGCAGGGATCGGGAAAGCTCCGAAGAACGCAGCCACAGAAGGCAGTGACACTGTGAAACATTTGTTGGTCATTTGGAGAACTATTTTAGAGATGTTAAAGTCAAAGTTAGGTAAATTATGGTGGGTGGTACATAATGAACTTTTACAATATCAGGCAGAAAAGAAAGCTGCCGAGCAGGCACTCACGGCTCAGGCAAAAAACAGAAGTTATGAAATTGACTGGCCTTCCTCCATTCCAATGCCATCTGCTTTTTCACAAGTAATGTTGCCATCTCCACAAAATGCAGATGACACCGGAGCAAGCCCCTCAGTTTCGGAACCAACAGCTCCCCCCACCACTACGACTCTAAAACCAGAAAAGCCCTCTGTTAACCCTCTTTCAAGCAATGAGCCTATCCCTGGGGCAGAAAGTGACCTAGTGGAGGCCATAGCTAAAGAAAGAAGGGAGGCTTGGGCAGCGGTGGCTAAGGACAGCATTGAAAAGGGGGACGATGAGGTGGCGACCTCGTTGGCATGCCCGGTGACTTTTCAGCAACACCAGGGTGGTTTGATGGCAACTGTTACCCCTTTAGATTGGAAACTGTTATCACAATTACGAGCGACGGCCAGTCAATTTGGAGTCACCAGTGAGCCGGTAAAGCAGATGTTAGATTATATCTGGACTGCTCATATCTTGCTACCATCCGATTGCAAGAGTATTGCTAAGCTTATATTCTCACAACATCAGCAGTTGCTTTTTAACGCTCATTGGCAAAATCTGGCTCATGGATTCGTAGCTATACAAAGACAACCTGGGGATCCCCTTTACGGGGTAACCCTGGATGAGTTAATGGGTACAGGACCGTTTTTTAGAACCGAGGCACAAGCTTTATTAGGACCTGATAAGTGTAGAGCAGCTATGAATTTAGTACGGCAAGCTATTAACCAAGTTAAGGACCCAGGAGGTGTGCCTTCATATATGGCTATCAAGCAAGGACGAGATGAATCATTTGGGTCCTTTATAGACAGAGCTGCTGCAGCTATTGAAAAAGCAGGCGTCCCAGACTACATGAAGGGAGCCTTGTTAAAACAATGTGCTTTACAAAACTGCAACCCCATTACCCGAAATGTTATTCTTACTTTGGGAGCTAATTGGACTATAGAGGAAGCATTAGAAAGAATGGCCTCACAACCAACAGGGCTGCAAGCTATGGTAGTAGATGCCATAAAACAGCTAGCTGAGGGAATTCAGGAACAAGCTAAGGCTTCACAGACTCAGGTGTTAGCCGCTCTTGCACCCCTTCAAGCGTCGGCCGCACTTGCCCAGCGCAACCGCGGCCCTCTACGCTGTTATCGATGTGGAGGAATGGGACATCTCCGCCGAGAATGCACTGTCTCAGGAGTGTGGTGTCAGAAATGCCGAAACAACTCACATAACACCTCTATGTGTCGGCGAGGTTCGGGAAACTGCAACAGGAGCGCGTACACCAACGGCCGCGTGCAGAAGCAAGTTGCCGCTGCAGCTCAGATGATTCCACCCCCTTTCAACCCGCAACCAGCGGAAGCCTCGGCTTGGACCTGGCAACCTCTGTAGAAATAACACTTGTAACTTCACAACCTCAAAAGATCCCTACAGAAATTAAGGGTCCTCTTATAATACAAGGACAAGCCATGGGTGCCTAACTACCAGGAAGATCCTCCGCCTCAATGCTGGGACTGTTTGTTCTCCCTGGAATTATTGATGTAGATGTATTGTGTGCTTTCCCTGTGATGTATGTGCTGGATCAAGACCCGCGGTGGGAAGGTCTCGTATGCCCTTATCAGGGGTATCGGGAGGACTGTGACGGACCGTGGACTTGGGGTCCCATATACAACTCATTTGATACAGTCTGTCTGTGATACTCATGTACTAGAAGTTAGCAAATGTCTATGATTCTATTGATGCTTGGAAACCTTTATAGATATTGCTGGCCACTTCTTCTGACATAGACTGGCCACCTGTGTCAGAATGAGTGTGCATTTTGATCAGTATAAAAGCCCAAACCTCATGCGATGTGAGGGAGGCAGAGCCTCTGCGGGGACGCTCGCTAGGGCTGAGCCTGCCACCTCACACTGGGATGATGCTTGTTGGAGCTGGTTTCCTGATAGTCTTCACAGAGTCCTTATGCCACATTCTGTACGTGGGACTGTGTAGTGCGAGTAATGATTGTCTGGATTTTGTGTTTCAAATATTGTAGTTGTGTGAAATGTGCTTGTGGGATCCCATATGCATACGTATGTGTGTGTGTGTGTGTAATGAGAGCAGATGGTGTTCTATGTATTTTTTTTGTTATCGTGTTCATGTAAAAGTTTTTAACAGGTAGTGGTTTAACATTTCAGGCAAGAAAGGGTTAACGCAAAAGTGCGGTTGCTGACAGGTATTTATGGCTGCTGCTGAAGCAGGCAGGCAGCTGTGGCTGCTGCCGAGCAGGCTGCTGTTTGTAGCCGCGCAAAGCAGAGCGAACAACTTTTGGAAAAAAAAAAAAAAAAAGGAGGGGGGGGAGAGAAGAAAGGAAGGTAAAGTTGCAGAGCACAGGTAGACAAATGGGAATCCAGGTGATAGACTGGAAATCTATTCAGAGAGAGGCTCTGTCAAACAATGATTTTGATTGTTGCAGGAAAAGATTCTCGCCTTTCCTGTTAAGTACCAGATTAACGCTCAAGGTCAGGCAGTAAATGCTGAAATGTCTCCCTTAAATTGAAATTGCTATCTCAGTTAAGGCAAACTGTTATTTCTACAGGCATTCAGTTTGAACCCACTAGGCAGATGTTGTCATATATTTGGGGAACGGATTTGCTGTTATATTAAAAGTATTGTGAAATTAATCCTCACCCCTTCACAGTTGTTGTTATGGAACATGTATTGGCAGAAAACCTGTCAAGAGGCAGTTGCAGTTCAGCGAGGCCAGGGAGATCCCCTGATTGGGGTGCAATTACAACACCTTATGGGAACTGGACAGTTCTCCACTAAGGAGGCTCAAGTCCAGCTAGGTCCAGAATTGTTAAAAGAATCTATGAGACTAGCCTTGCTACTGGGGAGATCATCATTTGCGTTGAAAGGACTATTCATTGTTCCAGGTGTCATCGATGCTGATTATATGGGTGAAATTACGTTAAATTATTTATGCATCTTTGGTGATGAACAAACTCCAGCGGTTATTAAGCACTTTGTACAAACAGAAGATAAAGCCTTCTTTTAAGGCGTACTATCGAGATCCTAATACAGATTTGTGGCAGGGACTGGCAGAAGTAATATATCTGGGCCGTGGTTACGCCTGTTTGTGCTCCTGCAGGACCCTTGTGGGTACCATCCAAGTGACTAAGACCAGCTGTTGCAGAAGCTCCAGTGACGGCGTCTCTGAGCTAGTGTATGGACCCTGACTCGCAGGCCCGGGAGGAGCGTTGCTTGCGCCGAGCGCTACAGCCACTAATAGAAGAACTTAACTCCTTAGTCAACACAGAGCTTTCATTGAGCACGGTCGCCCTCCTAGATCCGGTCCATGGCCACAGGCATATAGCGGTACAACTGAGACTGGTGATACAAGTGCTTCGATAACTCTGTAGTTTTTGTCATCAGTGTGACCCTACAGTAGAATTGTATTGTGGTGGTTGTCAGTCTATAAGGCATCTTCGCCCGAGTTAGCTGAAACAAAGACTTTTTGTATAGTCTGTCAAATTATCTTTTATGTAACCTGCTTATAGCGCTTCAGAAATATTTAGCTGATTTTAGAAGTTTCACTTCATAGAGCTGCATATACGTTTGCTTTACAAGCTGCTTCGCTGTTATAGGTCTCGTAAATATAGGGGGTTTGTTACTTTGTTATGCTTTGCAATGTTGTTCTGCTTGTTTACAACGACTCCTGACTCAGACCTTATTCCTTTATAAAGAAAAAGGGGGAATTGTGGAGGATTGGCTTGTCGAAAAAGGTCAAAAGGTCACGCTCCCATCAACGAGCTGAAACAAGACATCTGTGTAGAACATGGTGCAAACCTCTCACGCCAGATAATGAGGAAATGAAGGACACCGGCAAACAGCAACATACTATGACCAATCACAGCCAAGGCCACTAAGTGATAAGTGCATGAGAAGGAGGATGGTGGGGGGTGTGCACGGTGTAGCTGCAAAAAATGTAGAAGCTACAAACTAATGATCTTGTAACATGTAAAAGCTGTAAGCCAATGATCTCTCTGTAACCAAACTATAAACATGCAAGCAAGGTATATAAGTATCGATCTGCTTAGCAATAAACGAGACTTGTCGGTCATCATCGGATGAGCTCGTCTCCCGGCGATTCCCACATAAATCCTTCCTATGGCCATCATAATGGAGAGGAGACACTGTGCCCCCCATGTGCTGTGGGGTGGCTGTGGGGGCTGTGTGAGCAGTGCGAGGATTTGGGACCAGGACTGATGCAAAGAAAGGAGGGACCATATCCGTGCACACCCTCCTATGTCTATCACATCCCTACATATCCATACACATATCCCATGCTGTGCAGAGCCAGCTCGGTCCCATCCATCTCCTGCTGTCAGCTGGGCTGTGGCTGCAGGGCTGGTATTGAGCAGGGAGATGAGGAGGTGCAAGAGGCAGAGCTAACAGCAGGAGGAGGATGGAGGGGGCTCATCCGCAGCATCGCACCATGTCCTGCAGCTCCTGTGAATGGTTTTACTGCTGGAGAGAGAAGGAAGGGGGAGGATGTGGCTCTGGGAGGGGTTGGAACCCCAAATGATGCTCAGATTGTGGGGGGTTGCTCCCAGTGTGCACTGCCAGGGGATCTGGCTGATCTCTGGTGGGAACCCCTGTGACATGCACTTTCCTTTCATGTTTCGCTGTGGAGGGAGGTTCCCCATAATTCTCAGGAAGGTTTCCTTACAAGGAAGGAAGATGTGATGTCATACATCTGATCGAAGGGACATAGGGGTTGCTCTGACTCCCTCCCCTGGTCAAAGCCCCTCTGGGTACCATCAGCTCAGCCATCAACACTATCTTAAAAAGCAGAGGGAGGTGTTGAAGCACCCGCAGTGTTGTGGCTGCTCATGCAAATCCTGTATAGCTAAGGAATAGGGAAAAGAAATGTAGAATGTGGTCCCCTCTCCCTTACACCCATCCCAAATGCTGGTCCTGTCTCTGTGCTGGCACCCGCAACCTCCCATCTTGTCTCACACCTCCCATTTCTGTGCTCAATCCCAGCCTGACAGCAAGAGATGGATGGGGAGTAGCCACGGCTGTGGGGATATGGGATGTGTGGAGGGAGGTCACTGACACAGGGATAACGTCTGGAGGGGGCAGAGAGCAAAGGGGCTGCTCCATAGTCCCTTTCAAACTGCAAACTCCACCACCTCACTGCACACCATGGGGCAGGATGAAGGATGCTGGGGCTCTGCAGGAAACAGGGGACATTCTCATAGGGATGCTGGTGGCTTCTGCCCCTGCTGGTACCCTGGTGATGGAGGCACTGGACTGAAATCCCTCCCTGCTCTGCATGGAGCTGGCTCTAAATTGGGACTCAGCTTTCACTTCTTAGGGATCACTGCTTAAATCCTTCCTATGGCCATCGTAGCAGAGAGGAGACCCTATGCCCCTCCATGTGCTGCAGGGTGGCCACAGGGGCTATGTGAGCAGTGAAAGCATTTGGGACCAGGACTCATGCAAAGGAAGGAGGGACCATATCCGTGCATACCCCCCTGTTTCCATCACATCCATACTCATCCATACACATACCCCATGCCCTGCGGAGCCAGCTCGGTCCCATCCATCTCCCCCTGTAAGCCGGGCTGCAGCTGCAGGTCTGGTATTGAACAGGGAGATAAGGAGGTGCAAGAGGCAGAGCTGACAGCAGGAGGAGGACGGAGGGGCCCCATCTGCAGCATCGCACCGTGTCCTGCAGCTCCTGTGAATGGTTTTACTGCTGGAGGGAGAAGGAAAGGGGAAGATGTGTCTCTGGGAGGGGTTGGAATCCCAAATGATGCTCAGATTGTGGGAGTTTGCTCCCAGTGTGCACTGCCAGGGGATCTGGCTGATCTCTGGTGGGAACCCGTGTGACATGCACTTTCCTTTCATGTTTCGCTGTAGAAGGAGGTTCCCCATAACTCTCATGAAGGCTTTAACCTGCCTGAGGGGAGACTGAGATGAGCTCTTATGCAGAAGCTCTTCCTGTGAGGGTGCTGAGGCACTGGCACAGGGTGCCCAGAGAAGCTGTGGCTGCCCCATCCCTGGCAGTGCTCAAGGCCAGGTTGGACACAGGGGCTTGGAGCAAGCTGCTCCAGTGGAAGGGGTCCCTGCCCGTGGCAGGGGTTGGAGCTGGGTGAGCTTTAAAGTCCCTTCCAACACAAACCAGGCTGTGATTCTGATTTATGATTTTTGAACCCAAGAAAGAGCAATTTGCATTTCCTGTATCTTGAGAAAGGATGAAAGTGAGAAAGGGAAGGTTGGATTGAGCAAGGACAGACAGAGCCATGGGCAGGACTGGATTCAGCTGGCTTTAGACACCTGCAGTGTCAGCATGTGTGTGTAAAGCAGAAACCACAGAGAAAGGCATGCTTCTGTGTGAGATAAGATGTGGGTATTTGGTGTGGGATGGGTGATGTTTTGCGCTGTTTAGGCAAGGAACGGTATTGAGAATGGCTGGTTTCAGTGGTGTTAAATGTAAGGTGTGTGTTTGAGATATCTACTCTTCGTGTATCTATAACTTACAGATATATCACCCAAGGTGAAGGAGATGAATGAGGATGAGGAGATGGCCATTGAGTGTGTGAGCCATTAGCAATAGGAAACAGCAGTTGCCTTCATCCCCCTGCCTGAGGAGGGTGTAGACAACTTCAGCTGGATCTTCTGAACCCATTTAAAGGTGTTAAAGCCTTAGCAAAGCCCTGTCTGCTGTCAGCTGCTTTTCTCTACAAGGAACAAGTCCCACTGTATGTTTCGTTTCTTGCTTTTGCAAACAGGAAAGAGCCATTCTGAGGCTATTTAAATTTGGAGGCATATGAAGGAAAATGGCTTTTCAGAGGCAAAATTTGGGTCCAAAATGGGCAGATGGAATCACACAGACTGCAGAAAGGGGAAATGCTGAGTCCTGCCCATGGGGAAGAGTTGCTCTGAGCACCAAGTCAGGCTGGGGGCAGCTTAGCAGAGAGGGACACGGTGCTTGTGGTGTGCACTGTGTTAAAATGAGCCATCAATGTGTCCTTGGAGCAAAGGCACCCACCAGCACCCTGAGAAGAGCATTGGTGGTGAGTGAAGGGACTTTGTGTGATGAACATCTGACCACAGGCTGTGGAATGGGGAAGTAAAAGCTGCTTTGGGAAGGGTGGAGGGAGAAGGTGAATTGTGCTGCAGAAATGGTCATCTTGCTTGAAAAGGGGCTGATGGAAAGAGGGAAGTGGGAGGGGAAGGAGGAGTAATGCTCGTTACGCAAATGGGCAACATGTATGTTTTAAGGTCATGTCCTCATATTAAGGTTGATGCATATTTAAGGATAACAGCAGCAGCAGTCATCTTTTCATATAGATTTATATATACACATGTTCTTTAAATATAAGCTAGAACAGAGGACGAAACATATGCAAGTATAATTCAGATGAGAAGGGGCTGTTTTTTTCCCTTGAAGCTACGTGTACATGGAATTGCATTCAGGGATTCTGGTCTTGCTTTAGTTGACTCAAACATTACTTCAGAGTCAGAAAATCACTCCAATGTGACCTCTTATCTATTTAATGCAACACTAATTCATGTGGCAAATTAAGGCATGATATAATTGTATTTACTTGTCCTTAAATAAGAACAACCCCCACAAACAGGAAAGAAATCATCCCAGGCAAGGCTACTTCTTAAAAAGAATTTGGATGCTCATGAGAAGATGCTTATCTTTTGCAGGACCAGTTCTTTCCCTAACAGGCCAGCCAGAGCTTTAGGATTTAAGCATTGAGATATTTTTTTTCCATATAGGAACTATTGACTATTATTTGATCAAGGTATTGTTTTTCAGTATATAATTTAGGACCTTCAACCATCATGGTTTTATCTACAAGTAATTGGGTGCACTCATAGAGGAAACCCCAAATCCTGCATTAACCTCATGCACTGTGTGTTCCTGTGAGCTGAGAGAAGTGATTTAACCTCTTGCCATGTTTCTTTGTCTCCTGCTGCCAAGAGAGTGGCTGGAGGAAACCACTGGAGTGTGACCACGTTTGTCCTCTTGGGCTTCACCAGCCTGTAGAAGCTGCTCTTTGTGAATGTTTTGCTCATCTCCATCACCATGGTGGTGGGGAACCTTATCAAGATCAGCTCTCAGCTTCATGTGCCCATCTACTTATTTCCTCATAGGAAATGTACTTATTTCCTCCATAGGATGTATCTGGACATCTTGCTTTCCTGGATGGGCCTGCCCCATGGAAAGCTACCACCATGCTGACTTAGGAACAGGGTGGAATTTCATCCCCTGTGATAAGCAGTCACCCAACTTGGTTCAGGAACAGCCTTTCCAGACCCTGTCTGAGCAGTGTTGGCTTTTCCTTGGATGTCATCTGGTGCTGATGACACAGATGCTCCATGCTTCTGGCCATGTGTTGTATCCAGACATGCCCAACTTGTTTCATGGATCAAAGGCTCTCAGGCTTGTCCAGAACTCCCCCATCAACTCCTCTTCTCCTTCTGTCTCTCCATTGAGGCAAAGCTTACTTTCCATTCCAGCTGCAGCTTACTCATGATTTCTCATTCCAGGGTTTGATGGTTGAGTCACATTGGTCCAAGCAGTTATCCTATCTAATTGTAGGTTTCCACATCTGAATTAGTCACCGGAGGTTCCCCTTATGGAGACAAGGATGCATCTGGGGTCTTTGATTCAGCTTGGATCTATTCTAAACATCTATATGAGGGGTTTCTTCTGGAAAAAGTGGATGGTTCTCTGCACTTGCAGTGAAGGGTGGTGGGCAGACACAGCTACAATGTGGGTTGTGTCAGAGCAGACACAGGCCATAGCCTGAAGAGTCAGTTTAAGTCTAATGGGAATCATCAGCTCACTGTGCTGATGGTTTGGGGTGCTTCAGAAACCACACTCAGAAGTGAGGGGTGAAAGCAGCTTTTCATAGAACCATGGAATGGTTTGGGTTGAAAGGGAGCTTAAAGCTCATCCAGTTCCAGTCCCCTGCCACAGGCAGGGACACCTTCCACTATAGCAGCTTGCTCCAAGCCCCATCCAGCCTGGCCTCGATCAGTTCTACTGATCAGTAATTTCTAATGCAGCAGAACCTCAATGCTCAGCATCCATAAAGCACTTCCTGGACAGAATAGGAAAGCAAAATGGATGTAGGCAGTGTCCTGGCTGTGTGTTTGCTTTCATAAAGGTTGCTAATAGCAGATATGAACTTCCTGATGAGGGGATTATATTCTCCATAGATGGGTAGGAAATTATTCCTTAGGAAATACTAGTGTTGGTTTGCTCTTTGAAGAGCAATAAGAGAGAAACTTTTCTCCATAAACCTGGCTGTGCCTAAAGGGGCTGAAAGGAAGAAGGAGAGGGGCTTGGGACAAGGGCCTGCAGGGACAGGCCAAGGGGAATGGCTTGAACCTGCCAGAGGGGAGACTGAGATGAGCTCTTAGGCAGAAGCTCTTCCCTGGGAGGGTGCTGAGGTGCTGGCACAGGGTGCCCAGAGAAGCTGTGGCTGCCCCATCCCTGTCAGTGTTCAAGGCCAGGTTGGACACAGGGGCTTGAAGCAAGCTGCAACAGTGGAAGGGGTCCCTGCCCGTGGCAGGGGTTGGAGCTGGATGAGCTTTAAGGTCTCTTCCATCCCAAACCAGGCTGGGGTTCTATGATCCAGGCCCATGAAATTGTCCTTAATACACAAACATGCCAACACACTGACCCTCCAACTCACTGGCTTTGGGCAGGAGCCAACTCTGTCAAGCAAGACAGCTGTAGGAGTGGACTTTGTTCACAAAGAAGAAAGTTTCTTTCTTGTTATCCCCAGCTAATGAATCTCTGATGGCTTGTTATGAACAATGAGGTAAGTCACATCCAAGTCTTCTGAGAAGCTTTCGTGATGATGAGGAATCTTCCTTGGTAAACCCCAGAAGCTCTTGTTAAAGCTGATGACTCCTGGAAGGGTGGTTGGTCCCCAAGGACCACTTTTTGCTTTGGCAAAGTGAGAAGCATCACTTGTGATGGAAATAGCTGTGACTGCTTGTATTGTGAAGGGCTGGATCTCGGGCCTGCTGGAGGGCTTGCTGTGCCCATACAAGCTTGGTCATACTCTCTCTTTAAAGACACATCCTTGTCTTCATGACAAGTGCAGATAATGTGGTTCTTGCTAATGGGGTGCTTTGTCCCTTCCTGCTTTTGACCTTCTAGTAAATGGAACTGGGGAAGCTCATTGCATTTCCCCTCACCTTTGGACCTCCTCAAGGACACCTCATACTTTAAACCTCTTGTTATTAATTGCCTTGAAATGGGTTTGCTTGTGCCTCTTATGCTGTGAGGGAAGTTGAAGTCCAGTACGTCCATCCTTCTTGTCTGACTGGCTTTCATAAGTGTGGTTTTCCTACCATTATGAATTTGGGATTGGAGAATAAGCATGGGAATGGGGTCACCTGACTCAACATCTAGAATTCATTGTGTAGTTATGGGATAGTCAGGTCCCTTCTAGAATGGATGGGAATAAGAGGATGTTTTATCACACCCTAGGACAGTTGGTGAGGATGGATGTGGTCCAGAGCAGGTCTGAACATCAGAAGGACTTGTACCATGCACCCTCTGTCCATGGTATATGCATCTCAGAATAGCTTTCTCTGGATTAAACTAATTCCAGTCAGGATCTGAAGGCCTCCTGGAGGTCAAACTGGATCAGCTGCCCCCCTCAAACCCTTTTTCAGTTTGTGTTAGTCCAAAAGACAGGACAAGAGGAACCGGCCTCAGGCTGCACCAGGGCAGGTTTAGATGGAGCTGAGGAACAATTCCTGCCCCAGAGGGTGCTCAGCATTGGAACAGGCTGCCCAGGGCAGGGCTGCAGGCACGGGCCCTGCAAGTGCTCACACACCGTGGAGAAGAGGCCTCAGTGCCATGGGTTAGGGGTGGCCTTGGCAGTGCTGGGAATGGTTGGACTCGATGGGCTTAAAGGGTTTTTCCAGCCTGGTTGATTCCATACCATCAAGTCTTGAAACTTCTCTCTTTATCTGAACAAATCCTAGAGATACAGAAACACACCTTCACTGAGCACAGATGGAGACACTAAACTGATTTAATGACTCAACTTTCATATATTCAAATTTAAAGAAGATGAAATTACTTCAGATCTCCTAATCCCTCCTCCCAAGTCTTAAAAGCTTTATTTTAGTTTTCCTTTCAGTTGGACTAAAACTTCAGAAAGGAAAAAAAAAAAAGGAAGATAATTTAAGAACCAAGCACACCCCCTTTTTTTTTTTTTTTGTATGTTTCAATGTATGTGGTGGTGGAAACTATCACTTAAGTAGCAGGGAAGGAGACAGATGCAGAGAAATGCCCCAGGTCAGGTTTGGTCTCCCTCATATAGAAATGTGGTGCCATTTGCTCTGTCCTGAAAGGCCAAGGACATTGCCATGCACTTGACATGTACATCATGCAACCTTCAGAAGGGCTGAGTCGTTCTGGATCAACATCTGAAAGCTCAGAGGCAGACCCAGGGCATCTCCAGGGTGTTAATAGTCAATGTTCAGGCAACTGAACTCAATCCCAGATGCCTGTGTGCTTCTTGACATGGGTTTATCCAATATGACCTGCTCTACCTGTGCTCATGTCTATGTTTTGTTGGGATAATGGTCTAGGAGTATAGAATTATGTCTGTGTGGTTCAATACAGCATCGTGAAGAAATAGCTGGGACAGCACAGGAAGAAACGCATGTTACTTCACGACTTCTGGTTGCCCAAATAAGTGGTAAATGCTCTATCCCTGGCAGTGTTCAAGGCCAGGCTGGACACAGGGGCTTGGAGCAAGCTGCTCCAGTGGAAGGTGTCCCTGCCTGTGGCAGGGGTTGGAGCTGGATGATCTTAAGGTACTTTCCAACCCAAACCACTCTATGATTCTCTGACACATGGAGCTCCGGCTGAGCTACTGGTTTGGGCATAAGGAATGAATGTTTAATTCAGATAAGGCACAGTGTGAAGGTGATGTGCAACAAACTCAGCTACTGCTAACATCTCATTTTATAGCAGATATAAACTGTATATGGGGAGAGGTGGGGAGGAGAGCAGGTCTGTCTGCACAGTGCCATCTCCTGTCCACCATGGTGCATTTCAGGATCAGAAGAGCTTGTGCTCCTGTGTGTACTGTGAAAAGCAACAAAGAGAAACACAAGCAAGACAAGGTCAGTGCGCTTCTTGCTGTGTCCTTCCTTGGGGCCATAACCCCTGGGTTTCTTCTGTTAGGAAGCTGTCAGGTGCATCCAATTAAGTCCTTCTGCACGGTTGTGCATCCCCCAGAGATGCCCTCAGTTACTCCCTGCACCCAGAAAGACAATTTCAGAGCTTTCATAGCTCTCCATGTTACGTGCTCACTGTTTCCATCTCTGTAGCTGCACAACAAAGATGCAATCTCAAGAACATCCGTGCTCTTTACAACCAGCTGATTCTATGTTTTTACTAGCGTGAATGTGGGAGAAAACAAGAACTTTTCCTAGGAGTCTTCCCCAGAGCATCCTTCAGCTCTGTGCTCCTTCAGATGTGGATCTGGGCTCCCAGCATGGGGATTATCAGGGTGAAGTCAACAGGCACCAGGCTGGACAGAGTCTTGGGTGACTTGGCCTAGTGTGAGGCACCCCTGCCCATGGCAGGGGGTTGGGCTTTCAGGTCTTTCCCAACCCAAACCATTCCATGATTCTATGACACCCCTTTGTCCTGGTGCAGGGAATAACTTGGGCTCTGCAGTCAACAGTGAGAAATGGGAGTTTCTGGGTGGTACTCAATTAAGCTCTTTAGGCCGGTTGTTTTGGAGTAAGGTGTACTGCTTCTTAGAGGACCTGGCAACAATAGGGTAAGAATGGTCAGATGAAGAACCAAGCCTGTAGATGACCACATTCAGCTAAACCATGCTCAGATTTAGCTGGTATGCTCAATGTAAGCACTGAGGTAGTTACAAGTGATCTGTTAGAGAAAAACCCAAACAGAGCAACCCCGAATGTTCTTTCCTATTGAATTTTGGCATTTCTTCCTGGAGTCCTGCAGGCTGAGAGGCACCAGGAGAAATCCCATCCCAGTGCATTGGACTGGCCTCTGCATCACATGCTAAAGCCACTGAATGATTCATTTCATCCCCTTTTGGGCAACTCAGTGCTCATCAAGTCAATGTTAAAGCGATAGAGATTGGAGTGGAATGGAATGAAATGAAGCTTCAAGTGCAGCTGATGAGCGTTCTCTTGGGCATTGGCATTTGTCTGGGTGTCTTCTCTCATTCTCAGGACAAATGTTAGGGTGTTATGGAACCAAATGTTGTCTATTTAGGGAGAGTAACCTCACAGACTGCATAGACTTATTTTTTGGGGTAGGTTTTGCTTTCCG
This sequence comes from Lathamus discolor, assembly GCF_037157495.1. NCBI lineage: Eukaryota > Metazoa > Chordata > Aves > Psittaciformes > Psittacidae > Lathamus > Lathamus discolor. The sequence goes on from NC_088889.1 coordinate 2,538,379, forward strand.
TATGCCTTTACATGAAGATTCACTGGAGGATCTTGGCATCATGGCACACTCGAGCACAGACTGAGTTTTTATAAAGCTCCTGAGTGACTAAGATTTAATGAATGGAATAAGGAGAAGGATTAAAACCAATAACCCAGACACAATCAGGCAGACTTCAGATGCTTCAAGCTGATGATGCTTTCCCTACCTTAGATACATGTCACAAAATGTTGCTCTTGTCCTTTTAGACATAAACTGTGCTGGAAAGTTGGGCACATCATTGTGTGTAAGTGAGCTGTGAATATGGGATAAGGTGGACCTTTGGTGATATGCTGCGAGGGCTGGAGCATCCCTGCTCTGGAGCCAGGCTGAGAGAGCTGGGCTGGGTCAGCCTGGACAAGAGAAGGCTCCTGAAGGGGAGACCTGAGAGCAGCTCCAGTGCCTAAAGGGTCTCCAGGAAACCTGGAGAGGGGCTTTGGACAAGGACCTGCAGGGACAGGCCAAGGGGAATGGCTTGAACCTGCCCAAGGGGAGACTGAGATGAGCTCTTAGGCAGAAGCTCTTCCCTGGGAGGGTGCTGAGGCGCTGGCACAGGGTGCCCAGAGAAGCTGTGGCTGCCCCATCCCTGGCAGTGCTCAAGGCCAGGTTGGACACAGGGGCTTGAAGCAAGCTGTGCTCTAGTGGAAGGGGTCCCTGCCTGGAGCTGGATGAGCTTTAATGTCCTTTCCAACCCAACTTGTTCTATGATTCTATGTCTCTAGGATCGCCCAGAGGCTCAGCCATGGCTCCAGGTTCCAGCATGGACCCGGTAGAGACTGCAGCTCTATCAGCTGAGGCACTGGTCACTTTTTAGTGTTTGAGGGGCTTTTTATGTATATATGTATATATGTATATTTATGTATAGAGTGTTGTCCTGGGTTGAGCAGCAGCAGTCATTTTTCTCCTTCTTAGGAGCTAGTACAGTGCTGTGTTTTGATCTTTTGGCCTTGGAACAGTGGTGATAACGCCGATGTTTTCAGTTGCTGCTCGAATGTTTGGTCTGGCCAAGGACTTTCTGAGTCTCATGCTCTGCCAGGGAGGAGGGGAGGCTGGGAGGAAGCAGACAGGACACCTGACCCAAACTGACCAAAGAGGTATTCCATACCACAGCACGTCATGCCCGGGATGTAACTTGGAGTTACCCCGGAAGGGCTGGTGGGACTGCAGGGTTGGACGAGGTATTGGTCGGTGCTTGGCTGGGGGGAGTGGGGTGAGTTATCGGTCGGCTGGTGTTGAGGTGTTGTATTCTTTCCTCTTGTTATTTCCTTTAGCACTGTTATTATTGGTGGTAGCAGCAGTGATTTGTGTTATACCTTAGTTACTGGGCTGCTCTTATCTCAACCCGTGGGAGTTGCATTCTTTTCGATTCTCCTCTCCGTCCCTCCAGGAGCAGGGGGAGGGCAAGAAGTGGGGAGAGTGAGTGGACGAGGTTTGTGGCTGGGTTTAAACCACGACAAGTGTATATAACAGCTCCCTGTGCAGGAAGGCAGCTGAAGAGACATCAAGGCAGGCAATGCCATTGCTCCAGGCTGAGGTGTGTCATTGTGGGCTACCATTTGTCAGGTGTGAAGGCTGCTGAGCAACACCATGTCTCCTATACTCTGTTGTGGTCAGGCTGTCATGGAGACCATGGCTTTTATTGTTGTCAACAGGGAGATGGAAAGCAAAGGTGTGGAGCATTGGCTGGGGGTTCCTTGATAGTATCTGCCCTCTGGTGGGAGTTCATCATTACCACATCTTAAAACTCTTTCAAAGCACCTTCATTCATAACAGAGGTCACGCAAGTACCACATTTAAAGTAAATTCTTTGCTGTCCAAAATGGAACGAGGTGAACGAAGCTGGGAATCATTTAATGAGGTTTGACAATCAAAACTTATAAATACTTCCTGCACAATGTGCCAGCAATTTGCTGTCATCTGTTGACCTTCCTGAAGATGTTTATATCCTTTTCCTATGGCCCTCAATGACTTCACAACACTGTCTAGAAATGGAGTTTGATTTGGTGGAACAGCAGAATTCACTCCCTGTTTAATCTGATTCACAAAGCAAAAGAAGACCAACACAAAACACAGCACATACCTTGATTCAGGGCAATTCTAAAAGCTTTTGCAATGTTCTTATTTGTATTCTCAGCTGGTGATATCAAAGCAGATGGTATATCACCTGAGTTCAGATGCAGAAGACCCTATGTTGTCCATCTGAGACAGTTCAGAAACAGCTGAACATCTCCCTCACATCTCCATTCTACATGAGCTTAAACTTACAACATTCAATATCACTTTATTTTCATGAGTTTTTTCAAAGCCTCTTTCACCTCGTTATTCCTCAGGCTGTAGATCAAGGGGTTCAGCATGGGAGTCACCACGGTGTAGAGCACCACAGCCCATTTATCTGCTCCTCTTCTGCTGTCTGAGATGGGGTTTAAGTATGTGAAGAAGGATGCCCCATAGAAGATGCTGACAGTGGTGAGGTGGGATGTGCAGGTGGAGAAGGTTTTGCACTTGCCCTCAGCTGAATTGATGCTCAGGATGGTGGCGATGATGGCCACGTAGGAGAGCAGGACAACCAGGATACTAGACACACCAAAGAGAGATGCTGCAGTGGTCAGGATGATGCGGCTGAGGGTGGTGTTGGAGGTGGAGAGCGAGATGAGAGGGGAAATGTCACAAAAGGTTGATGGCGCTGGAGCTGCAGAAGGACAGGGTGGACATGCTGATGGTCTGTCCCATGCCATTGGTGAGCCCCATGAGGTACGAGCCAGACACCAGCTGGAAACAGCACTTCGGGGACATGACAAGGGGGTAGAGCAGGGGATGGCAAATGGCCACGTAACGATCATAGGCCATTGCAGCCAGCAGGAAGCTTTCATTTATTCCAAAGACATCACAGAGGAAGACCTGAGCCATGCACCCAGCATAAGCAATGATCTTCTTCTCTGAAATCAAGTCAACCAGCATCTTGGGGGTGACGATGGTGGAAGAACAGAGGTCTACAAAGGCCAGGTTGCCCAGCAAATAATACATGGGGGAGTGGAGGTGAGGGCTGGTCCTGATTAGGATGATGGTGCCCAGGTTGCCCACGATGGTGACAAGGTAGGTGAGCAGGAAGAGCAGGAACAAGTTGCCCTGAGTCACCGGGTCCTCTGTGAAGCCCGCCAGGCTGAACTCGGTCACTTGGGTGCAATTGCTTTGTGCCATGGGCTGGATGGTGCTTTCTGTGTGAGCTCCTGCCTGCAGGTTTCTTCTCCAACAGGCAGGGATGTCCCAGGTGGAAAAGCCTCTGTGTGGTGCGAGCTGCTCAGAGACAGTCCTGCAGGATGTAAAGGGAGAGTTCAGGCACAGATCAATGAGGAAGAGCTTGGTGAAAGTCCTGTCCCAGCACAGGTACAACAAAGGGGTGCTCAAGCAGTTAAACACCATGGCAAAACGTGGTGCCTCCTCCTCTGGGTCCCCTTGAGATGTTGAGCAATGACCTCTGTGGAAAGCAATGGGAAGGCTGCACACCCGAGTAGCTTTACCTTAGTGCTGCACTTCATTGACTGCATTAGTGCTGAGCCTTGGGCTTGGAGTTCATCCGGCTCAAGCTGTAACACAGAGAAACGTGGTGCTTTCACAGTGCAGAGCTCATCCTTCATCCCCCTGTGGGCATTTGCCAACCACCCACTCCTTCCCTCTCTGCTTCTGTTTTTTCCGAACTGGAATGAATTCTTGCCCTATGGAAAGTTCAGGTTTGACAGTGGCACCAGCTCTAGTGGAAGGTGTCCCTGCCCATCACAAGGGGGTGGAACTGAGTGAGTTTTAAGGTCCTTTCCAATACTAGCAATACTATGATCCTATGGAACCTTACAAAGTGGTTAATATTGGTTTCCCCTTCCTCCTGACACACTGTGGTCAGTGAGGAAGCCTCCTGAGGGTGTTCTCCACCAGGGTGATCTCCAAAGCTGCCTTCTCAGCAGCAGTGTGGGGAGGACACAGCGCAAGCAGCTCCCTGGGAAGCCCAGAGCATCATCAAGAAGCCCAGGACCCTGCAGCAGGGCAGGAGATGGAGACAGGAGCTGCTGCTTGTTGGCAAGAGAGAACCACAGCAGAATGATGGGCTGAAAGATGCTGCCCCTCACTTACCTCTCAGCTCTGTCTCTGCTGCCCTCCTGATGCTCTCGGAGATGGATGTGAAGACGAACGTGCCTGGAGCTGTGCAGGGAGCCTGGAAATGAACCAGCATCAGCAAACCCCCTTCCTATTTCATGGGATGTGGGGATGTGGGACTGTGAATGTCTTTGGGCCCCGGGAGGTGACAAAGCCCACAGCAGGTCATTATCTCTTCTCTGTGCTGCTTGGTTTGGAGAAGTGTACCCAGAGGAGATGACCTCATCTTTAGCAAGCAACAGGGCTTTGGGCTCCCTTAGAGCAAACAACAGAAGAACCCCACCTTTCACATCCACTTCTGGAGCATTTCTGAGGCAGTCACAGCTGCACAAGGGCCATGGTTGACATCATCATGGCAGGGAGGTGAGGGGAACCTTGCCAGTGGGAGCTGGTACCAGGGTCCATCAGTAATGTCAGGCACCATGTGCAATGAACCAGCTTTCCACCTGTCTTCAATTCCTTGTACTCAAAGCATAGCTCACAAGTTTGGCTGCAAAGAGCCAACAGAAGATCGTGGTGACCTTGCTATTGGTGAGGTAAATGCTGGCCACTACTTCTTGTGCAAGCAAACATCAATGCTCACATCACCCAAGGCACTCAGGTTGGTCAGGCATGACTTGGCCTTGGTACCTCCGTGCTGGTTACTCATGGTCACCCTCCTGTCTTTCCTCTGCCTGGAGACGGCTTCCTGGGGAATTTGGTTCTTAATCCCACAGGGGACCGAGGCAGCCCCAGTCCTTGAGCTCTCCTGGATGATGACATTCACCTTCTTCTACCCATCGTGCTGGAAGCACAAGAGACAAAGGAGAGCCTGAGGGAGAGGTGCCCAAATGTAGAAGGAAGGAGATGTGAAGGAAGAGAGGAGGAGTGAAGTGGGCAGCAACAGGGGAAAAGGGCCCTTCTGAAGGGATGCTTTAGGGTTGCCCCTGTCACTGGTGGCTCTAATGGATGCTCCCAAGCCCATCACAGAATCCCAGCCTGGTTTGTGTTGGAAGGGACCTTAAAGCTCACCCAGCTCCAACCCCTGCCACGGGCAGGGACCGCTTCCACTGGAGCAGCTTGCTCCAAGCCCCTGTGTCCAACCTGGCCTTGAGCACTGCCAGGGATGGGGCAGCCACAGCTTCTCTGGGCACCCTGTGCCAGCGCCTCAGCACCCTCACACAAAAGAGCTTCTGCCTAAGAGCTCATCTCAGTCTCTCCTCTGGCAGGTTCAAGCCTTCATGGCGGTTATGGGGAACCTCCTTCTACAGCCAAACATGAAAGGAAAGTGCATGTCACACGGATTCCCACCAGAGATCAGCCAGATCCCCTGGCAGTGCACACTGGGAGCAAACCCCCACAATCTGAGCATCATTTGGGGTTCCAACCCCTCCCAAAGACACATCCTCCCCTTTCCTTCTCCCTCCAGCAGTAAAACCATTCACAGGAGCTGCAGGACACGGTGCGATATTGCGGATTAACCCCCTCCGTCCTGCTCCTGCTGTCAGCTCTGCCTCTTGCACCTCCTCATCTCCCTGTTCAATACCAGCCCTGCAGCCACAGCCCGGCTGACAGCAGGAGATGGATGGGGCCGAGCCTGCTCTGCAGGGCATGGGATATGTTTATGGATGTGTATGGATGTGATGGACATAGGGGGGTGTGCACGGATATGGTCCCTCCTTTCTTTGCATCAGTCCTGGTCCCAAATCCTGTCACTGCTCACAGCCACTGTCGCCACCCTGCAGTACATGGGGGGCAGAGGGTCTCCTGTCTACTATGATGGCCATAGGAAGGATTTAAGCACTGATCCCAAAGAAGTGAAAGCTGAGTCCCAGTTTTGAGCCACCTCTATGCAGAGCAGGGAGGGATATCAGCCCATGTCCAGTGCCTCCATCACTAGGGTACCACCATGGGCAGAAGCCATCAACATCCCCATGAGAATGTCCCCTGTTTTCTGCAGAGCCACAGCATCCTTCATCCTGCCCCATGGTGTGCAGTGAGGTGGTGGAGTTTGCAGGTTGAAGGAAGTCATAATGCAGGTTTTAAGCTATTGCCCTGAGATGCTGGCAGCTTTGGAAGTTGTTTTTGCCAGGGCTAGCAAGGAGCCTGTTGCTTATGTCAAGTGTAGATTGGAAAAGATGAAGATAACAGGGAAAAAAAAAAAAACAAACAACACTAAGGGCAATGAAAGAATGTAAATAAATCAGATTGTCTGTGGTCTTGTTGCACAAACCAGTTGTAGGGAGAAAGTAAGACCGAGAAATGGTTCCAAACCAAGCCTGGAAGCCTAAAGAAGAGGCTGGGGAAACCAAAGCCCTTGCTGTCAGTGAAGTTCTGGTGTCCTCTGTCACAAAACCAGCAGATAAACATTGGGCCAAAGCTACTTCCAAAACAAAGTGTTGCCAATCTGCTGAAGAATGAAAGTCTAATGTTGTACTTGGTAAAGAAGAAGGGAAAGATAACAACGCTTGAATGTAAGGATCAATTTATTACTTTACTTCCATCACTTAAAAACTACCTCCTAATTTGCCCATGTAGGAACATGTTCTGGATGGAGAGGGACTGCCAGAGCAGTGAGCACTGGATAGGCTGATGTGTGCAGAGGGTGATGGGTTCTGCTCTGCAGGAGCCTGGAGAGTGCACAGGGGTTTGTCTCTTGAATCTCAATAAACAGAGCCAAAGGAGAGCACCCTGGTGTGCAGGGAGCATCCCACAATACCTGAGCAAGAGAAGCAGGGCAGGAACAGAGACCTGGGCCAAGTTCAGCCAGTCTCCAGAGCATCAGGAAAGCTGGTGATGAGGAGACAGATTGAAGACCAAGCCAAGTCAGGTCAAGTCAATCCCTTGTGCAGAATCAGGTGAAAAAAATTGCTAGAAAGATAAATGAGAAAGCCAAAATCTTCACCAAAAGATTCCACAGGTGTGCTGAACTCCTACTAAACTGGAAACCAGAACTCCTCTAGTAAAGCTCAATCTACCTGTTCTGAGCTTAAATAGAGATGGGGGAAAAATAGGAAGAGGGTGGGGATGGAGCCCCAGCTGAGGCTGTTCAGGGAGATAAAGGCCTATTAGTCCAGCCTGGGACAATTCCTCCCTGCCACAAAATGTCTGGTTTTCACCCTTAAATACAATGGAAGCCCTAAAGCACCAGCTCAGCTGCTGGACATCCAGGCGCTACATGTGGATATCCACACTGGGGCTGGAAAACTGGGTTCACCCTCCACAGAGGGACATCAGCAGCTCCAGAGATGGAGTCACTTGTGCTTCATGTCCCTTTTGAGGACTGTGTGCAGGATCTGGAATGTCTCTAAACCCATTTTCATTGTGTCAGTATGTTCAGAGCTGCATCAAAAGGAGCGTGACCAGCAGGTCGAAGGAGGTGATCCTGCCCCTCTACTCTGCTCTTGTGAGACCTCACCTGGAGCATCGTGTGCAGTTCTGGTGTCCTCAACATAAAAAGGACATGGAACTGCTGGAACAAGTCCAGAGGAGGCCACGAGGATGATCAGGGGACTGGAGCACCTCCTGTATGAAGACAGGCTGAGGAAGTTGGGGCTGTTCAGCCTGGAGAAGAGAAGGCTGCGTGGGGACCTCAGAGCAGCCCTCCAGTACCTGAAGGGGGCCTATAGGGATGCTGGGGAGGGACTCTTCGTCAGGGACTGCAGTGACAGGACAAGGGGTAACGGGTTAAAACTTAAACAGGGGAAGTTTAGATTGGATCTAAGGAGGAAATTCTTTCCTGTGAGGGTGGTGAGGCACTGGAATGGGTTGCCCAGGGAGGTTGTGAGTGCTCCATCCCTGGCAGTGCTCAAAGCCAGGTTGGATGAAGCCTTGGGCGACACGGTTTTGTGTGAGGTGTCCCTGCCCATGGTAGGGGGGTTGTAACTAGATGAGACAAGGGGGGCACAAAATTACAAAATGGAATATATAAACCTTTAGAATTAGTTTTGAGTAATGTTAAGTTTGATGGCTTTGTAACAGTAGCAGTGGAAAATTACTGAGGTGCATGGTACATGGAGAAAAAATAGAGTACAGCTAGAGAATGTACTGAGAATTCTCACACGAGATAAATTGTTATGGTTGACATAGTTTTAAGAAAAACAGTCTAGAAAAACAGGACACAGGGATAAGGAGTATCTGGGAACGGCAGGTGTCCAGGATGGGCTACAGGTAAACTAACTGATAAGTAGGAGGATAGGAGTCTCTGGTGCTAACGAACCAATTAAGCTGGTATAAACATCTACTGTGCGTGCTTCAAAGGCTGCCAGAAGTGATGAAGATTGTTGGAAGAAGTGAAGGACCCTCAGAAACCACCACCACAATTCTGTACGCATGCGGGGAGCTTTCTGGAAAATGATGTAATCAATACGTAGCCTCATGAATATGTATGTATGCCCAATGACTATAAAAGGACAGCGTGTGTGGCAACTGAGGAGACACACGTTAGGAGGAGCTATCCCCCGTGTCTCCCGGCGCGGCAATAAAGAATGCCTGCTTGTCAGCTTGAAAACTTTGTTGGCAAGTTTGTTCCTGGAGTTTTCTCCGAATCAAGATGATCTTGAGGTCCTTTACAACCCGAACTATTCTATGATTCTATGGTCCGCAAGTATGTCAGAAGCATGATACAAGCTGCCCATAACTGCTGCTGTGTAGCTGTGCTCAGGGATGGCTCGTCCACTCCATGTCTCTCAGATGCCCAAGCACCACAATGCCTTTCAGAGGTGATTTCACACCCTTTGCTTTTCCTTCTCTTTGTTTCCCTTTGGTAAATCATGAGCAGCCCTGGAGATTATGAGCTCCCAGGAAAGCACATGCAGCTGTATTTACAGCTCCAGCACCACAAGCTGGGCTCTTGGACTCTGGCAGGAGCTCACCTCTCTTCACATCAGGTGCTTAACAGAGGTGATGCTGGCACGTAGGTGTTCTCTGCTGCACTGGGGATAAATCCTTGGCTCCCATCACTCGGTGACAGAGGGAAGGCACAGGAGGTAACAACAACAAAAGGCAGAGCCTCACCTGCATTGAGGCAGTTGGCTTTTGTCTTCATGTTCTAGTGCCCTTTTAAGTAAAGGTGTATCAGAAAACAGCCTTACCAACATGGGTTTTCTCATGAGAAGGGGGAGCAATGTCTGATGCAGGTTGTGTTTCTTTTACATAGGCAGCTAAAGCAAGATGCACTGATCTATTCAGTTAATTGAGGATGAATCTTATTCTGTTATAAAGAAATTCAACATTCCAGATTGTCAGCAGAATATAAGCACTAACAAATGAGCCTTTGGAAGCAGCATGTTAGAACATAAATTCCTTTTTAAAGCAAGAATCTGAATGCCCATAGGTTTAGGATGCTATAGCCTACTGTAACTCAGAAGGGTATAAATCATGAATTTACCAATGTCAACGTTATTTGATGTAAATGACCTCAAATAGTTTGTTAAATGTGATTTGGTGACTGGAATGATAATCAAAAGCCAAATGAAAATGTCTGGAAGTCAGGCACATGTAAGCTGGGCTTTCACAGGGACTGAGAAATTCTCTTGTTTATGTGTTATCCTATGAGGTTCCTCTGAGGTGCCTTCTGATACAAATTTCCTTCAGAATGAAAGTGAACATAGATCTGAATCTTTGCTCAAACCTGAAAACACGCATGCTTGAATAACTCCAGTTGTAACTATTCCACCACATAAAACCAAAAATGCCTTTTTTTTGCTTCAAGAAACTCCCTGTTCTTTTCTAAACACCTTATCTGAAAAATATAAAATAGATATAACTTTGGTTAGAAGAGACATTGGAAAATTCTAAAATGTGGCAGTTAAAATGGTCACTGATTGGAGTTAGATATGGTCCAAATATGAATCTTTATTTTTTATCAGTTTGATGTTTCTCTTCCTTTTGTCTCAGCAGGGAACACCTGGTCATGAGAGGAAATCACACGCAGGCTAAATTCATCCTGTTGGGAATTACAGGCAGCCCAGGTGCGCAGACCCCTCTTTTTGTCTTGTTTCTATTGATTTACATTGTCACTTTGGTGGGGAACTCTGGCATTGTCACAGTGGTGCAGGTGTCTCCCAGCCTCCACACCCCCATGTACTTCTTCCTCACTCATTTTGCCTTCACTGAAGTCTGCTATTCCGCAGCCATCTCCCCCAGGATGCTGGCAAACCTGTTATCAGAGGACAAAACCATTTTCACTGGCTGCACGATGTAGTTCCTCACCTTTGTTTTCTTTGGCAGTGCCGAGTGTCACCTGCTGGCCATGATGGCCTACGACCGGCACGTTGCTATCTGCCAGCCCCTGCTTTATGTGACCATCATCTCCAGCCATGTCTGCTGGCAGCTGGTAGCATCATCCTACCTATTCGCCTTCCTCAGTGCCATCATCAGCACGTGGTACGTGTTTGGAGGTTCCTTCTGTAGTCCCAACCGCATTGACCACTTCTTCTGTGATGAAGTTCCTTTGCTAAAGCTCGTGTGCTCTGCCACCCACAGCAGTGAGATGGTCATCTTTGCCTTCGTTACCATCAATGTGGTGGGCACGAGCATGGTCATTTTGCTCTCCTACATCTCTATCACCCGCACAGTGCTGAGGATGTGCTCAGCACAGAGCAGGGCCAGAGCCTTCCACACCTGCACCTCCCATTTGATTGCTGTTGCCTTGTTCTTCGGGACATCATTCTTCATGTACCTACAACCTCCATCTAGCCACAGGAGCCTGGATAAAGTGGCCTCCATCATCTACACAATGGTCACACCAATGCTCAACCCATTCGTCTACATCCTGAGGAACAAGGAGGTGAAGGGGGCTCTGGTCAAGTGCATGAGGACGTTCTTCAACCACTGGCAACATAGAAGAGTTCTGTCATCCGGGACATGAACAGTTCATGTCCAGTGTGAAAGCCTATGGGGCACTGAAATATTGAGATTTTCCACTGATACTCGTGACTTTATGGAAGTTCTTCCATAGTTTCTGCACAAAAGTCTATGATAGTATTGAATGAGAAACAGACCCCCAAAATCACACCCTTCTTGGAAGAAAACCAAGAGGAGACTCAGCCTGAAAGCTCATTTCACTTTGCACGCCCACTCCTGGAGGAAGAAATTATCCTCAATTATCCCAGGCCTCTTTTCCTCACAGGGAACACCAATCAGATTTACTCATTTTTAACTTTCATCACTCATAAATGAGTATTTTGATTGCAAGATTCTTAACCTTGTCCCTCAGCTCCAATAAAATTCCTCACTCTTAGCTGTGAGTTCTTTATTAAAGCTGCTGGGGTGGGAGGGAAGAGGAAGTGCAGTTTTACATTTGTTTGCTGAAAAAGAGTCAGAGCAAAGGTTTCAAAAGATTCATTGCATTTGTTTGTGCCTTTCAAAGAGAAGAAGCTGGTGGGAATCAAGATCTCAAGCTGCACCTTTGAATATCATGGGGAATCCCTCCCCAGGCTGCAGCTTCACAAGAGATTTCAGATAAAGGAAGAAATTGTAGTCAATGTAATTCATAATACAGGATGATGAACTGTGCTGATACCTGCCAATGTGAAGGACAATTTGGGCACATCAAGGGCTCTCCCATGCATTTTAGGTGGAGTTTTACATTCATTTGCAGTGCTGTTTACTTCAATGGTGAGAGAAAGGGAATTCCAGCTGGAGATCATCACCCACACATGCCATGCCCATGCCCATGCCCATGCCCAGCTCATGCTCAAGCACACCAGGAAATGAAATTGTCTATTTCATATAAGAATTAAGTTTGTAGGAAGCTTCCATAGATGAAAGACAAACCTGAACAAAGAATTGATGGTAACTGGGAGCTGTCTGGGTCTGAAAGAAGCCAAAACACGCTGATGGGGGAAAATATCTTTCCTTTAGCTGTTGTGAGTGAGAATTAACTTATATTTGGAAAGTATGTTTACGATGATCACACTGTTTATGTGCTCTGAAATCAACAGTATGAAAGGAGACATTGTCTTAGGTGCTGGGGGAACGTGGCTTCTACCTGCAGTCAATGAAGGAGCCAGACCCTATATCATTAAATGCTATAGAGTTTGCAGGACAGTGACCTTTGATATCAAAGAACTTGCTTTAAAAACTTCACAAAACCTTGTTTTCTTCCAATCTATTTCATTGGATATTTCTGCTTAGACTATAGGTATGGAACCTTAGAGCCACAAAAAGCCCGAGTTTGGCCTCAAAATATTGATACTGGAGAGACACAATTGTGAATTCCAGCAATACAAGAGGTTTTGGAAATGCATTTTATACTGAGAGCATGAGTGCATGATTCTGCTTCAATCTTTGCAGAGAAAGGTTCTACACAATGCAGAAACTCCTGGCTGTAGACACAAAATGCCCACACCAAATCCATACCAGATTTCCTCTCAGTCAAAGTCTAATATTTTACTTGGTAAAGGAGAAGGAAATACGGACCAGAGAATGACACTTTTTCGTGGTTTAAACCCAACCACAAACCTCGTCCACTCACTTCCCCCCCTTCTTGCCCTCCCCCTGCTTCTGGAGGGACGGAGAGGAGAATCAAAAAGAATGCAACTCCCACGGGTTGAGATAAGAACAGCCCAGTAACTAAGGTATAACACAAATCACTACTGCTACCACCAGTAATAATGGTGCTAAAGGAAATAACAAGAGGAAAGAATACAACACCTCAACACCAGCCGACCGATAACTCACCCCACTCCCCCCAGCCGAGCACCGACCAATACCTCCTCCAACCCTGCAGTCCCACCAGCCCTTCCTTCCGGGACACTCCAAGTTACATCCTGGGCATGATGTGCTGTGGTATGGAATACCTCTCTGGCTAGTTTGGGTCAGGTGTCCTGTCTCTGCTTCCTCTCGGCCTCCCCTCCTCGCTGGCAGAGCATGAGGCTCAGAAAGTCCTTGGCCAGACCAAACATTCGAGCAGCAACTGAAAACATCGGCGTTATCACCACTGTTCCAAGGCCAAAAGATCAAAACACAGCACTGTACTAGCTCCTAAGAAGGAGAAAAATGACTGCTGCTGCTCAACCCAGGACACACTTGTATATAACGTTCAATTCATTACACTATTTCCCTCACTGAGAACACTCTCTCCTATTTTGCCCATGCAGGGACATGGTCTGGATGGAGACGAACAGTCAGAGCAGTGCTCACTGTTGGGTGCAGAGGGTGATGGGTTCTACTCTGCAGGAGCCTGGGGACTGCCACAGGGTTGTTTAAAGAGAGGCAAAGGGGAACACCCTGGTGTGCAGGGACCATCCCACAGTATCTGAGCAAGAGAAGTAGGGCAGAACAAAGACCCGGGCCAAGTTCAGCCAAGACTCTAGAGCATCAGGCAAGTTGGTGATAAGGAGGCAGGTCCAAGAGCAAAACAGGTCAATCCAGAAGAAGTCAACAACCTGCTCAGGATCAGGTTCAGCAATGGCTAGGGAGATCCATTAGCAAGCCTAGGTGTCGTGGTTTAAACCCAACCACAAACCTCGTTCACTCACTCCCCCCCTTCTTGCCCTCCCCCTGCTTCTGGAGGGACGGAGAGGAGAATCAAAAAGAATGCAACTCCCACGAGTCGAGATAAGAACAGTTTAGTAACTAAGGTATAACACAAACCACTACTGCTACCACCAATGATAATAATGATAAAGGAAATAACAAGAGGAAAGAATACAACACCTCAACACCAGCTGACCAATAACTCGCCCCACTCCCCCCAGCCCAGCACCGACCGATACCTCGTCCAACCCTGCCGTCCCAACCCTTCCGGGTCACTCCAAGTTACATCCTGGGCATGACGTGCTGTGGTATGGAATACCTCTTTGGTCAGTTTGGGTCAGGTGTCCTGTCTCTGCTTCCTCCCGGCCTCCCCTCCTCCCTGGCAGAGCATGAGGCTCAGAGAGTCCTTGGCCAGACCAAACATTCGAGCAGCAACTGAAAACATCGGCGTTATCACCACTGTTCCAAGGCCAAAAGATCAAAACACAGCACTGTACTAGCTCCTAAGAAGGAGAAAAATGACTGCTGCTGCTCAAACCAGGACACTAGGTCACCATGAAAAGATTCCATAGATGTGCACAACACCTGCTAAACTGGAAACCACAGTGCCTCTAATAAAACTCAAGCTGCCTGGGCTGAGCTTATATAGAGGTGGAGGTCAAATATGCAGAGGGTGGCTATAGAGCCACAGCTGAGGCTGCTCAGGTGGATAAAGGCCAATTAGTTTACCCTGTGACGATTTGTCACTGTTTGAAAATGCCCACTTCTCACCCTTGAATACAGTGGAAGCCCAGAGTCACCAGGCTCAACTTTGGACATCCAGGCGCTACATCTGTCCACAGAGGGACACCAGCAGCTCCAGGTGTGGGAATGGAGACCCCAGCTGAGGCTGCTCAGGGGGATAAAGGCCTATTAGTTCAGCCTGGGACAATTCATCACGGCCTCAAAATGCCCTCTTCTCACCCTTGAATACAGTGGAAGCCCACAGTCACCAGCTCAGGTGTTGGACATCCAGGCACTTCATAGCATCATAGAATAGTCAGGGTTGGAAAGGACCTTAAGACCATCAAGTTCCAATCCCCCTGCCATGGGCAGGGACACCTCAAATTAAACCATGTCACCCAAGGCTCCGTCCTTGAACACCGCCAGGGATGGAGCACTCACAACCTCCCTGGGCAACCCATTCCAGTGCCTCACCACCCTTACAGGAAAGAATTTCCTCCTTAGATCCAATCTAAACTTCCCCTGTTTAAGTTTTAACCTGTTACCCCTTGACCTATCACTACAGTCCCTAATGACTAGTCCCTCCCCAGCATTCTTATAGGCCCCCTTCAAGTACTGGAAGGCTGCTATGAGGTCTTCTAACAGTCTCCTCTTCTCCAGGCTGAACAGCCACAACTTCCTCAGCCTGTCTTCATACAGGAGGTGCTCCAGTCCCTGATCATCCTCGTGGCCCTCCTCTGGACTTATCATGTGGATAACCACACTGGGGATGGAAAACTGTTCTCTCAAGTGTCCACAGATGGACATCAGCAGCTCCAGAGATGGAGTCAGTTGTGCTTCATGTCCCATTTGGGGACCCTCTGCAAGATCTGAAATGGCTCTAAGCCCATGCTCATTCTGTTGGCAACAACAGACAAAACCCTTTGCTTTCCTCACAAGTATGTCAGAAGCATCTTATGAGCTGCTCATCACTGCTGCTGTGCAGCTGTGCTCAGGGATGGCTCATCCACTCCATGTCTCTCAGATGCCCAAGCACCACAGTGCCTTTCAGAGGTGATTTCACACCCTTGGCTATTTCCTTCTCTTTGTTTTCCTCTGGGAAAGCAGGAGCAGCCCTGGAGGCTTCCTCTCAGGAGAGCACATGCAGCTGTATTTACAGCCCCAGCACCACAAGCTGGGCTCTTGGAGTCTGGCAGGAGCTCACCTCTCTTCACATCAGGTGCTTCACAGAGGTGATGCTGGCACGTAGATGTTCTCTGCTGCCCTGGGGATAAATCCTTGGCTCCCAGCACTCGGTGGCAGAGGGAAGGAACAGGAGGTAACATCAAGATAAAGCAGAGCCTCACCTGCACTGAGGCAGTAGGCTTGCTTCTGCATGTTCTAGTGTCCTCTTTAGCAATGCTGTGTCAGAAATAGCCTTACCAACGTGGGTTTTCTTTATGAAATGGGGAGCTATGACTGATGTAGATTGTGTTTCTTTTGTATAGGCAGCTAAAGCAAGATGCACCGATTTACTCAAGAGTTAAATGAGGATGAATCTTACTGTGTTATAAAGAAATGCAACAGATTCAACTGTTAGCAGAATAAAGTCGCTAAGAAATCAGCCTTTGGGATTAGCACATTTTAACATCAACTCAGCTTTCAAACAAGCAACGTAATGCCCATTGGTTTAAGATGCTTCAGCCTGCTGGAGCTCACAAAGGTATAAATCATGATTTTACCAATGTTTATTTTTTCCTTTGCAAATAATCTCAAATAGTTTGAAAACTGTGATTTGAGGATTGGAATGATGATCGAAAACCAAGGGAAAATATCCCTTGTAACTTGGGGTTTCCCTGGGACTGGGACTTTATCTTGCTCCAAGCTTGCATGGACTCACCATGAGTTTTCTCATAGCTGTCTTCTGAAACAAATTGCCCCCAAACTGAAAGTTAATAACGATTTGACTGTTCTTTTAAATCAAACGAAAGACAAGCATTAAATTAAATCCATATTTTGAAGTGTCACATCTTAGAAAAGCAAAAATACCATTTGTTGCTTCAATGCTCTTGCATTTCTAAATACACCAACTGAAAACCATGAAGTATATATAATTTGGGTTAGAAAACGCAGGAGAATATTCTAAAATGTAGCAGTTACAATGGTCATTGAATGAGGTTATATATGGTCCAAAAGTGAACCTCCATTTTTAACCAGTGTGATGTCTTTCTTCCTTTTGCCTCATCAGGTAACACGTGGTCATGGGAGGAAATCACACCCAGATTGAATTCATCCTGTTGGGAATTACAGACAGCCCATGTTCACAGACCCCTCTTTTTCTCTTGTTCCTTTTGATTTACATTGTCACTTTGGTGGGGAACTTTGGCTGTATCACAGTGGTTCGGGTGTCTCCCAGCCTCCACACCCCCATGTACTTCTTCCTCACTCATTTTTCCTTCACTGACATCTGCTATTCCACAGTCATCTCCCCCAGGATGCTGGCAGACCTGTTATCAGAGGACAAAACCATTTCTTTCACTGGCTGCATGATGCAGTTCCTCACCTTTGTTTTCTTTGGCAGTGCCGAGTGTCACCTGCTGGCCATGATGGCCTACGACCGGCACGTTGCTATCTGCCATCCAATGCTTTATGTGACCATCATCTCCAGCCATGTCTGCTGGCAGCTGGTAGCATCATCCTACCTATTCGCCTTCCTCACTGCTGCCATCTGCACATGGTGCATGTTTGGAGGTTCTTTCTGTGGACCCAAACACATTGACCACTTCTTCTGCGACATCGTACCTGTGCTTAAACTCCTCTGCCCTAATAAATATAGGAGCGAGATGGTCGTCTTTGCCTTTCTCACCATCAATGTAGTGGGCACGAGCATGGTCATTTTACTCTCCTATATATCTGTCCTCTGCACCGTGCTGAGGATGTGCTCAGCACAGAGCAGGGCCAGAGCCTTCCACACCTGCGCCTCCCATTTGATGGCTGTTGCCTTGTTATATGGGACAGCATTCTTCATGTACTTACAACCTCCATCTAGCCACAAGAGCCTGGATAAGGTGGCCTCCATCATCTACACAATGGTCACCCCCATGCTCAACCCATTCCTCTACAGCCTGAGGAACAAGGAGGTGAAGGCAGCTCTGGTCAAATGTGGGAGGAGATTGCTCAGCAGATGGCAAAACAAAAGAGTTGTATCACCTAGGACACACAGTTCATCTTAAGTGAGAAAGCCTTTGGGGCACTTAAAACAATGGGATTTTCCACTAATCCTCATCGTTTTATATAGGTTCATCCATAAGTCCTGCACATGAGGCAATGAGAGTATTGAATGAGAAATACACACCCCAAATCACATCCTCCTTGGAAGGAAACCAAGAGGAAAGGAACCTCATACTGCATTCCACTTCGCAGTCCCCATACTGCAGGAAGAAATTACCCTCAGCTATCCCAGGCCTCTTTTACGCACAGGAAACACCAATCGCACTTATTCCTTTACAACTTTTGTCATTCATAAACATGTCTTTCTCTTGCAAGATTCTTGACCTTGTCCCTCATCTCCAATAAAATTCCTCACTCTTACCTGCGAGTTCTTTATTAAGGCTGCTGGGGTGGGAGGGAAGAGGAAGTGCAGTTTTACATTTGCTTGCTGAAAAAGAGTCAGAGAAAAGGCTTCAAAAGATTCATTGCATTTGTTTGTGCCTTTCAAAGGGAAGAAGTTGGTGGGAATCAAGTTCTCAAGCTGGACCTTTGAATATCAGGGGAAACCCTCCCCAGGCTGAAGCTTCACAAGAGATTTCACTTCATGGATGGAAGTGTAGAAAATATAATTCATAATACAGATTAATGAACTGTGCTGAGATTACTCAGCATTATTGACAAACTGCGCATGCCAAGAGGTCCTCCTATTCATTTTCAGTGGTGTTTTACACTCTTGTTAAATGCCCTTTACTTAAATGGTGAGATAAATGGAATTCCAGATGGAGATAAGCACCCACATCCCATATCCATGCCCAGCTCACACTAAAGAAAACCAGGAAACACCAAGTCATGCATTGCGCTTCTAAACGCGGCACGAGGCAAGTTTGCATTGGTGAAAGAAGATCCTTGTCCTGGGTTCATCAGTATCAGTAATTTTTCTCCTTCTTAGTAGCTGGTGCAGTGCTGTGTTTTGATCTTTTGGTCTGGGAACAGTGCTGTTAATGCCGACGTTTTCAGTTGCTGCTCAAATGTTTGGTCTGGCCAAGGACTTTCTGAGCCTCAAGCTCTGCCAGGGAGGAGTAGAGGCTGGGAGGAAGCAGAGATAGGACACCTGTCCCAAACTAGCCAGAGAGGTATTCCATAGCACAGCACGTCATGCCCAGGATGTAAAGGGGAGTTACCCGTAAGGGCTGGTGGGCTGCAGGGTTGGACGAGGTATTGGTCGGTGCTCAGCTGGGGGGAGTGGGGGGAGTTATTGGTTGGCTGGTGTTGAGGTGTTGTTTCCTTTCCTCTTGTTATTTCCTTTATCATTATTGGTGGTAGCAGTAGTGATTTATGTTATACCTTAGTTACTAAACTGTTCTTATCTCAGCCCATGGGAGTTGCATTCTTTTCGATTCTCCTCTCCGTCCCTCCAGGAGCAGAGGGAGGGCAAGAAAGGGGGGAGTGAGTGAACGAGCTTTTCTGGTTGGGTGCAAATCACGACAGCAGGGTGAATAATGCAGCTTGAGGTCCCAGACACAGACAGCTGGGTACTGCACTTGCTCCATCAGCTTCATCAGGGGACCTCAGCCTCCAGCACCTTGGCTGTTCACTGGGGAGGAGCACCCCAAATCCTCCCTCCCACCAGCACTCAGGCTCTTTGCACCCCTACTGAAATTCACAGCAGAGCAGAGGCTCAGATATGACTTGTCCCCATTTCCCACAAGGGCTTTGTTGACCAACAGACTGTCACAGCTTTATTTCACAGAATCCCAGGCTGGTTTGTGTTGGAAGGGAGCTTAAAGCTCCTCCAGGTCCACCCCCTGCCACAGGCAGGGACCCCTTCCACTGGAGCAGCTTGCTCCAAGCCCCTGTGTCCAACCTGGCCTTGAGCACTGCCAGGGATGGGGCAGCCACAGCTTCTCTGGGCACCCTGTGCCAGCGCCTCAGCACCCTCCCAGGGAAGAGCTTCTGCCTAAGAGCTCATCTCAGTCTCTGCTCTGGCAGGTTCAAGCCATTCCCCTTGGCCTGTCCCTACAGGCCCTTATCCAAAGCCCCTCTCCAGGTTTCCTGGAGCCCCCTTTAGGAACAGGAGCTGCTCTGAGGTCTCCATGCAGCTTCTCTTCTCCAGGCTGAACAACCCCAATGTTCCCAGCCTGGCTCCATACGGGAGGTGCTCCAGCCCTGACTATCCTCATTGCCTCCTCTGGACTTGCTCCACCAGCTCCATGTCTTCCCTGTGCAGGGGACACCAGAGCTGTGACAAACCCTTTGGTCCTTCCCTCAGTTTGTCATTGAGAACATGCTTATCAAGCAGGCGGTGGAAGCAGTGGTCAGTGCCTTACCTCAAGGCTGAGCCTCCTTTTTGTGGGCACTACCTTCATTTAGCACAATTTAGACACAGAACACCATGGTGCTGTTTCAGTCCTGCTATTAAAGAGCTGATGCTTCTTTGGATGAATTATTGAAGGCTCTGGCCATGCTTAAAAACATCTGAAGCTGTTTGAAGAGAACCATTTGTTGTGCTGGTTCTCCATATCCTGCCCTTGCTGTGTGATCTCCTTATCTGTAAGAATGACCAATAGTGAGCAATAATGACCAGTAATGGCCAGTAATGATCAATTCCATGATTGGAATATGGATATATCCATATTCCACTTATTCCTTCCTTGCATCCACAGTAACGAAGAGTTCCAAATTTGCTCTCAAAACCTGGATAGATGTGGCAGCAGCTTTCTCTCCCACAGCCTCCTCAGAGCCCCCTTCACCTCCTTGTTCCTCAGGCTGTAGATGAGGGGGTTGAGGGTTGGCATGAGGATGGAGTAACACACCGACACCAGCTTTGCCTGATCCCATGAGGATGCCTCATGAGGCTGGACATAGGTGAGGATCCCTGGTGCGTAGAAGATGATGATGGCAGCCAAGTGGGAGGTGCAGGTAGAGAAGACCTTCAGCCTCCTCGTGGCCAAAGGGATCTGCAGGACGGTGTGGACGATGTAGATGTAGGACACCAGGATTATCAGGAGAGAGATCGTGGAGTTAAACACAGCACTGGACACCAACACAACCTCGTTTGTGCTTGTGTCTGAGCAGGAGAGCTGCAGGAGGGTGGGCAGCTCACAGAAGAAGTGGTTGATGCTCCTGGCCTGACAGAAGGACAACCTCCCTGCCAGCGTGATGTGCACCAAGGGGGTGAGGAACCCACTGGTGTACACCACCACCATCATGCCATAGCAGCGCGCCCTGGTCATGGTAGTGGTGTAGAGCAGGGGCTTGCACACGGCCGTGTATCGGTCGTAAGCCATTACCCCAAGGAGGAAAGATTCACAGCCAGCCAGAGCCATGAAAATATACATCTGGGCAAAGCAACCCCAAAAGGAGATGTGGCTTCTCCCCAGCAGGAAAGTCTCCAGAGCTTTTGGGGTGATAGCAGAGGAAAGGCAAAAATCCATGCAAGACAAGTGGCTCAGGAAGAAGTACATGGGGATGCGGAGGTGGGGGTCAGTGTTGATCAGCAGGATCATCGTCAGGTTCCCCAGCACCATTAAAACATACAGGGATAAGAAGACAGTGAAGATGGTGGTTTGTAGCTCTGGGGCATCAGAGAAACCCAAGAGGATGAAGCTGGAGAGAGCAGTGAGGTTTCCTGCATCCATCATTTCAACAAGTTGATGGATTTGGATTGAAATGAAATGAATAAATCCCTAAGAGAGAAATAATGTGGAAGTTTAGTTGTTTAATCCATAAAGTAAATGCCATAGAAAATGTTACCTTTTTAGTGGTGCATTTCTGTCTGTAGCCCCAGATCTGAAGTCAAAGAGGTCTAGGAAGTCATTACACAGCCTGAAATTAGAAGAGAATAATTCTAACATGATTGATATCCACTGCACAAATGATACACAGAGAAACTTCATGTCTACCCAAGCGTAAGACAATAAAATCAAATAAATGCATCCCCAAATCTGCAAAACAGAAAGATTTTGTATTTTCTTCATTGATTTCTGGGAAATTTAAGGATTTTTTCTCCCTTTTTTGTATTTTTCAGACCGAATCAATGCTCTTCTGTACCCTCCTTAGTTGTGGTGCATCCTTTTCATCAGAACACAAAGCCATGTACTTGAAATTTGCTGTAAGTTCTAAGCTTATTTGCTTCTGAAGAACGCTCCCCTGCATAAGATGAAGGGAAAGAAGTGGTCTTGGCTCCAGCAGGGCTTTGCTGTGATTGAAGTGAGTTACCTATGACCAACCCAAATATCCACCTAAAGATGTTAAATATATGATATATAAAGCACAATTTTAAGGCTTTATCTTGGATATTCTCATCTCTGCCATTCAATACCTCTGCATATGAGTTATCTGATGGAATACCTATCTTTGAAAGGCTACACAGCTGCTCAAATAACCCTAAATCACTTGTGCATGGGGTAAGGAATGTGGGGGGTTTTGAAGCAAAGCTACCCCATACTAGGGCACTTTCATTCACACCATGGACTACCATAGAACGGTTTGGCTTGAAGGGAAATTAAAGGTCCTCCAGCTCCAACCCCTGCCACTGGCAGGGACCCCTTCCACTGGAGCAGCTTGCTCCAAGCCCCTGTGTCCAACCTGGCCTTGAGCACTGCCAGGGATGGGGCAGCCACAGCTTCTCTGGGCACCCTGTGCCAGCGCCTCAGCAATCTCACAGGGAAGAAATTCTCCCTTATCTACAACCTGCTTTAAACTTCCCTGCTTTAGTTTAAACCCATCACCCCTTGCCCTATCGCCACAATCCTTGAAGAAGAGTGAAATTC
Source organism: Lathamus discolor (assembly GCF_037157495.1). Taxonomy (NCBI): domain Eukaryota; kingdom Metazoa; phylum Chordata; class Aves; order Psittaciformes; family Psittacidae; genus Lathamus; species Lathamus discolor. The sequence goes on from NC_088889.1 coordinate 2,560,689, forward strand.
AACATGCCATCAAGCACGTGAGAGGCAGCATGACCAGGGTGAAACTGGACCCATCACCCATCAAACCCTTTTGTACCTGCTTGGTTAAAGAGGAAGGTGGTGGTGGATGCAGTGCCTGCAGCTCCTTCTGGAGCCCATGCGATGGGTTGAAGGAGAGATGCTTGGGAGCAGGATGCTCCAGGCTGGCTGGTGGAGGGGTTTTATCTCACAGGAGGCATTACCTCAGAGGCTTGTGTTGTGCAAACTGTTCTCCCAAAGGACCCTCCTCCATCGGATAATTACTTTGACTTGATCGGCAAAATAACCTTTTAGTTCCTGTCTCCCCAAAGTCTTTCTGGCTGCATCAACACCTCCAAGACCAGTCCTCCTGCAGAGACCTACCCAGGAAGAGAGGCCCAGGACAGTTTGCTCTGTATTTCCCCATCTATCACATACCTCTTCCTTTCAGCGTTCCCCTGAGGAAGCCCTTTACATCCACAGAGATCATCTAATATTGCATTGAAGGGAGCTGGAAACAAGCACAACAAAGCATCCTCTGTGTGGGTGGTTTGAGGTGGTCTCAGGGAGTCCTTTCTATCAGATGTATTTATTTCCATACACTTTACTAGTGATTGTACAACAGTTTGGTCAAAAGCATTGGCTCAAAACATGGCTGCTTTGAGGATATAACAGGATGAAGTCAGATTTCCCAGTCTTCCTCTGAAGAATCGTGAGTGCCGGCGTGTCCTGATACCTTCTCCTAGATGAGGAGACATTATAAAACCCTCGGGAGAAATATTGAATGATAACCTTGCCCCAGACATTTAGAAAACAGAAAGGATGGGGCAAACAGGGGATAAAACTGAACTATGAAAGTGTGGGGAAGGAAGAAGTATACAGGTGGGTTTAGATACTTTCAATGTAAACCTTGTTTTCAGCTGGAAGGCACCAGACTGACTGTTCAGGAGATGCACTGGAGGTGGGTAGAAAAGGATTTCTGAGTGGTTTGGAATGTTTTTCTTCCCCATTGGGTACTGGGTGAAACCCAAAGTTTGTGAAGCAGGACATTAATATAACAGTGGGAGAAATAACCCTCAATCAAATATCGGAAAGAAGAGAAATGTGTAACACAAAGGTTATTTAAAAGAGCTACATGAAGACAAAAAGAGCCACTAAGAATACATGGGTGCTCTTGTGCAGGGTGAATAATGCAGCTTGAGGTCCCAGATGCAGGCAGCTGGGTACTGCACTTGCACCATCAGCTTCATCAGTGACGCAGGCCAGCAGCACCTTGGCTGTTCACTGGGGAGGAGCACCCCAAATCCTCCCTCCCACCAGCACTCAGGCTCTTTGCACCCCTACTGAAATTCACAGCAGAGCAGAGGCTCAGATATGACTTGTCCCCATTTCCCACAAGGGCTTTGTTGACCAACAGAATGTCACAGCTTTATTTCACAGAATCCCAGACTGGTTTGTGTTGGAAGGGACCTTAAAGCTCCTCCAGGTCCAACCCCTGCCATGGGCCCTTCCACTGGAGCAGCTTGCTCCAAGCCCCTATGTCCAACCTGGCCTTGAGCACTGCCAGGGATGGGGCAGCCACAGCTTCTCTGGGTACCCTGTGCCAGTGCCTCAGCACCCTCATAGGGAAGAGCTTCTGCCTAAGAGCTCATCTCAATCTCCACTCTGGCAGTCCAAAGCCATCACAGTGGATGTTATCCTCAAGATCTCAGTATAGGAACAAGTGGAAGGTGCCAGCTCTATAGAGCTACAACACACTGTTTGGCTAGCTGCTCTTCTGAGAGTCTTACAGCACAAACTATCAAATGAGTGAAGAAAAGGATAGTTTAAAATACGAAGCAAAAAAGCCCCATGCTCACACCACCAGCATCCCTCTGATTCCTCAAGGTGATGGTTTCTGCTGCCCTGAAATAAAGCAGAGGAGGTAAGGTCTGCTACAAGGCCTGTGGATCCTGTGGATGCCACAGGACAAAGCAGGGTTTTCATTTCAGGGATTTCCTCCTCTTTGCTCTCAGATCCATTTGAAATGGGTTTTAATACTCACAGCTTCTCCAGGCTGCAGCTAGAAGGGTAATGCTGCTCTGTCTTCTCCCACGCAGCATCTACCCATCCTTCCAGAGCGTTGTCCTTTGTGGTATTCACAGAGCCAGGGGTAAAACAAGTCAGGGGATTACACATTAACCGCCAGGGAGCTGTCAGACCAGGCAAGGGTCAGCCCAAAGGGCTCCCAAGAGCCAGGCCAGGAAACACCCAACAGGTTTTACAATTAATGGCACCAGAAGGTGTTACTTGAACAATACCAGCCCAAAATTGCTGCCGTTAAGACTTTTATACAGCCTTCAAAAATCCCCAAAGGTGGTCTAGTACATATTGGTATGTACTGTGTCGTATCTGTATTCAAAAACAAGATTACCTCTTGGGAAGGACTCTTAGAAGCGTCCCTCCCTCAGTGGATGAAAAACCCAGCTCTCCTTTATCTCAGTTTATGCTGCTACTTAGAATGAAAATACAAAAGCACAACTTCCTTTTCATCTTGGTGCAGCTGCATTGACTTTTCAATCAGAAATGCTTCCGTTACTGTGCTCCCAAAGATGAGAGGGGGCTGCAGGGCCTTCCAGGAAAGGACAGAAGTCACCTCGTCACTCCCCAAAAGCCCTAGTAGAGAATGACCCTGTTTTGTCCTGCCTAGCACTCAATGTTCCGTAACAAAAGGTGGGTTTCCTACCCCATGCCGGTTACCAGGATAGATCCACCAGTAACCCAGGAACTTGGTTACTGTATAGGCATCCTCACCCATTTAATTCAGCATCAGAGAGCACCTAAATAATCCCAGCGGCTCGCCTGGGATTATTTAGGTGGTGATGGGTGTCATTTACATACCTCAACAACAAGGAATTAAATCCTTCACCTACATGGGATAAAGGTTGAGACCTTACCTGCTTTGAGATCTGATGTGTTTTCGTCTGCTTTCATTATAAAATCTGGGATGGCTTTGTCAGGAGTAAAGATGTGCAATGGGGATACTTTCTGAGAGGGATCTGTGGATCTATAGGAAACAACTGACGGAGAAGGGAATCATTTAAAACACCATGAATTAGCACTTCAAAGTGTGTATGGATAGCCCAGACTATTTAAGAGAAAACCATTTAAAAGGCAGAGTGAATTTGCTATCCTCAGCATCAGAAGGACATGGATCAAGTCCAGAGGAGGCCACGAGGATGATCAGGGGCTGCAGCACCTCCTGTATGGAGCCAGGCTGAGAACATGGGGGCTGTTCAGCCTGGAGAAGAGAAGCTGCATGGAGACCTCAGAGCAGCTCCGAGTGTCTGAAGGGGGCTACAAGGATGCTGGAGAGGGACTCTTCATCAGGGACTGGAGTGATAGGACAAGGAGCAATGGGTTCATACTGAAACAGGGGCAGTTCAGGTTGGATGTAAAGCAGAAGCTCTTCCCTGTGAGGGTGCTGAGGCGCTGGCACAGGGTGCCCAGAGAAGCTGTGGCTGCCCCATCCCTGGCAGTGTTCAAGGCCAGGTTGGACAGAGTCTTGGGTGACCTGGTCTAGTGTGTAGTGTCCCTGACCATGGCAGGGGGTTGGAACCAAGGTCCTTTCCAACCCAAACCACTCTATGAATCTACAATAATCTACATTTCATACAACCTGAGGCCTCAGCCAGGAATTGCATTAGGAAAAGTGGGGTTTTTAAAGCGTTATTTCTAAATGTGAGAGGACTTTGAAGCTGTTAAACCATCTGACATTGCTTTAACAGGGTCAGAAAATGAACTGTCTACACAGGATCAGCCTAGTGTAGAGGCAACATGATGGCCTTAGTTTATTTATATGTTATTGCTCAGCTTCCTGGGCAAGAACAAGCCACTTGGCTACACAAAGCTTCCCAGCTAGTAAGAAAAAGATGGTTTTATCTTAAATAAAAAGGAGTGGCTATTCCCAGCAATGTCCAGTAGGTGGTGGTGATGTATAAGAAATCCTGATCCGTGAGTTTCTAGTCACTTGCTTCAAATCTTCTGCCTTTTGATACCTAGAGGGACTCCTATGACCATTTTGCACCTCTTGGAGGTGACCAAAGAGAGCAATGGTACGAAGAAGGAACAAAAGTCACATAGGAAAAGGAATGGATTTTGTTCAGAAGTAGATGAAATGCAGCTTTGAAGGGGAAATGGGCATCTAAAGAGCAGGCATATGTGGCTACTGTCATGTCCTGCTGGCAACAGTAAGAGTCAGCTTCAGGATGGTAACTTTAGTAAAGAGTAAGAATAAAGAATAAGAATAAAGTATAAATAAAGTTCTACGGCTGCCTGAAAAGAGGTGGCAAAGCCCATTTTGACTGTGATTTAACTCAGCAGCCTGGTTCCAAACACAGACCTGTTGAAGAATTTCCATTTCACTCACCTGGCTCACGCACAATATCCCACTGCAAACATCAGTTCATCCGTTTAGATCATGGGATTCCATCCTTTCTGGGAAAAGCTTTTCATAGGAGCTGCCTCCCCTACCCAGTCCATAAATCACTGAAACCCCAACTAAACTGAGGCAAGGAAAATCAGTATCATGTGTGTTGGTGTTCACATTTAACACAAGAATATATTGTGTTATATATAAATATATATGCATTTAATATTGTGATTTTATATATATATACACATATATATGTGTTTATGTGTATAATTTGCGAGTCACAGGACCAGAGACCTCCTAGATGTCCTTTCTGAACAACAACTATGTCCTGCTGACTTCATGGTCACATCAGGTTGCTCATGGCCTCATTCAGGCAACTTCTGAACATGTCCATGGGTGGAGGCTCCACAGCCTCTGGGACAAATCCTCATGTTACCCACATCCCTGGATCAGGGTTTTCAAAGCCTGACTGTGATTCTTTCTGCTGCTCTCCTCAGAGCATCCTTCATCTCTTTGTTCCTCAAGCTGTAGATGGGGGGGTTGAGCATGGGGATCACCACCTTGTAGAAGACGGAGACCACTTTGTCAGTGTTCAGGGAGTAACTGGAGCTAGGGCGTAACTACATGAAGATAGTTGTTCCGTACAACATGGTCACCACGATCAGGTGGGACACGCAGGTGGAGCAAGCTTTTTGCCTGCCCTCAGCAGAACGGATCCTCAGGATGGCAAAGAAGATGAAGACGTAGAAGACCAGAATGGCAGAGATGGTGCTGAGCTCAATGACACCAGCCAAGGAGAAGAGGATCATCTCCTTGATGTACGTGCTGGCACAGGACAGAGCCAGGAAAGGAGGAACATCACAGAAGAAGTGGTTGGTGATATTGGAGCTGCAGAAGGGCAGCCTGATGATGAAGGTCATCTGAATGATGGAGTTCAGGACACCCCCAATGCAGCACCCTGCCACCAGCCCCACACATAACCTCCGAGTCATGACACAGGAGTAGAGCAGGGGGTTGCAGATGGCCACGTACCGGTCATAGGCCATGACAGCCAGCAGGAAACACTCAGTTGTCACAAACACAATGTAGAAGAAAGCTTGACTCATACAGCCAGCAAAGGAAATGGTCTTCTTCTCCAACACAAAGTTGACCAAAGTCCTGGGGGCTACCACAGAGGAGAAGCAGATGTTAACAATGGAGAGGCTGCCCAGGAAGGGGTACATGGATGTGTGGAGCTGTGGGTGACCTCGGATGGAGACCATTGAGCTGTACTAAACCAAACTCACTCAACTCTGTGTAAGTTAGGCACTAAGTTAAGATGCTCACCCTCATGAAAGTGTGAATTACAGGTTTCTGTCCCTGGTAACATGGAGGTTCAGAATAAAACAACTAAATCTTTACAGGATTAAAGATAAGAATAAAAATCTTACCCCACCAGATGAGTGTCAGGACCAGAAGCCTCAGTGAAGTTCCATTCTCCATCAGCAGAATATTTCTTTGTAGAAATATTCTTCACATTTTAAAGTGAGTATCACTATTTCAGGGTCAGTGGCTGGGTCAATCTTTCCTTGGGAGTTTTCTCCTCTCTTCTTCTCCAAGGCTCCTTAAACATACCAAAAGCACCATGGTATCAGTGTCTAAATGGGCTACAAGAAAGGTGGAGAGGGGCTTGGGACAAGGGCCTGTAGGGACAGGCCAAGGGGAATGGCTTGAACCTGCCCGAGGGGAGACTGAGGTGAGCTCTTTAGGCAGAAGCTCTTCCCTGGGAGGGTGCTGAGGCGCTGGCACAGGGTGCCCAGAGAAGCTGTGGCTGCCCCATCCCTGGCAGTGCTCAAGGCCAGGTTGGACACAGGGGCTTGGAGCAAGCTGCTCCAGTGGAAGGGGTCCCTGAATGATGGACATTGGAACTGGATGAGCTTTAAGGTCTCTTCCAACACAAATCACTCTGGGATTCTATGCTTCTGTGAGAGCAAGCTAACTGCTACCTAACTGGGAGCTTGTGCTGCAAAGTTTTGCTCGGCTGTAGGGTCTCAACAGCAGCTGGATGCTCTCCTACCCATAATGTCAAGAGTTACATCTTGGATAACGCTAGCAACAGTCTGCTTGGTGAGTCCTAGGGCAGCTTGTTGAAAGCTTGGCCACAAAGCGAGATCTTCCCAAATCGGACTAGGAAAGCCACAAATGGAGGTCCTTTCCCCAGGAAGACAGGGACAAATATTCAGTTAACTCTTCAGCAGAGTGTGGACCCACAGCCTGCATGGGTAATATCTAAACGAGGGCGGCAAGGTATGGGTTTTTAGTTTATCTCCATTCCAGTGAGCGTGCTCAAGCTGCAGGGAGACTTGATTGCTGGAGGGAAGCTCTCGTGTGTAGCACAAGCTGCAGCCTTAGAAACATCCCAGGCTTCATATCTGCACCTTGGATCACTTCATACCAAGCAGTTGGTTTGTCAAGCAAGAAAAAGTGAGGGTGAGCCTTTGTTAATTGTGAGCTTCAGGTCAATTCTCCACTGGCAGGAGATGTGTGTGTCTGGGCAGGTGGATGCTGCCTCAGGGGGAGGATTGAGCCCCAGACCCAAAGAGTTTGATTTTCATTACTTGGGTCACATCTTCCAGCTCTGTGGTGATGTCTCAGGAGCTGCTTTGCCTCCGGCATCTCTATGTGAGCAGTGAAAAGCAGCTCTAAAGCCCCATTAATAACACTGGGAGACCACACGCTTTGCTCACAGGACATCTGAAATGAGGAGTCTGGCTGTGGAGGTGGACCTCATCCCTTCAGCAAAGGGTCATCAAATAATGATGACTCTTAAGTACGGCTCTGCTTGTCAGATACCAGGCAGCGCGCACTCCTGCTTTGCTCTCTGGTGTAACTCTGTCAAACGATGATTAATGCTAGGCAGGAAAAATCAGTGAGGATTTATTCTACCTGTCGTAAGCTGTGATTTTAGGAGCTGCTGATTTCTGCCAGGGATAATTTATCTTTGATCAAGCCTGAATGTATCTTTTGTCTCCAAGTTAGGCATCGTGTCTAAAGCAAAGTGAGGAGAGAAATCCTGGCTCTGCACCATCCTACCTTAAGGAAAGCAAGCCACATTTGCCCTCAAAGAGCTCCTCCTGGGACACAGAGAACAGCCATTTATTTCTCATGTACTCACACTGGACTGGCAGCACCCAAAAGATAAGAAATAATTCCCTTTTCCCAGCAGTTACTCGGGAATTCAAGGACTTCCATGTGTCAATGGCTTGAGAGGAACTGTGAGGAACCCTGCAGTTTATTCATTCTGTTGTTGCCCTCCCTCCTTGCCTTAAAATATCTGCTTGCTTCCAAGTGTGTTGGTGGTGGTTGTGGTGTTCAGGCAAGACTGGCCTTGGGAACTTGGTGTTTTCCTCTCCCAAAGAGAATTCACCTTATATTGACATATATATACGTATGTATGTGTGTATATATGTATATATACACACTTTCTGTTGACTTAAAGTGGTGTAACCTGACATTCTTAACATTATTGAGGGATTTGGTCCTATTCAGCATTTTAATTTAAAGACATAAAGCAGGCAAACTGCTTATAGGGTCACTATGGTTGAAGATAATTATACGTCCCCCTCTGAGTTTATTCTCCTGGGCTTCACAAAGAGGGAAGACCTGCGGGTGATGTGCATTGTCTTATTCCTTGCCATCTATGTGGTTACCTTCATAGGAAACCTGGGAGTAATTGCATTAATCAGAATAGATTCCTGCCTACACACCCCCATGTACTTCTTCCTAAGCCACCTGTTTCTCCTGGATGTCTGCTACTCCTCCACCATCATCCCTCAAGCCTTGCTGAATGTTCTAGTGGAGAAGAAGGTGATTTCCTTCATTAGGTGTGCCACTCAGCTCTTCTCCTTTGCAACCTGTGCCACCACTGAGTGCTATGTGCTGCCTGCTATGGCTTACGATCGCTACATGGCCATTTGTACCCCCCTTCTCTATTCCACGGTCATGTCCCAAAGGCTTTGCACTGGGATGTTGGCTGGTGCCTACTTAGGTGGCGTGATCAGCTCTACCATACACACGGTTTCCATATTTCGTCTCCCGTTCTGTCGGTCCAAGACAATCAATCACTTCTTCTGCGATGGACCACCACTGCTAGCCCTCTCCTGCTCTGACACCCATGCCATCGAGGCGATGGTTTCTGCCGTGGTGGGGTTCAATGTACTGAGCACCACGGTCTTCATCCTCATCTCCTGCTTGTCGGTCCTTTCCACTGTCATGCGGATGCGGTCTGCGGCTGGTCGACGAAAAGCTTTCTCCACCTGTGCCTCTCACTTCATCTCCATTGCTTTGTACTATGGCAGCTCCCTCTTCATGTACCTGCGCCCCAGCTCCAGACAGTCCTCGAAGCATGACGAGGTGGTCTCCATGCTGTACTCTGTGGCTGTCCCCATGCTGAACCTGCTCATCTACAGCCTAAGAAACACGGATATGAAGAACGCCATGAGGAAAGCAAAAAGTAGAGTCCTCTCCTCTTTGTCCATTCATGGTTCCCTGCCCTGGTGAGGAGAAGAAGCAGGCTGGATATTGTACCTTCAAGGGTGGTAGGATATTGTACCTTCAAGGATGGCTGGATATTGCACCTTCAAGAAGGATGGTTCGATATTGCACCTTGAAGAGGATGGTTGGATATGGCACCTTCAAGGATGGGTGGATATAGCACCTTCAAGAATCAGGGACTAAATATACCTGGAAGCATGACACCTGGAACACATGCTTCTCCTTAAACCAAGGCTACATACTGTGCTGGGATGGACAGGACTTTCTCTGGCTGCAGCCCGAGACCTGACAGTGACTGTGTATTGTTAAGAAAGTTGCTGTCCAAAGAGATTGTTACTTAAATATTACTTGAAATATCTTTTCTTATTTAAATGCTATTAAGCATAACAATAAACTGTAATTCAGGCTTCAGAGAGCAAAAGGGAGAAGACAGGTGGTGGCTTTGCCCTGGGGGCATCAAACCAACTGGTATCCGAGCTCATGTTTTATATTAGCAAATGTTTTCTGGTGTTATTTCTGGTTTTAAGGAAATATTAACTGGTATTTGCAGGTATTTCAAGTCCAGACCACAAGTTGGGTCACGTGAAACGACACAGGGGAGACTGAGATGAGCTCCGAGGCAGAAGCTCTTCCCTGGGAGGGTGCTGAGGCGCTGGACAGGGTGCCCAGAGAAGCTGTGGCTGCCCCATCCCTGGCAGTGCTCAAGGCCAGGTCGGACACAGGGGCTTGGAGCAAGCTGCTCCAGTGGAAGGGGTCCCTGCCCATGGCAGGGGTTGGACCTGGAGGAGCTTTAAGGTCCCTTCCAACACAAACCAGGCTGGGATTCTGTGAAATAAAGCTGTGACAGTCTGTGGGTCAACAAAGCCCTTGTGGGAAATGGGGACAAGTCATATCTGAGCCTCTGCTCTGCTGTGAATTTCAGTAGGGGTGCAAAGAGCCTGAGTGCTGGTGGGAGGGAGGATTTGGGGTGCTCCTCCCCAGTGAACAGCCAAGGTGCTGCTGGCCTGCGTCACTGATGAAGCTGATGGTGCAAGTGCAGTACCCAGCTGCCTGCATCTGGGACCTCAAGCTGCATTATTCACCCTGCACAAGAGCACCCATGTATTCTTAGTGGCTCTTTTTGTCTTCATGTAGCTCTTTTAAATAACCTTTGAGTTACACATTTCTCTTCTTTCCGATATTTGATTGAGGGTTATTTCTCCCACTGTTATATTAATGTCCTGCTTCACAAACTTTGGGTTTCACCCAGTACCCAATGGGGAAGAAAAACATTCCAAACCACTCAGAAATCCTTTTCTACCCACCTCCAGTGCATCTCCTGAACAGTCAGTCTGGTGCCTTCCAGCAGAAAACAAGGTTTACATTGAAAGTATCTAAACCCACCTGTATACTTCTACATTCTTCCTTCCCCACACCTTCATAGTTCAGTTTTCTCACCTGTTTGCCCTATCATTTAGGTTTTCTAAATGTCTGGGACAAGGTTATCATTCAATATTTCTCCCGAGGGTTTTATAATGTCTCCTCATCTAGGAGAAGGTATCAGGACATGCTGGCACTCATGATTCCTCAGAGGAAGACTGGGAAATCTGACTTCATCCTGTTATATCCTCAAAGCAGCCATGTTTTGAGCCAATGCTTTTGACCAAACTGTTGTACAATCGCTAGTAAGGTGTATGGAAATAAATGCATCTGACAGAAAGAACTCCCTAAGACCACCTGAAACCACCCACACAGAGGATGCTTTGTTGTGCTTGTTTCCAGCTCCCTTCAATGCAATATTGGATGATCTCTGTGGATGTAAAGGGCTTCCTCAGGGAAACACTGAAAGGAAGAGGTATGTGATAGATGGGGAAATACAGAGCAAACTGTCCTGGGCCTCTCTTCCTGGGTAGGTCTCTGCAGGAGAACTGGTCTTGGAGGTTTTGTCGCAGCCAGAAAGACTTTGGGGAGAGAGGAATTGAGAGGTTGTTCTGCTGATCAAGTCAAAGTAATTATCCGATGGAGGAGGGTCCTTTGGGAGAACAGTTTGCACAACACAAGCCTCTGAGGTAATGCCTCCTGTGAGATAAAACCCCTCCACCAGCCAGCCTGGAGCACCCTGCTCCCAAGCATCTCTCCTTCAACCCATCACATGGGCTCCAGAAGGAGCTGCAGGCACTGCATCCACCACCACCTTCCTCTTTAACCAAGCAGGTACAAAAGGGTTTGATGGGTGATGGGTCCAGTTTGACCCTGGTCGTGCTGCCTCTCCCATGCTTGATGGCACGTTGAATTTCACTCTTCTTCAAGGACTGTGGCAATAGGGCAAGGGGTGATGGGTTTAGACTGGAACAGGATGTTCAGGTTGGAGATAGGGAAGGAGTTCTTTCCCGTGAGCGTGCGGAGGCGCTGGCACAGGGTGCCCAGAGAAGCTGTGGCTGCCCCATCCCTGGCAGTGCTCAAGGCCAGGCTGGACACAGGGGCTTGGAGCAAGCTGCTCCAGTGGAAGGGGTCCCTGCCCGTGGCACGGGGTTGAGCATGGATGAGCTTTATGGTCCCTTCAGCCCAAACTGGATCTCGACGATCCAAGCCATGAACCCAAGTACCCTGTCATTTGAATAGGGCTTTTGTTTCAAAAACCGTTTTCTCCTGACCTTATCTACAACTGTCTTACGGATATTTCAGCAGATATGTAGCCATCTGTAGATAGATATTCCATCAGATACTTCATCTGCAGTGGGGCTGAATGGGGGACATGAGAAAATCCAAGCTAAAGCCTTAAAATTTTGGTTTATATATCATATACTCAACACCTTTAGGTGGATATTTGGGTTGGTCATAGGATAATCTCTGCAATCACAGCAAAGCTCTGCTGGAGACAAGATCACTGCTTTCCCTTCACCTTATGCAGGGGAGTGTTCTTCAGAAGCAAATAAGCTTAGAACTTACAGCAAATTTCAAGTACATGGCTTTGTGTTCTGATGAAAAGGATGCACCACAACTAAGGAGGGTACAGAAGAGCATTGATTCGGTCTGAAAAATACAAAAAAGAGAGAAAAAATCCTTAAATTTCCCAGAAATCAGTGAAGAAAATACAGAATCTTTTCTGTTTTCCAGATTTGGGAATGTTTTTATATGATTTTATTGTCTTAGTCTTGGGTGGACAGGATGTTTCTCTGTGTATCATTAGTGCAGTGTGTATCAATCATGGTAGAATTATTCTCTTCTAATTTCAGGCTGTGTAATGACTTCCAAGACCTCTTTGACTTCAGATCTGGGGCTACAGACAGAAATGCGCCACTAAAAAGACAACATTTTCTATGGCATTTACTTTATGGTTTAAAATCCAACTAAACTTCCACATTATTTCTCTCTTAGGGGTGTGTTTCACTGATTCTTTCATTGCAATCCAAATCCATCAACTTGTTGAAATAACGGGTGCAGGAAACCTCACTGCTCTCTCCAGCTTCATCCTCTTGGGTTTCTCCGATGCCCCAGAGCTACAAACCACCATCTTCACTATCTTCTTATCCCTGTATGTTTTAATGGTGCTGGGGAACCTGACGATGATCCTGCTGATCAACACTGACCCCCACCTCCGCATCCCCATGTACTTCTTCCTGAGCCACTTGTCTTGCATGGATTTTTGCCTTTCCTCTGCTATCACCCCAAAAGCTCTGGAGACTTTCCTGCTGGGGAGAAGCCACATCTCCTTTTGGGGTTGCTTTGCCCAGATGTATATTTTCATGGCTCTGGCTGTCTGTGAGTGCTTCCTCCTTGGGGTAATGGCTTATGACCGATACACAGCCGTGTGCAAGCCCCTGCTCTACACCACTACCATGACCAGGGCGCGTTGCTATGGCATGGTGGTGCTGGTGTACACCATTGGGTTCCTCACCTCCCTGGTGCACATCACGCTGGCAGGGAGGTTGTCCTTCTGTCAGGCCAGGAGCATCAACCACTTCTTCTGTGAGCTGCCCACCCTCCTGCAGCTCTCCTGCTCAGACACAAGCACAAATGAGCTCTTGCAGGTTTACCACGCTGTGTTTAACACTGTGGGCCCTCTCCTGATGATCCTGGTGTCCTACACACGCATCCTCCACACCATCCTGCAGATCCCTTTGGCCACGAGGAGGCTGAAGGTCTTCTCTACCTGCACCTCCCACTTGGCTGCCATCATCATCTTCTACGCACCAGGGATCCTCACCTATGTCCAGCCTCATGAGGCATCCTCATGGGATCAGGCAAAGCTGGTGTCGGTGTGTTACTCCATCCTCACGCCAACCCTCAACCCCCTCATCTACAGCCTGAGGAACAAGGAGGTGAAGGGGGCTCTGAGGAGGCTGTGGGAGAGAAAGCTGCTGCCACATCTATCCAGGTTTTGAAAGCACATTTGGAACTCTCTGTTACTGTGGAGGTAAGGAAGGAATATGTGGAATATGTGATTATATAACTGATCATTACTGGCCATTACTGGTCATTATTGCTCACTATTGGTCATTCTTACAGATAAGGAGATCACACAGGAAGTGCAGGGTATGGAGAACCAGCACAATGAAGGGTTCTCTTCAAACAGCGTCAGGTGGTTTTAAGCGTGGCCTGAGCCTTCAATAATTCATCCAAATAAGAATCATCTGTTCAACAGCAGGACTGAGACAGCACCATGGTGTTTTTTGTCTAAATTGTGCTAAATGAAAGTAGTGCCCAAAAAAGTAGGCTCAGCCTTGAAGTAATGCTCTGACCACTACCTCCATTGCCTGCTTGGTAAGTGTTCATCCCAAATGAGTTTGAAGACCTGAGGGAAGGACCAAAGGATTGATACATCTCTGGTATCCCCAGCAGTTCTGATACAGTTCTGGTGTCTACAGAATCGTAGAATCATAGAATAGTTAGGGTTGAAATGGACCTTAAGATTATCCAGTCCCAACCCCCTCCCATGGGTGGGGAACCTCACACTAGACCATGGCACCCAAGGCTCTGTCCAACCTGGCCTTGAACACTGCCAGGAATGGAGCACTCACAACCTCCCTGGGCAACCCATTCCAGTGTCTCACCACCCTAACAGGAAAGAATTTCCTCCTTATATCCAATCTAAACTTCCCCTGTTTAAGTTTTAACCCGTTACCCCTTGTCTTGTCACTGCAGTCCCTGACAAAGAGTCCCTCCCCAGCATCCCTACAGGCCCCCTTCAGGTACTGGAAGGCTGCTCTGAGGTCTCCACGCAGCCTTCTCTACTCCAGGCTGAACAGCCCCAACTTCCTCAGCCTATCTTCATACGGGAGGTGCTCCAATCCCCTGATCATCCTCGTGGCCTCCTCTGGACTTGTTCCAGCAGTTCCATGTCCTTTTTATGTTGAGGACACCAGAACTGCACACAATGCTCCAGGTGAGGTCTCACAAGAGCAGAGCAGAGGGGTAGGATCACCTCCTTCGCCCTGCTGGTCACGCTCCTTTTGATGCAGCCCAGGATACGGTTGGCTTTCTGGGCTGCGAGCGCACATTGAAGCCGGCTCATGTTCAGTTTCGCATCAACTAACACCCCCAAGTCCTTCTCTGCGGGGAACATCAGAAGGACATGGAGCTGTTGGAGCAAGTCCAGAGGAGGCCACATGGATACTCAAGGGCTGGAGCAGCTCCAGTATGGAGCCAGGCTGAGAACACCAGGGCTATTCAGCCTGGAGAAGAGAAGCTGCGTGGAGACCTCAGAGCAAATTCCAGTGTCTGAAGGGGGCTACAAGGATGCTGGAAAGGGACTCTTCATCAGGGACTGTAGTGACAGGACAAGGGCTGATGGGTTCAAAGTAAAACAGGGGAAGTTCAGGTTAGACCTAATGCAGAAGCTCTTCCCTGGGAGGGTGCTGAGGCGCTGACACAGGGTGCCCAGAGTTGCCTTAGCTGCCCCATCCCTGCCAGTGCTCAAGGCCAGGTTGGACACAGGGGCTTGGAGCAAGCTGCTCCAGTGGAAGGGGTCCCTGCCCGTGGCAGGGGTTGGAGCTGGAGAGGTTTTAGGTCGTTTCCAACATAAAACAGTCTGGGATTCTATGATACCTGGTATGCGCATCCAGTACATTTATCCCATGTAAGTGAGCTGGAGCAGTGCTAAGGACTTGTTATAGGCACACATAGGTTAGCACGTGGCCAGAAGTGTGTCCCAACTAAAATCTTCCTGGGATGTGTGGTCTTTGCATCTTTTCCTTTTTGGATGCTCAGTACCAGGTCTGTGCTTTGTGGATTTGACCATGTCACATCCCTCCTCTATGTCATCACATTATTGAAGTGGACGATGCTCTAAATGCAACAGTAAATGGAGGGGCTTTAGCATTTAATAGAAACACACTATTTCTGTTTAATGAACTGTACAATTGCTGGAAGAACATGTATTTGTATAATGACAAACTGAATAAATTTATGGTTTAAAAAAAGCATCTTTGGAAACCTTGGTCTTCTGCAAGAAACTGTGATGAATAATGAATGAATGCAATGGCAGCCAGTCAAACTCTGATTTAAGTTGGTGTGTAGTGAAATGCTCACTTAGTAAGCTTTTAATCAAAGTTTCTGATAGAGTTTTCATGAAAAATAGAGACATCTGGACAATTTCCTCAAGAAAAGAGAACACAACATGTGAAGCAACTTATTCAGGTAGAATAAGAAGAGAGGGACTCTTCATCAGAGCCTGTAGGGACAGGCCAGAGGGGAGACTGAGATGAGATCTTAGGCAGAAGCTCTTCCCTGGGAGGGTGCTGAGGCGCTGGCACAGGGTGCCCAGAGAAGCTGTGGCTGCCCCATCCCTGGCAGTGCTCAAGGCCAGGTTGGACACAGGGGCTTGGAGCAAGCTGCTCCAGTGGAAGGGGTCCCTGCCCGGGGCAGGGGTTGGAGCCAGAGGAGCTTTAAGCTCCCTTCCAACCCAAACCATCCCACGATTCTATGATTTCAGGGACAGAGAAAGGATGCATGAAAGAATTAATGGTGTCACTTTCTTCTTGACTTGATGCCACCACCAAGTGCTCTGTGTCTTTCATATTGCAGATGAGGGTAAATCTAAGATTTCCTTTTGTGAATTTGCAGCATGGGAAATGCCAGTTAGAAACAAAGGGAGGCAGAAAACCCAACTGTAAGAGCAGTCAAACACTGAAATAGGGGCCAGGAAGGGTGTAGAAGCTTTGACCCCTGTTGTCCTCAAGGCTCAGCAGGAAAACAACTGTTGGCTGGCTTAAATAATAAACAGGGAATTATCAGGAAGCTTTGGGAACAAAGCAGGATTCAGCTGATTGACCCTGGGTGCCTGTTAGTTGTAAGTAGTAAAGAAATGCGCAAACACTTTGATGCTGGCTTGATTCAATTCAATCATGGAGCTTCTCCCTGCAGCCCAGGTTATTGCATGTCTCTAGGATAGCCCTCAGGCTCTGCCATGGCTCCAGGTTTCCCCATGGTCCTGGCTACAGCTGTATGAGTGGAGGCAAATAACTGGAGTGTTTTGGGGTGCTTTATGTATGGAATGTTTGCCCATCACCCAGCAGCTCTCTGTGCAGGAAGGCAGCAGGAAAAAAATCAGGGCAGGCAATGCCTTCGCTCCAGGCTGCCGTGTATCAAGTTTGAAGCAACACCACAGCTCCTGTGCTCTGTTGTGGTCAGGCTGCCATGGAGATCGTGGCTTTTATTGCTGTCAACAGTGGGATGGCAATCAAAGGTGTGAATCAGTGGACAGGGGTTCCTGGATAATATTTGCCCTTTGGTGGGGATTCATCACTACCACATCTTAAAATGCTTTCCAAGAGCTTTCATTTATAATAGTGGTCACACAAGTACCATATTTCACTTAAAATCTTTGCTGTCTGAAATAAATGAGCTAAATTGTGCTGGAAATCATTGAATGAGATTTGGGAATCAGCACCTAAAAATACTTCCTTCCACTAAGTGTGCCAGTTATTTGCTGTCCTTTCCACTTATCTTGCTAAATGTATTGGCATCCTCTTCCTGTGGCCCTCAATGACTTCACAACATGTCTGGAAATCGAGCTTGATTTAGCAAAACAGTAGAGTTCACTCTCTATTTTTTCTGATTTGCCCAGTAAAAAGAGACCAAGAAATGACACAGCCAATACCTCGAGCCAGGGCAATTGTAAAAGCTTCTGCAACGTTTTTCCCCCTATGTTTAGGTGGCGCTATCAAATCAGCCAGTAAATCACATAAGTTCTGCTGCAGAAGACTCCCAACATGTTGTCCATCTAAGGTACTTCACAAACAGCTGAGCATCTGCCCCATATCTCCATTCCATCTGGCTCTATATTTAGAGTATTCAAGATCATTTTATTTTCAAGAGTCTCCTCAAAGCCTCCTTCACCTCCTTATTCCTCAGGCTGTAGATCAAGGGGTTCAGCATGGGAGTCACCACGGTGTAGAGCACCACAGCCCATTTATCTGTTCCTCTTGAGCTGTCTGAGCTGGGGTTTAAGTATGTGAAGAAGGATGCCCCATAGGAGATGCTGACAGCGGTGAGGTGGGAGGTGCAGGTGGAAAAGGTTTTGCACTTGCCCTCAGCTGAATTGATGCTCAGGATGGTGGTGATGATGGCCACGTAGGAGAGCAGGACAACCAGGATGCTAGACACACCAAAGAGAGATGCTGGTCAGGATGATGCGGCTGAGGGTGGTGTTGGAGGTGGAGAGAGAGATGAGAGGGGAAATGTCACAGAAGAAGAGGTCGATGGTGCTGGAGCTGCAGAAGGACAGGGTGGACATGCTGATGGTCTGTCCCACGCCATTGGTCAGCCCCATGAGGTACGAGCCAGTCACCAGCTGGAAACAGCACTTTGGGGACATGACAAGGGGATAGAGCAGGGGATGGCAAATGGCCATGTAATGGTCATAGGCCATTGCAGCCAACAGGAAGCTTTCACTTATTCCAAAGACATCAAAGAGGAAGACCTGAGCCATGCACCCAGCATAAGCAATGCTCTTCTTCTCTGACATCAAGTCAACCAACATCTTGGGGGTGACGATGGTGGAAGAACAGAGGTCTACAAAGGCCAGGTTGGCCAGGAAATAATACATGGGGGAGTGGAGGTGGGGGCTGGCCCTGGTTAAGATGATGATGCCCAGGTTGCCCACGATGGTGACAAGGTAGGTGAGCAGGAAGAGCAGGAACAAGTTGCCCTGAGTCACCAGGTCCTCTGTGAAGCCCGCCAGGCTGAACTCGGTCACTTGGGTGCAATTGCTTTGTGCCATGGGCTGGATGGTGCTTTCTGTGTGAGCTCCTGCCTGCAGGTTTCTTCTCCAACAGGCAGGGATGTCCCAGGTGGAAAAGCCTCTGTGTGGTGGGAGCTGCTCAGAGACAGTCCTGCAGGATGTAAAGGGAGAGTTCAGGCACAGATCAATGAGGAAGAGCTTGGTGGAAGTCCTGTCCCAGCACAGGTAGAACAAAGGGGTGCTCAAGCAGTTAAACACCATGGCACAACGTGGTGCCTGCTCCTCTGGCTCCCATTGAGATGTTGAGCAATGACCTCTGTGGAAAGCAGTGGGAGGTTGCACTCCCCACAGTGCTGAGCCTTGGGCTTGGAGTTCATCCGGCTCAAGCTGGAACACAGAGAAACGTGGTGCTTTCACAGTGCAGAGTTCATCCTTCATCCTCTCATGGCCATTTGCCAACCACCTGCTTCTTCCCTCTCTGCTTGGGTTTCTTCCAAAATAGAATGAATTCCTGACCTATGGAAAGTGCTGGTTGGACAGGGCAACCTGCTCTAGTGGAAGGTGTCCCTGCCCATCACAAGGGGGTGGAACTGAGTGAGTTTTAAGGTCCTTTCCAATACAAGCAATACTATTATCCTATGGAACCTTACAAAGTGGTTAATATTGGTTTCCCCTTCCTCCTGACACACTGTGGTCAGTGAGGAAGCCTCCTGAGGGTGTTCTCCACCAGGGTGATCTCCAAAGCTGCCTTCTCAGCAGCAGCGTGGGGAGGACACAGCACAAGCAGATCCCTGGGAAGCCCAGAGCATCATCAAGAAGCCCAGGACCCTGCAGCAGGGCAGGAGATGGAGACAGGAGCTGCTGCTTGTTGGCAAGAGAGAACCACAGCAGAATGATGGGCTGAAAGATGCTGCCCCTCACTTACATCTCAGCTCTGTCTCTGCTGCCCTCCTGATGCTCTCGGAGATGGATGTGAAGATGAACGTGCCTGGAGCTGTGCAGGGAGCCTGGAAATGAACCAGAATCAGCAAAACCCCTTCCTATTTCATGGGATGTGGGGATGTGGGACTGTGAATGTCTTTGGGCCCCAGGAGGTGACAAAGCCCACAGCAGGTCATTATCTCTTCTCTGTGCTGCTTGGTTTGAAGAAGTGTACCCAGAGGAGATGACCTCATCTTGAGCGAGCAATAGGGCTTTGGGGTCCCTTAGAGCAAACCACAGAACAACCCCACCTTTCACATCCACTTCTGGAGCATTTCTGAGGCAGTCACAGCTGCATAGGGGCCATGATTGACGTTATCATGACAGGGAGCTGAGGGGAACCTTGCCAGTGGGAGCTGGTGCCAGGGTCCATCAGCAATGTCAGGCACCATGTGCAATGAACCAGCTTTCCACCTGCCTTCAATTCCTTGTACTCAAGCCATAGCTCACAAGTTTGGCTGCAAAGAGCCAACAGAAGATCATGGTGACCTTGCTATTGATGAGGTAAATGCTGTCCACTGCTTCTTTCTCCTCTCCTTGATAATGACATTCACCTTCTTCTACCCATTGTGCTGGAAGCACAAGAGACAAAGGAGAGCCTGATTGAGCAGTGCCTGAAAGTAGAAGGAAGGAGATGGGGAGGAACAGAGAGGAATGTGATAAAGGAGCAAAATGGGTAGCAACATGGGTGTCCTGGGTTCAGCTCTGCCAGGGAGGAGGGGAGGCTGGGAGGAGGCAGAGACAGGACACCTGACCCAAAGTAGCCAAAGAGGTATTCCATAGCACAGCACGTCATGCCCAGGATGTAACGGGGAGTAACCCGGAAGGGCTGGTGGGCTGCAGGGTTGGACGAGGTATTGGTCGGTGCTCTGCTGGGGGGAGTGGGGCGAGTTATTGGTCAGCTGGTGTTGAGGTGTTGTATTCTTTCCTCTTGTTATTTCCTTTATCGTTATTATCATTGGTGGTAGCACTGGTGATTTGTGTTATACCTTGGTTACTGAACTGTTCTTATCTCAACCCGTGAGAGTTGCATTCTTTTCGATTCTCTTCTCCATTCCTCTGCATGTGGGGGGAGGGCAAGAAGGGGGGGGATGAGAGAGCAACTGTGTGATTTATGGATTACTTTTGTTTAAACCACGACACTTCCTTTAAGTGAAATCTATTGTGAAGCTACAGCCTCGGGACAGATTCCCCTTGATATTCCAAATGCAGCTTGAGACCTCGATTCCCACCAGCTTCTGCTCTTTGAAAGGCACAAACAAATGCAATGAATCTTTTGAAACCTTTCTCTGACTCTTTTTCAGCAAGCAAATGTAAAACTGCACTTCCTCTTCCCTCCCACCCCAGCAGCTTTAATAGAGATCACAGGTAAGAGTGAGGAATTTTATTGGAGCTGAGGGACAAGGTCAAGAATCTTGCAAGAAAAACACATCTTTATCAGTGACAAAAGTTGTAAATGAATAAATGTGATGCTTGTTTCCTGTGAGGAAAAGAGGCCTGGGATAATTGAGGGTAATTTCTTCCTCCAGGCTGGGGATTGCGAAGTGAAATGAAGTTTGAGGCTCAGTTTCCTCTTGTTTTCTTCCAAGAATGGTGTGATTTTGGGGGTCTGTTTCTCATTCAATACTGTCATAAACTTTTGTGCAGAAACTGTGGAAGAACTTCCATAAAGACATGAGTATCAGTGGAAAATCTCAATATTTCAGTGCCCCATGGGCTTTCACACTGGACATGAACCGTTCATGTCCTGGATGACAGAACTCTTCTGTGTTGCCAGTGGCTGAAGAACCTCCTCGTGCACTTGATCAGAGCCTCCTTCACCTCCTTGTTCCTGAGGCTGTAAATGAATGGATTGAGCATGGGGGTGACCATTGTGTAGAAGATAGAGACCACCTTATCCAGGCTTCTGTGGTTAGACGGAGGTTGTAGGTACATGAAGAATGATGTCCCGAAGAACAAGGAAATGGCCATCAAATGAGAGGTGCAGGTGTGGAAGGCTCTGGCCCTGCTCTGTGCTGAGCACACCCTTAGCATGGTACAGGTGATAGAGATGTAGGAGAGCAAAATGACCACGCTCGTGCCCACCACATTGATGGTGACAAAGGCAAAGATGACCGTCTCACTGCTGTGGGTGTCAGAGCACACGAGCTTTAGCACAGGAGCAACATCACAGAAGAAGTGGTCGATGTGGGTGGGACCACAGAAGGAACCTCCAAACAAGCACCATGTGTAGATGATGGCACTGAGGAAGGCGAATAGGTAGGATGATGCTACCAGCTGCTGATGGTCACATAAAGCAGGGGCTGGCAGATAGCAGTGTGGCGGTCGTAGGCCATCATGGCCAGCAGGTGACACTCAATAGTAGCAAAGAACGCGAAGATGAGGAACTGCATCATGCAGCCAGTGAAAGAAATGGTTTTGTCCTCTGATAACAGGTCTGCCAGCATCCTGGGGGAGATGACTGTGGAATAGCAGACTTCAGTGAAGGCAAAATGAGTGAGGAAGAAGTACATGGGGGTGTGGAGGCTGGGAGACAACCGAACCAACGTGATAATGCCAATGTTCCCCACCAAAGTGACAATGTAAATCAAAAGGAACAAGACAAAAAGAGGGGTCTGCACATGTGGGCTGTCTGTAATTCCCAAGAGGATGAATTCAATCTGGGTTTGATTTCCCTCCATGACCCGGTGTTCCCTGCTGAGGCAAAAGGAAGAGAAACATCACAGTGATTAAAAATTGATTCAGTTTTGGACCATATCTAACTGCAATCAATCAAGCAACTGTCACATTTTGATGGCATTCATATATTCTAATGTATATTGCAACCCAAATTATATACAGATTATATTTTGTTAGTTGAGGTACTTTTAACAGGGAGCGTGTTGAAGCAACAAATGGCAGTTTTGTTTTTCTATGCTTAGAAACCTTAAACTATGGATTTATTGAAGCACGTGAGTTTTCAGGTTATTTCAGGTTTGAGGAAAGTATCAGATCCTTATTCACTTTCAGTTTGGAGGCAATGCGTGCTGGAAGACACCTCAGAGGACCCTTGTAGCAGTGTACGTAAACCTGGAGAAAGTCCCAGTGATAGACCTGCTTACACATCCTCCAGACATTTCCCTTGGCTTTTGATTACCGTTCCAGTTACAAAACACATTTCTCAAACTCTTTGAGATCATTCACAACAGAAAACATTCACATTGCTAAAGTCATGATTTATATATTTCTGAGCTCCAGCACACTGAAGCATCCTAAACCCATGGGCATTGAGTTGCATACTTGAAAGCTCAGTTTATATTACAGTGTGCTAATTCCTAAGGCTGATTTGTTAGTGACTATATTCTGCTGACAATCTGAAATGCTGCATTTCTTTATAACGATATAAGACTCATCCTCATTTAACCCTTGAATAAATCAGTGCATCTTGCTTTAGCTGCCTGTGTAAAAGAAAACCTGCACAAACCATTGCTTCCTCTTCTTATAAAGAAAACCCACGTTGGTAAGGCTGTTTTCCTGACACAGCTTTCCCAAAGAGGAAATGAGGACATGAAGAAAAAAGCCGACTGCCTCAATTCAGGTGAGGCTTTGCTTCGTCTTGATGTTACCTCCTGTGCCTTCCTTCTGCCACCGAGTAATGGGAGCCAAGGGTTTATACCCAGCATCACCTCTGTGAAGCACCTGATGTGAAGAGAGGGAAGCTCGTGCCTGACTCCAAGAGCCCAGCTTGTGGTGCTGGGGCTGTAAATACAGCTGCATGTGCTCTCCTGGAAGGAAGCCTCCAGGGCTGCTCATGCTTTCCCAGAGGAAAACAAAGAGAAGGAAAAGCAAAGGATGTGAAATCACCTCTGAAAGGCATTGTGGTGCTGGGGCATCTGAGAGACATGGTGTGCATGAGCCAAACCTGAGAACAGCTACAGAGCAGCAGCAGTGATGAGCAGCTCATAGGATGCTTCTGACATACCTACGGACTATGCCAAGCTTTCTGTCTGTCATTGCCAACAGAATGAGCATGGGCTTAGAGACATTTCAGATCTTGAAAAGAGTCCCTATATGTGACAGGAAGCACAAGTGACCCTTTCTCGGGAGCTCCTCTTTTCCCTCTGTGCATACTTGAGAGCCCAGTTTTCCAGCCCCAGTGGGATTATCCACATATAGTGCCTGGATGCCCAACAGCTGAGCTGGTGCTTTAGTGTTTCCACTGTATTTAAGGGTGAGAAATGGGCATTTGAGGCAGTGATGAATTGTCCCAGGGTGAATAGGCCTTCATCCCCCTGAGCAGCCTCAGCTGGGGCTCCATCCCCACTCTCTGCCCATTTATCCCCCACCTCTATTTAACCTCAGCCCAGGGATGTTAGGCTATGTTTGTGTTTTGGTTTCCAGTTTAGGAGGAGTTGTGCACATCTATGGAATCCTTTGATGGTGACCAAAGCTTGCTTATGTATCTTCCTAGCAATTGCTGGCCCTGACCCTGAATAGGGCATTGATTTGACCTGTGTTGGCTTGGTTTGGCTTGGTCTTGGATCTGCCTCATAATCCCCCACTTGCTTGACGCCCTGCAATCTTGGCTGAACTTGGCCCAGGTCTCTGTTCCTGCCCTACTGCTCTTGCTCAGGTACTGTGGGATGGGTCCTGCACCCCATGGTGTTCTCCTTCTGTTCTGTTCACATAGGTTTAGGAGACAAACCCCTGTGGCAGTCTTCGGGATCCTGCAGACTGTCCAGAATCTGTCACCCTCTGCCCCCAACAGCCCAGCCAGTGCTCATTGTTCTGCCAGTCCCTCTCCATCCCGACCATATCCCTGCATGGGCAACTTAGGAGATAGTCTATTCAGGGAGGGAAATTAGAGTGAGAAATTGAACATTACATTCAAGTGCTATTTCCTGGTCCGATTTCAAAGGCCTCTGTCCTTCCTAACTTTTCAACATTTAATTGCATTGATCGTGTCTCCTTCGTTGACCACAAGCAGAAGACACTTTTGTGCCAGCACTAAGTCACCATCAACAGGCTTAATTTGTAAGTGACATAGACAATTTGGTTTTCTCTGGTGTGCTTTAGCATGAGATGGGCATGGACATGGGA
The DNA here is from genome assembly GCF_037157495.1 of Lathamus discolor. NCBI lineage: Eukaryota > Metazoa > Chordata > Aves > Psittaciformes > Psittacidae > Lathamus > Lathamus discolor. The sequence goes on from NC_088889.1 coordinate 2,584,856, forward strand.
TGTGGGTGCTTATTGCCAGCTGATTTCCATTTATCTCACCATGTACGTAAACAGGAATTAGGATGAATGTTAAATACCCTTTAAAATGAATGGGATGAGCCCTTGATGTGCCCAAATTCTCTTTACCACTGGGTGGTCTCAGCACAGTTCATCATCCTGTATTAAGAACTGTACTGTCTCCAATTCCCTTTGAAGTGTAATCTCTTGTGAAGCTGCATCCTGGGGAGGGATTCCCCTCGATATTCGAATATGCAGCTTGAGATCTTGATTCCCACCAGCTTCTTCTCTTTGAAAGGCACAAACAAATGCAATGAAGCTTTTGAATCCTTTTCTCACTTTTTCAGCAAGCAGATGTAAAACTGCACTTCCTCTTCCCTCCCACCCCAGCAGCTTTAATAAAGAGCTTGCAGGTAAGAGTGAGGAATTTTATTGGAGCTGAGGGACAAGGTCAGGAACCTTGCAAGAATAATAGATATTTATCAGTGACCAAGGCTATAACTCAATAAAGTTAATTGGTGTTTGCTGTGAGGGAAAGTGGCCTGGGATAATTGAGGGTAATTTCTTCCTCCAGGTTGGTGACTGTGAATTGCAATGAAGTTTGAGGCTCCTTCTCCTCTTGGTTTCCTTACAAGGAAGGAAGATGTGATGTCATACATCTGATCGAAGGGACATAGGGGTTGCTGTGACTAACTCCCCTGGTCAAAGCCCCTCTGGGTACCATCAGCTCAGCCATCAACACTTTATCTTAAAAAGCACAGGGAGGTGTTGAAGCATCCACAGTGTTGTGGCTGCTCATGCAAATCCTGTATAGCTAAGGAATAGGGAAAAGAAATGTGGAATGTGGTCCCCTCTCCCTTGCACCCATCCCAAATGCTGGTCCTGTCTCTGTGCTGGCACCAGGAAGCTCTCATCTTGTCCCGCAAATCCCATCTCCATGCTCAATCCCAGCCTGACAGCAAGAGATGAATGGGGAGAAGCTGTCACCACCAGAACAAGGGATGTTTGCAGGGAGGTCATTGACACAGGGATAAAGGCTGGAGGGGGCAGAGAGCAAAGGGGCTGCTCCATAGTCCCCTTCAAACTGCAAACTCCACCACCTCACTGCACACCATGGGGAAGGATGAAGGATGCTGGAGCTCTGCAGGAAACAGGGGACATTCTCATAGGGATGCTGGTGGCTTCTGCCCCTGCTGGTACCCTGGTGATGGAGGCACTGGACTGAAATCCCTCCCTGCTCTGCATGGAGCTGGCTCCAAACTGGGACTCAGCTTTCACTTCTTAGGGATCAGTGCTTAAATCCTTCCTATGGCCATCATAGCAGAGAGGAGACCCTCAGTCCCCCATGTGCTGCAGGGTGGCCATGGGGGCTGTGTGAGCACTACAAGGATTTGGGACCAGGACTCATGCAAAGCAAAGAGGGATCATCTCTGTGCACACCCAGCTGTGTCCATCACATATTCCATGCCTTGCAGAGCCAGCTTGGTCCCATTCGTCTCCCGCTGTAAGCATGCACTTTGCTTTCATATTTGGCTGTAGAAGGAGTTCCCTCACAACTCCCATGAAGGCTTTAACCTGCCAGAGGGGAGACTGAGATGAGCTCTTAGGCAGAAGCTCTTCCCTGTGAGGGTGCTGAGGCACTGGCACAGGGTGCCCAGAGAAGCTGTGGCTGCCCCATCCCTGACAGTGCTCAAGGCCAGGTTGGACACAGGGGCTTGGAGCAAGCTGCTCCAGTGGAAGGGGTCCCTGCCAGTGGCAGGGGTTGGAACTGGAGGAGCTTTAAGGTCCCTTCCAACACAAACCAGGCTGGGATTCTGTGATGGGCTTGGGAGCATCCATCAGAGCCACCAGCGACAGGGGCAACCCTAAAGCATCCCTTCAGAAGGGCCCTTTTCCCCTGTTGCTGCCCATTACACTCCTTTACCACACTCCTCATCTCTTCCTTCCCATCTCCTTCCTTCCACTTTCGGGCACCACTCCCTCAGGCTCTCCTTTGTCTCTTGTGCTTCCAGCACGATGGGTAGAAGAAGATGAATGTCATCATCCAGGAGAGCACGACTGGGGCTGACTTGGTCCCCCATGGGATTAAGAACCAAATTCCTCAGGAAGCCATCTCCAGGCAGAGGAAGGACAGGAGAGTGACCATGAGTAACCAGTATGGATGTACTAAGGGTAAGTTAAGCCTGGCCAACCTGAGTGCCTTGGGTGATGTGAGCATTGATGTTAGCTTGGAAAAGAAGTAGTGGCCACCATTTACCTCACTGTTAGCAAGGTCACCACGATCTTCTGTTGGCTCTTTGCAGCCAAACTTGGGAGCTATGCTTTGAGTACAAGGAATTGAAAATGGGTGGAAAGCTGATTCATTGCCTGCAGTGCCTGACATTGCTGATGACTCTGGTACCAGCTCCCACTGGCAAGGTCCCCCCTCAGCTCCCTGCCATGATAATGTCAACCATGCCCCTTGTGCAGCTGTAGCTGCCTCAGAAATGCTCCAAAAGTGGATGTGAAAGGTGGGGTTGTTCTGTGGTTTGCTCTAAGGGAGCCCAAAGCCCTGTTGCTCACTCAAGATGAGGTCATCTCCTCTGGGTACACTTCTGCAAACCAAGCAGCACAGAGAAGAGATAATGACCTGCTGTGGGCTTTGTCACCTCCTGGGGCCCAAAGACATTCACAGTCCCACATCCCCACATCCCATGAAATAAGAAGGGGGTTTGTTGATGCTGGTTCATTCCCAGGCTCCCTGCACAGCTCCAGGCACGTTCATCTTCACATCCATCTCCAAGAGCATCAGGAGGGCAGCAGAGACAGAGCTGAGAGGTAAGTGAGGGGCAGCATCTTTCAGCCCATCATTCTGCTGTGGTTCTCGCTTGCCAACAAGCAGCAGCTCCTGTCTCCATCTCCTGCCCTGCTGCAGGGTCCTGGGCTTCTTGATGATGCTCTGGGCTTCCCAGGGAGCTGCTTGTGCTGTGTCCTCCCCACGCTGCTGCTGGGAAGGCAACTTTGGAGATCGCCCTCCTGTAGAACATCCTCCTGTACAGAGCTTTCCTGTACAGGACACTCAGGGTGCTCCCCATTGCTGAGATGAGGCAGGTCCAAAAGATGACTTTTTTTCCCCCAGAACATGTGTTCAGGAAAAGATTGGGGAGCTCAGGGGTTTGCCCATTTCTATTGGAGACTCAAGGAACAGGTTGAAGAACCATGAAAAGGTTTTAGATCTGAAAGAGTGTGTCAGGAGGGAGGGGAAACCAATATTAACCATTGTGTAAGGTTGCATAGGATCATAGTATGGCTTGTGTTGGAAGAGACCTTAAATATCACACAGTTCCAACCCCCTGTGACACCTTCCACCAGAGCAGGTTGCCCTTTCCAACCTGTACTTTCCATAGGTCAGGAATTCATTCCAGTTTGGAAGAAACTCAAGCAGAGAGGGAAGGAGCGCGTGGTTGGTAAATGCCCACAGACGGATGAAGGATGAACTCTGCACTGTGTTCCACATTGAGACAGATGAACTACAAGCCCCAGGCTGAGCACTAATGCAATGAAGTGTACCATTAAGGTAAAGCTACTCGGGTGTGCAACCTCCCACTGCTTTCCACAGAGGTCATTGCTCAACATCTCAAGGGGAGCCAGAGGAGCAGGCACCACGTTGTGCCATGGTGCTTAACTGCTTGAGCACCCCTTTGTTCTGCCTGTGCTGGGACAGGACTTTCACCAAGCTCTTCCTCATTGGTCTGTGCCTGAACTCTCCCTTTACATCCTGCAGGACTGTCTCTGAGCAGCTCCCACCACACAGAGGCTTTTCCACCTGGGACATCCCTGCCTGTTGGAGAAGAAACCTGCAGGCAGGAGCTCACACAGAAAGCACCATCCAGCCCATGGCACAAAGCAATTGCACCCAAGTGACCGAGTTCAGCCTGGCGGGCTTCACAGAGGACCCGGTGACTCAGGGCAACTTGTTCCTGCTCTTCCTGCTCACCTACCTTGTCACCATCGTGGGCAACCTGGGCATCATCATCTTAATCAGGGCCAGCCCCCACCTCCACTCCCCCATGTATTATTTCCTGGCCAACCTGGCCTTTGTAGACCTCTGTTCTTCCACCATCGTCACCCCCAAGATGTTGGTTGACTTGATGTCAGAGAAGAAGAGCATTGCTTATGCTGGGTGCATGGCTCAGGTCTTCCTCTTTCAAAATTTTGGGATAACTGAATGCTTCCTGCTGTCTTCGATGGCCTATGACCGTTACATGGCCATTTGCCATCCCCTGCTCTACCCCCTTGTCATGTCCCCAAAGTGCTGTTTCCAGCTGGTGTCTGGCTCGTACCTCATGGGGCTGACCAATGGCGTGGCACAGACCATCAGCATGTCCACCCTGTCCTTCTGCAGCTCCAGCACCATTGACCTCTTCTTCTGTGACATTTCCCCTCTCATCTCTCTCTCCACCTCCAACACCACCCTCAGCCACATCATTCTGACCACTGCAGCATCTCTCTTTGGTGTGTCCAGCATCCTGGTTGTCCTGCTCTCCTACATGGCCATCATTGCCACCATCCTGAGCATCAATTCAGCAGAGGGCAAGCGCAAAGCGTTCTCCACCTGCACCTCCCACCTCACCACTGTCAGCGTCTTCTATGGGGCATCCTTTTTTATGTATTTATTCCCCAGCTCAGACAGCTCAAGAGGAGCAGATAAATGGGCTGTGGTGCTCTACACCGTGGTGACTCCCATGCTGAACCCCTTGATCTACAGCCTGAGGAATAAGGCGGTGAAGGAAGCACTGAGGAGACTCTTGAAAATAAAATGATCTTGCATGTTGTAAGTTTAGGGCCAGATAGAATGGAGATGTGGGGGAGATGCTCAGGTTTTTGTTAAGTATGGACAACATGTTGGGGGTCTTCTGCTCCCAGACTTACATGATGCACTGGTTGATGTGATTGAGAATGCAAACAATTTCACTCTCCAAACTTTGATAATTGCATTAGGAGTTAATTTCACCTAATCAAGGCACAGGTAGACAACTACAAGCGTGTACTTCTCTTCATCTGAGGATGAGTGGGGACGTTATCACTCCCTCCAACTGCCTGACAGGAGGATGGAGCCAGAAGGGGCTGGGCTCTGCTCCCAAGGAACAAGGGATGGGACAAGAGGAACCGGCCTCAAGCTGCACCAGGGCAGGTTTAGATGGAGCTGAGGAACAATTCCTGCCCCAGAGGGTGCTCAGGCATTGGAACAGGCTGCCCAGTGCAGGGCTGCAGGCACCGGCCCTGAAAGTGCTCACACACCATGGAGAAGAGGCCTCAGTGCCATGGGTTAGGGGTAGCCTTGGCAGTGCTGGGAATGGTTGGACTGAATGAGCTTGAAGGGCTTTTTCTTTTTGCTCTCCATTTTGCATGGCAAATGAGAATAAACAGAGAGTGAATTCTACTGTTCCACTAAATCAAAGTCCATTTCTAGACAGTGTTGTTAAATTCATTAAGGGCCTTAAGAAAAGGACAAAAACACCTTTAGCAAGAGAAATAGAGATGACAGCAAATAAGTGTGATGCCATGCAGGAAGTATTTTTAGGTTTTGATGTACAAACCTCATTCAATGATTTCCAGCACCGTTCACCTCATTTCATTTCAGAGTGCAAAGAAATTAAGTGAAATATGATACTTGTGTGACCTTTACTATGAATGAAGGCGCTTTGAAAGCGTTTTAAGATGTGGTAGTGATGAATCCCCACCAAAGGGCAGATACTGTCAAGGAACCCCTGTTCACTGCTCCACACCTTTGCTTGCCATCCCCCTATTGACAGCAATAAAAGCCATGATCTCCATGGCAGCCTGACCAGAACAGAGTATATGAGCTATGGTGCTGTTCAGCAGCCTTCAGACCTGATACATGGCAACCCATGGCAGCCTGTGCTCAGTTCTCTCCTGCTGCCTTCCTGCACAGAGAGCTCCTGGGTAACGGGCAATCATTGCATACATAAAACACCCCAAAATACTTCAATGTGTGCATTACCTGAGCCCAGAGAGCTGCAGCCTCTGCCAGGACCATGGTGAAACCTGGAGCCATGGCTGAGCCTGAGGGCTCTCCTAGAGACATGAAATAACCTAGGCTGGAAGGAGAACCTCCATGATTGAATTGAATCAAGCCAGGATCAAAGAGTTTGCTGACTTCTTAACAGCACACAACTAACAGGCCAATCAGCTGAATCCTGCTTTGTTCCCAAAGCTTCCTGATAATTCCCTGGTTATTATTTAACCCAGCCAACGGTTGTTTTCCTGCTGAGCCTTGGGGACAACCAAGGACAGAGGTTTCACACCCTCCCTGGCCCCTATGTCAGTGTTTGACTGCTCTTACAGTGGGGTTTTCCCCCTCCCTCTGTTTCTAACTGGCATTTCCCACGCTGCAAATTCCCAAGAGCAAATCTCAGATTTACCCTCATCTGCAATACGAAAGACACAGAACACTTGTTGGTGGCATCAGGTCAAAAAGAAAGTGACACCATTAATTCTTCCATGAATCCTTTCTCTGTCCCTGAAATCATAGAATCATGGAATGGTTTGGGATGAAGGGAGCTTAAAGCTCCTCCGGCTCCAACCCCTGCCACCGGCAGAGACCCCTTCCACTGGAGCAGCTTGCTCCAAGCCCCTGTGTCCAACCTGGCCTTGAGCACTGCCAGGGATGGGGCAGCCACAGCTTCTCTGGGCACCCTGTGCCAGCGCCTCAGCACCCTCCCAGGGAAGAGCTTGTGCCTAAGAGCTCATCTCAGTCTCCCCTTGGGCAGGTTCAAGCCATTCCCCTTGGCCTTTCCCTACAGGCCCTTCTCCAAAGCCCCTCTCCAGGTTTCCTGGAGCCCCTCTTAAGGTATTCAAAGGCCACAATAAGCTCTCTCTGGAGCCTTCTACAACAATATTCAATGACTTTATGTCCAGCTGGTCTCTCCTTCACCATCACCAAGTGTTTAAATAGGAACATGAACCCTTAATGTCTTGAAAACACAAGTCTGAGGCTGCAACCCTATCGGTCTGATCATTGTGGCTTCCCATTGGAGCAGCTGCTCTCAAAACCAAAAGCTTTTTGCTCCTTGTGTGTGTGTTTAAGGAAACCAGTGGTTTGCTGTGTCTAAGGGCTGCCACTGCCTTCAATGGGGTTATCATCTGACCATGAGAGCAGAGGAAACACCAGGTGAGGTTCTAGGAAGCAGAAGCAGCAGCCAGCATTGCAATGCATCTTCCTGGTGGGTCATGATGAGCAGGCAACGAGGGGGCTGGCTTCTGGCATTCCTGCTGATGAGCTCCTAATGGCTTTAGCTCCTCACTTCCAGGTGGAGCTGCTTTCATTGTAGTTAAATCTGGCTTAAGAGCAGCTGAGCAAATGCTGGGTAGGAACTACCTCCCCTTCTTTGTGTGCTTAGTGATTGGATTTAGGAATCACCTCAAATATCTTTAGGCAAGCACTTATCTCCTTACATTTGAATGCACCAGGTCACCTCTATGTGTTTACTGGGCCCATGAGCTCACTTTATTGTCGAGGGAGATTTGGTGGGGTTCCTACATCCCACTGCAAGGGGGACACCTCCATTGGTTCAGTTGAAGACATCTGAATTAACTCTGCTGATTGCATTGGGCTGAGTCTCATCAGCTGTAATGAGACCTTGGCTCATAAATAGGTGAGGAGAAGCACTCTTGTTTGTTTCTCAATGTGAGCTGCATCTGAAAGAGTGAGAATAAGGTCCTGTTAGGAGGTTTCTGGTATGTTTCCTTTAGCTGGTGGGTTAAAAAAGATCCAGAAGCAAGGGAAATGTGGTTTTTCCCCCTTTTGATTGGAAAGGATTCTGACACTTGGGCTTCAAACAGGTTGATCCTACCCTGGGGTGGGGACTCCTTTCCACTGTGTGAAAGCTATATGTATGGGAAGAACCAGGAGCATGGAGTAGCACCTTTAGGCTAGCTGGAAACAGAAATACCTTAGTTTCCCTTAGTGCAGAAAGGAAAGGCAGAGTTTCAGTTTGGTCTTGTTCCCTTTAAAACTGATGTCCAAGGTGTCTCGCTTTTGAAAGAGAATTGGGAGATATTAGAATGGTTTCTTTTAGACACTGTTGCTACCTTGGAGCTGAGGTACTGTGGGGAGGTCCCTGCACACAGTGGTGCTCCTCTTTGGCTCTCTTTAAAGAGATTAAAGAGAGAAACCCCTGTGGTACTGGCAAGGTTTTTGCAAATGAGAAACTTTCTCTGGTTGCACCCAACAGCCCAGCCAGGGCTCACTGCTCTGGCAGTCCCTCTCCATTCAGACCATGTCCCTGCATGGGCAAAGGAGGAGACAGTCTTCTCAGTGAGGCAAATAGAGTAATCAATTAAGCATTCTATTCAGTGTTATTCTCTGGTCATTAGTGTCTCCTCCACTTCCAAATACGATATTAGAATTATGGTACCTAGTAGGTGGGCAGCACTTTTGTTTGGAAATGGCTTTCAAGTCTTAGTAAAGACTCTTTAATCTTTCCAGCTTGATTGTTTCTTTTCTTTGAAGATGCTGAGGAGCCTTCCCTAAGAAAAGCTCTTTCTCAATAACTTCAGAGTGTTTCTGATTTTGTTCTCTTCTGTCTCCCAGAAGACAACCCATCTCAAAGGCTGAGGAATTAACAGCTCCAGATGTTTAACTTATGAACTCCCTGAAGAAATTCTTCAGTTACATCTGAAGGGGAGAGAAAACAAGATTGCCATGGGGTTATGTGCCCAATGAGGCTGCTGGCAGCGTATCCCAACCATCTAAGATAGAAAGTAATAAACGGTAAAAACAGGAGTCTCTGGTAGATGTAGCCAAACAGAGACTTTAAGGATTTACTTCTCTGAAGCTCTGACTTATAAAACAAGCCAGAAGGTGAGAAAAGTCTTTTCTCAAGATAGAGAGGATTCTGTGCAGTACAGTCATGCAGATCCACACACTGAGTCCAAGTCTGTGTGTGTCACTTGTCACTTGTAATACCAGTCTTACACATTTTATTTGTACTCCTCTGTCACACATATAAAATCATAGAATCATAGAATAGTTTGGGTTGGAAAGGACCTTAAGATCATCCAGTTCCAATCCCTATGCCATGGGCAGGGACACCTCACACTAAACCGTGTCGCCCAAGGCTCTGTCCAGCCTGGCCTTGAACATTGCCAGGGATGGAGCACTCACAACCTCCCTGGGCAACCCATTCCATTGCCTCACCACTCTCACAGGAAAGAATTTCCTCCTTATATCCAATCTAAACTTCCCCTGTTTCAGTTTTAACCCGTTACCTCTTGTCCTGTCACTACAGTCCCTGATGAAGAGTCCCTCCCCAGCATCCCTATAGGCCCCCTTCAGGTACTGGAAGGCTGCTATGAGGTCTCCACGCAGCCTTCTCTTCTCCAGGCTGAACAGCCCCAACTTCCTCAGCCTGTCTTCATACGGGAGGTGCTCCAGTCCCCTGATCATCCTTGTGGCCTCCTCTGGACTTGTTCCAACAGTTCCATGTCCTTTTTATGTTCAGGACACCTCACTTCTTCCTCATTCCCGCCCCCCCCTCCCCCCCCCCAATCCGGTGAAGGAGGTGGTTGCGTATAGTTAAAGTTGCAGTAATGTATCTGCCTTCTTACATGTGTTTCTCCTCTCGATCTTCCAAGGGTGGACTAAACTGAGGACTAATATCCCTCACTAAGGTGAAATTGGGGTCCAATCTGTTGACCTGATCGATGAGGTGCCAGGTATCTGCTGCCTGTGCTTCTGCTCTGCAGGTGCGTGCTGTGAAGACAGAGAAGGGCAGGAGGTTGGAGTCGATGGATGGTGACTTTCTCTAGGGGCTGGGGAAGGAAAGCTCTTTCAGAGGATGTAGTAACATGTATTCCTCTGACAAGAAAATAAACCCAAACCCAAGGCTAATAAGCAAATGTCAGGCCAGGTACACTGCTGCTGTGCTGCTGTCAGGGGTCAGGGGCTGCTCTGCCAAATGCTGGCAGGTGTGAGCATTGCATTTCTGTCCCAGCCAGCCCTCGAGCCATGGGGCCCAGCCCAGCTGAGCAAAGCTGCTGTTGCCTGGGCAGGGGCTGCAGGGGCTGAGAGCTTGGATCTCACAGGGGAAGGAATAGAACTGAAAGCTCCTAGAAGCATCAGACAAGTGATGAAGGAAGCTGCATCTTTCTGGCCCAGGGAAGTTTCTTCTCGCGGTGGGAGGAAGCTGTTGAGGTGGGGAAGGGGAGGCTTAATTTGGTGCTGAAGCTTGAGCCCTGGGTTGGTGCCGTGGCTTCCTGGTGCCCTGCAGCACGGGCTGGCCACAGGCAGAGCGACCATGAGGAGGAACTGCTGCCTTGAGGCCTGCCACAGTGACCAGGGAGCAGTGACCCGGTGTCACCCGTGGGGCTGCCTGGGGTGGTCACACGTGCAAGTCTGGCTGTGAAAACCTCCCCGTGCCAGGGGGTTCTGACTTGTGCTGATGCAGGTGCCTGAGCTCATTCTGATCTGACAGGGACTGATGTCTGCTGGTGGAAATGAGCCACTTCTCCACGTTGTCAACTTGGGGCATGTGTGAGTGCCCCAGGCTGAGGCTGGGGCAGGAAGCGGGGAGGACACAATGTACATACCTGAAGGAACTCACTTGGTGTGAGAACAGCTTAGGAAAACGGAAGGATAAAACTTCACCATTGCTCTAATGACACTAATCTCTTACAGAGTTTGGGTTTGTGCTTAATGTCTGCGATCTGTAGCAATGGCCCCGTCCTGAAGTGGGACAGCCCTCCAGGTGCTGGGCATATGGGATTTCTATTTTAAATGCCCATGAATTCAAGCAGAATGAGGCCCTGCTCACCTCTTTGCCACTTCTTTTAAGCCTCTCGTCTGTCTAGAAATACGTAACGGGGTCGGTATTGCTATAGACATGAGTTCCTTGTTTCTTCACAGCAGCAGTGTTACAGCCTGATGTACTTCAGCTGGGAGTCAACCTTAAATTAGTTACACACTGCACTCTTCCACAGAGATTTTGTTCTTTATCTAGCATTAAATAGACCTTCAGTAGCCATTAAATAGCAGAAACTGTCTCGACTCAGGAGCCTGCAGGGAAATGCTGGTGTGCTCTTTATGGGGGCTGTAGTCCCAAAGTAAGACAACCCAACAGGAAGATCACACGTTTGAGACCTGTTGCTCTGTCTTTGTTCTGTACAGGGGGAAGGTAAATAAGTAGGTTCTCTATGAGCCAGGTTCCAGCTTTACCATCAGACGGGGTTCTGGAAAAGAACCTTCTCCACGAAGGAAAAGCTTGAACAGGGCACTGTTGTAAACCTGTAAACCTGCAAAGCTGTGCTGACTGTAGAAACCTGGGTTGAGCGACAAACGGGAAAAGGTCACTAACAAACAGCTGCCTGAAGGAGGAAGAGCCCAGAAACCTGCTGAGCACAGGCAGTGCTTGTTTGAGGCTTCACATCTAGTGATGCCAACATCTGCCGGCCTTCAGCAAACTGCTGCAGCCCCACATGTGCCAGAGGAACAGACAAGGTAGCACCAATTGCAGGCAGTGCAGGGACATTAAGTGACATTTATCCTGCTCTGCTGTTAACACTGTTGTAGGTTTTTCCTGTGACTGAGTCCAGGAGAAATATTTGCCCTGCAAATATGACTGAACACCTGAAAAATAACCAGGTTCTGTCGGGTATTACTGCAAAGTAAGACACTGATTTCAAGCTAATATTCAGATGGGAGGATTTAAATAAATACATTTCAATTGAAGGCTACAGTGGCAAATAAAAAATCAACAAGCGCTTCCTGTGTATTAGCCTGATACCAAATCAAACTCATTTCCCCCAATCATAAAAGTTTATGCTACACCTGCACCAAAAAGAGCTGCAAAACCCCAGCTTTTTGCAATTTAGCACACAGAGAAACACAGCAGATGCCTCAGGATGATGGGCGCTGCACTCCTGTGACATCAGTTTCCCAGTTAATTACTACCTTTTCTTTAAGGGCTCCCCAACCACAACCCTACATCTGCAGGTAGTCAGTAGCTGTGACCCAGCTCTAGAACCAGGTCATGCTTGAAGATTCTAGATGAACATAAGTTTTTAATCAAGGGCCTGATGCGAGAGCAGCAGGCAAGAAGGAAACCCAAAGATGAGCCTTGATATGGGGAGGTGATCAATACTAAAGATGAAAAGCAGCAACCTCCATTCCATGCCAATCCATTCCCTCCCATCCCATGCCATTCCATTCCCTACACCCACCCCGACCTGAATAACAATGGCACTGCTATTCCCCTGCAATGCCAGGACTTTTCAGCTCCAAAACCACTTTCAAGGACATGAAACACAAAGCTTACAGTGCAAAAGAGGTTTAATTTTAGGATTCCGTTTGATTTTAGTTTGGTTTCTTATCTTTTGCCTTACGCTATCTTCTTTTTACCGAATTTTCCATGATGTCATGGGGTTTTGTTTTGGGTTGGTTTCAGAGCAGATGCTCACGAGCATCAAGACCTCCAAGCACAGGCTGCTGTGCAGAAGCCAGAGCCCCCGGGGACATGGAGCCGAGGGAAGAGCAGAAGGGGCTCCCTCTGCGAGCTTGAGCAGCGGGCAAGAAGCGAGCCCAAAGGGGAGCCCTGTCAAGGGGCTGTGCTCAGTGCTACAGAGGACAAGCAGCAACGTCCAGGGCTACCCCGGGAGTCGTGAGAGCTTCCTCCCCCCGCATGGGGGCATGAGGGGCCACCTGCGTGGAGCATGTGAAATAGGAGCACTGGTATTGTTTCCTAAAGAAGGCAAACTGTTGTTTGGAAAGATGAAGTCGCGTCAATATTTTTATGGGTATTATTCTTTTTACATGCATGAACATTATAATGCTAGCTGCTTTATTAAGGCTCTCATTGGTTCAATAGGTGTACCCAGCCTTTTTGCATTTTATGCCAGTCTTTCTTTTCAGAAGCCGCAACTTCGGAAAAAGACTTGTGGCAATTAATACTACCGAGAAAACATGGCTGTCCAGGTTCCCAGACTATAAATAAACAAGCCATTGAGTAGGAAGTGAGGTCCCTTGTCAATATGATATGTTTGTGTCCAGGTTCATAAATATTTGCTGAACAGCATAAGGAATTCAATCTGAAGCAGCTTGCTCACATGTGTTCCTTCTGGCATTGTGATTATCATGTTTATTTACAACTGGTTTGTTTTGTTTTGTTTCTTTTCATTGTAACTATAATCACAGAATCACAGAATCACAAGGGTTGGAAGGGACCTCAAAAGATCATCTAGTCCAACCCCCCTGCAAGAGCAGGGTAAGCTACAGTACATCACACAGGAACTTGTCCAGGCGGGCCTTGAATATCTCCAATGTAGGAGACTCCACAACCCGCCTGGCAACCTGTTCCAGTGCTCTGTCACTCTTACAGTAAAGAAGTTCTTCCTGATGTTAACGTGGAACTTCCTATGCTCCAGTTTACACCCATTGCCCCTTGTCCTATCACTGGTTATCACTGAAAAAAGCCTAGCTCCATCATCCTGACACCCACCCTTTACATATTTGTAAACACTGATGAGGTCACCCCTCAGTCTCCTCCAAGCTAAAGAGACCCAGCTCCCTCAGCCTCTCCTCATAAGGGAGATGTTCCACTCCCTTAATCATCTTTGTGGCTCTGCGCTGGACTCTTTCAAGCAATTCACTGTCCTTCTTGAACAGAGGGGCCCAGAACTGGACGCAATATTCCAGATGCGGCCTCACCAAGGCTGAGTAGAGGGGGAGGAGAACCTCTCTTGACCTACTAACCACTCCCTTTCTAATGCACCCTAAGATGCCATTTGCCTTCTTGGCCACAAGAGCACATTGCTGGCCCATGGTCATCCTCCTATCCACCAGGACCCCCAGGCCCCTTTTCCCTTTGCTACTTTCCAGCAGGTCAACCCCCAACCTGTACTGGTACATGGGGTTGTTCTTCCCCAGATGCAAGACTCTACACTTGCCCTCGTTGAATTTCATCAAGTTTCTCCCTGCCCAACTCTCCAGCCTGTCCAGGTCTCGCTGAATGGCAGCACAGCCTTCTGGTGTGTCAGCCACTCCTCCCAGTTTTGTGTCATCAGCAAACTTGATGATGGTGCACTCAGTTCCCTCATCCAGGTCGTTGATGAAAATATTAAACAGCACCGGTCCCAGCACCGACCCCTGAGGGACTCCACTAGTCACAGACCTCCAGCTAGATTCTGCGCCATTGACCACAACTCTCTGCCTTCTTCCTTTCAACCAGTTCTCGATCCACCTCACTACTTGATCGTCAAGCCCACACTTCCTTAGCTTATCTATGAGGATGCTGTGAGAGGCAGTATCAAATGCCTTACTGAAATCAAGAAAAAACACATCTACTGCTCTACCATCATCCCTCCACGTAGTCACTTCCTCAGAGAAGGCTATGAGGTTGGTCAAACACGACTTCCCCCTCATAAAACCATGTTGGCTGTTCTTAATGACCCCCTCATCCTTGATACGCCTAGAGATGGAGTCAAGAATAAGTTGTTCCATCACCCTTCCAGGGATGGAGGTAAGGCTGACCGGTCTATAATTACCCGGGTCCTCCTTCTTGCCCTTCTTATAGACTGGTGTGACATTTGCCATCTGCCAATCCTCAGGCACCTCGCCCGTTTCCCACGACTTACCAAAGATGATGGAGGGTGGCCTAGCAATGACCTCCGCCAGCTCCCTCAGCACCCGTGGGTGCATTCCATCCGGACCCATTGATTTACAGATGTCCAGATTGCATAGCTGATCCCTAACCCAATCCTCATCTACCAAAGCAAACTCCTCCTTTGTCCTGACTCCTTCTGGGGCTATAGAAATCCGGGGCCCTCGGGGAGAGTCTGCAGGAGTAAAGACGGAGGCAAAGAAGGCATTCAGCACCTCTGCCTTCTTTATATCCTCTGTCTCCAGGGCACCCACTTCGTTCAGCAGTGGGCCTATATTGCCTCTTGTGTTAGTTTTATTTGCTATGTATTTGAAGAAGCCCTTTCTATTGTCTTTAACCTGACTAGCAAGATTGAGTTCCAAGGAGGCCTCAGCTGTCCTAATTGCCTCCCTACATCCTCTAACAACTGTCCTATATTCCTCCCAAGCGGCCAGCCCCTCCTTACATAATCCATAAATTCTCCTTTTCCACTTGAGTTTGCCCAGCAGCTCCTTGTTTAACCACGCCGGTCTCCTAGATCCCTTACTTGATTTCCTACTCATTGGGATGCTCCGATCCTGAGCTTCGAAGAAGCGGTCCTTGAATGCTAAGCAACTATCTTGAGCCCCTTTACCGCCTAGTACACTTTCCCATGAGACTTCCCTTAGCAGTTGATTGAAGAGGCCAAAGTTGGCCCTTCAGAAATCCAGAACTGTGGCTTTGCTAGGTATTCTATTCCTCCCACACAGGATCCTAAACTCCACCATCTCATGGTCACTGCAGCCAAGGCTGTCATTGACCGTCACCACTTCGACCAAACCCTCCTTGTTGGCGAGTACTAAATCTAGCAGCGCTGCTCTCCTAGTTGGTACGTCCACCATTTGCATTAAGAAATTATCATCAATGCACTCGAGGAACCTCCTAGACTGTGAATGACTGGCTGTGTGAGTCTTCCAGCAAATATCGGGGTAGTTAAAATCCCCCACGACGACTAAGGCATGTAGTTGCGAGGCTACTTCCAGTTGCCTGTAGAAAGCCTCATCAACTCCTTCGTCCTGATCAGGAGGTCTGTAATAGACCCCCACAACTGTATCACCCGTGCCAGTCTGTCCCTTAATTCGTACCCACAGACATTCCACTTGCTCCTCATCCGACCCCGGACAGAACTCAATACATTCTAGTTGCTCTCTCACGTAAAGAGCAACTCCACCACCTCGCTTCGCTGACCTATCTTTCCTAAAAAGGACATAGCCATCCATGACCACATTCCAGTCATGTGAACTGTCCCACCATGTCTCTGTAATTGCCACTAGATCATAACCTTTAGACCGCACACAGACTTCTAACTCCTCCTGTTTATTCCCCATGCTGCGTGCATTGGTGTACAGGCATTTCAGGGAGCCAGTCCTAGTACCCTTTTTCCCCTGCGGGACAGGGTCTAAAAAGCTATCCTTTCCCATCTCTATCAGCTCTAAGTTCCCGTCAACCGAAACCATGCTATTAACCTATGCATTCTCACACAGAGGTTTAGGTTGGTTTTCCCCCTCCTCCTGACACACTTGGTTTGCCCTAAAATCTTTTCCTGGGTCTTTTGCTGGATCCTCGACACTACAACAGAAACAGGCAACCCCCAGAGCTCAAAAATCTCTCCTTGATGTTTTTATTTTTTTTGGGGGGGGGGGGGGAGTCATCTTTCAGAACTGCCTCACCTCAGCACATGGGGAGCACCCTGAATGTCCTGTACAGGAAAGCTTCTGGTGCTCATCCAGGAAACCTTTGTAGTCAGTGAGGAAAGGAAGCCTCCTGAGAGTGTTCCCCACCAGGGTGATCTCCAAAGCTGCCTTCTCAGCAGCAGCGTGGGGAGGACACAGCACAAGCAGCTCTCTGGGAAGCCCAGAGCATCATCAAGAAGCCCAGGACCCTGCAGTAGGGCAGGAGATGGAGACAGGAGCTGCTGCTTGTTGGCAAGAGAGAACCACAGCAGAATGATGGGCTGAAAGATGCTGCCCCTCACTTACCTCTCAGCTCTGTCTCTGCTGCCCTCCTGATGCTCTCGGAGATGGATGTGAAGACGAACATGCCTGGAGCTGTGCAGTGAGCCTGGGAATGAACCAGCATCAGCAACTCCCTGCCTATTTCATGGGATGTGGGGATGTGGGACTGTGAATGTCTTTGGGCCCCAGGAGGTGACAAAGCCCACAGCAGGTCATTATCTCTTCTCTGTGCTGCTTGGTTTGCAGAAGAAGTGTACCCGGAGGAGATGACCTCATCTTGAGCGAGCAACAGGGCTTTGGGCTCCCTTAGAGCAAACCACAGAACAACCCCACCTTTCACATCCACTTTTGGAGCATTTCTGAGGCAGTCACAGCTGCACAGGGGCCATGGTTGACATCATCATGGCAGGGAGGTGAGGGAGGACCTTGCCAGTGGGAGTTGGTACCAGGGTCCATCAGCAATGTCAGGCACCATGTGCAATGAACCAGCTTTCCCCCCCTCTTCAATTCCTTGTACTCAAAGCATAGCTCCCAAGTTTGGCTGCAAAGAGCCAACAGAAGATCGTGGTGACCTTGCTATTGGTGAGATAAATGCTGTCCACTACTTCTTGTCCAAGCAGCCATCAATGCTCACATCACCCAAGGCACTCAGGTTGGTCAGGCATGACTTGGCATTAGTACTCCTCATGGTCACCCTCATGTCCTTCTTCTGCCTGGAGATGGCTTCCTGGGAAATTTGGCTCTTAATCCCATCAGGACTGAGGCAGCCCCAGTCCTTGAAGCTCTCCTTGATGATGACATAGACCTTCTTCCACCCATCGTGCTGGAAGCACTAGAGACAAAGGAGAGCCGGAGGAGCAGTGCCTGAAAGTAGAAGGAAGGAGATGGGGAGGAACAGTGAGGAATGTGGTAAAGGAGTGAAATGGGCAGCAACAGGAGAAAAGGGCTTCAGGGAGATGTTATTGTGGTCTTTCAATACCATAAGGGACATTGCAGAAAACCTGGAGAGGGGCTTTGGACCAAGGCCTGTAGGGACAGGCCAGGGGGAATGGCTTGAACCTGCCAGAGGGGAGATTGAAATGAGCTCTTAGGCAGAAGCTCTTCCCTGGGAGGGTGCTGAGGCGCTGGCACAGGGTGCCCAGAGAAGCTGTGGCTGCCCCATCCCTGGCAGTGCTCCAGGCCAGGTTGGACACAGGGGCTTGGAGCAAGCTGCTCCAGTGGAAGGGGTCCCTGCCCGTGGCAGGGGCTGGAATTGATGAGCTTTAAGCTCCTTTCATCCGAAACCAGTCTGGGATTCTATGAAAGAAACTGAACCAGGGCGTTCTCCGGCTCCATAAACTAAAATCTCTTCAAGTAAGTAGACAGGGAAGTGTTTCATGAATCCATGCACCAAGACCACAGTGTAGTGGATAAAACGTGTCACAACGCTCCGACCTAGTGGACAGATATCAGTGAGAAGAATTTTGTTTAGATACTCCTGCAGTTCTGGTGTTGATTTGAGTTCAGGTGGTTCCTGTTTCCTTGCTTTTCTCATCAGTGCTCATAGAAAAATGGATAAAAAACCCCAAATAGACAATAAAAACCTGGTGTGGGGACAATTACTGTCTTAGTGAAGTCAGCAAAAGCAAAAATTAACTTTTGGTGTGGGTTTTACAGTAAGATGTTAAGAAGGGGCTACTATGAGACTAAAAATGGTTGCAGGAACGGCTCTTTGCATTGCTGAAATCCTGTTTAAGTAGCATTAAGAAAGCCAGTAGAGAAAGTCATGAGAATAATCAGGGGTGAATCATGTAGACATTCACTTGTCATCTACTCCCTCTCCTCAATGTGGGAGAACGGGGAAGGCATCTCCTTAAATCCACATAGTTACAGCAAATTGTTCCTGGGCTCTATTAGTGCAGCTGGAGATGAAGAGATTGATGCTCCTGGTTGATGTTGCTTGTTGTCAAGCTTCATGGACTGGAACACCTCTGAGGTCAGAGAAATGAGTATAAATACATCTTGAACACTAGAAACTAGAGAGGGCTCTTGTCTGCCCTTGCAAGATGCAGCAGCAAATCACCCTCAGTGCTGCTTGTAAGGAAAGAGTGCTGAAACCCACTCTCAACATCTGCTTGGTGATGAATGTGGCCTCAGTCATCATCTGGAGGAGCAGCCAAACTCATCCCAGTTGCTGAAGGAGCTGAACGGACCCTGCAGGTTTCCTTGTCTGGGATAGAGCAAATTGTCTTCATAGTAGCTACTATGGGGCTATGGTTTGGATTGGTGCTGAAATGGTGTTGGTAAGTCCAGGGTGTTTTAGTTATTGCTGAGCTGTGTGGGGCTTAGTTGCCACCTGGGGTTAAACCTCGACCATAGAATAGTTAGGGTTGGAAAGGACATTAAGATCATCCAGTTCCAACCCAATAGTTAGGGTTGGAAAGGACCTTAAGATCATCCAGTTCCAACCCAACTTCCAAGAGCTGAACAGTTATTGACCTTCCTTCTGTGTTGAATGTACTCAGGAAGGCACAAATAGGAGAGATGAAATGCTGAGCTAAACCCAGGTGGGTGTTCTCACTGTTGAGCTTGAGATTTTGGTTTTAGGATCCTCTTGTAGCCACTAGATGGACGCTTGGCTCTTCCAAGAGCCCAAATCTCTTCCAAGAGCTATCCAGAGTCCAACTGACCCTGTAGCAGGATGAGTTCTGCTTCCCTTTGGTGACACTGAGGAAGCTGAGGGTCCTCTTGAGCTGCCCATATCATTGTCTATTTTGCCCATCTCCTGCATGTTGATGCATTACAGAGGATGACACCCGTCAATCACACTGATGTGCGTGAGTTCATTCTTCTGGGGCTGACCACCCGCAAAGACCTCCAGGTCCCCCTTTTCATGGCGCTCCTGGCCACGTACATGGTGACCCTCTTGGGGAACTTTGGGATCATTGTGATAATCAGGACTGATCTTCACCTTCACACCCCCATGTACTATTTCCTCAGCCACTTGGCTTTTGTCAACATCTGCTACTCCTCCATCATCCTCCCCAAAATGCTGGTGCAGATTTTGACGCTGGAGAAAACCATCAGCTTCTCGGGGTGCGCAGCCCAGCTCTGCTTCTTTGTCACATTTGGGGTCACCGAGTGCCTCCTGCTGGCTGTGATGGCCTATGACAGGTACGGGGCCATCTGCAAACCCCTCCTGTAACCCACCATCATGCGTGCACGGATGTGCTGGTGGCCTGTGGCTGGTTCCTATGCTGTTGGTGTCTTCCATGCCGTGACCCACACCACTTTCATCTTCACCTTCTCCTTCTGCCACTCCAATGTTATCTACCACTACTTCTGTGACATTGCCCCACTCTTAGCTCTCTCCTGCTCCAACACCCACACCTACGAGGTGGTCATCGTTGCTCTTGTGAACATAAACTGTCTCAGCACCATGACCATCATCTTTATCTCCTATGCTTGCATCCTCCCCACTGTCCTGAGGATCCACTCAAAGGAGGGCAGGAGAAAAGCCTTCTCCACTTGCACGTCCCACCTGATGGTCGTCACCACGTTCTATGGGGCAATCTTGTTCATGTACCTGCGCCCCAGCTCCACCTTTGTGTTGGATGAGAACAAAACGGCCACGTTGTCTACACCATCATGACCCCCACATTGAAGCCCTTGATCTACAGCCTGAGGAACAGGGAGGTGAAGGCTGCCCTGATGAGAGCAGCTGGGAGAAGGCAGTGAATGGAGGAAGCTGGTGACCAGGAGGGTGTTTCCTTGTTGCTGTTATTGAGCAGGACTCATTGCACAGAGGGCTCTGTGAAGGTGTACTGAGGTGATTACTCTGTAATTTCTCTCTCATTTATAAGGTGTCTGACACTGATATGACATGTATCACCTGCCTAGATGAAGGTGGGTGAGATGAAGCCCAACCTCATTCATCACCAATGGTCAATGAGCACAAAGAGCTCCTCCAAACACCTTGATTCATCCTGTTCACCTCAATGCTCTGTTCAACTACTACAGAGACAGCCTGGACTACCCTGGGCATGGGTTTCCAGGTTGCAAGGTTCAGAGGTGAACCCAGAAGAAGAGTCAGAAACTCTCTTCCTAAGGAGTGTCTCTGAAACCCAGTGCCTACCAGGCTGGCTGAGAATGGAACAGACCCAAAGGACCACAGGACATCATATAATCAGTTAATAACTCAATCACACAACTTTCCACTCTACTTTCTCATGGTAAGGCTTGTGGCACTCTTAAATAAAGCTTTCCCACCCAAAACCTGGCTCTTGCAGGTGAAATTGCAGGTTAAGCTGAAGGTGTCTGAAGGTTCTTCAGAATGTGTTGGTGCTAATTTCTCTGGAAGCCTTTGGGCAATTTGAGCCTTGTCTTTGTTGTTCCTTTGCCGATGGTGTGCAAATGTAAAGAACTTAATCGCATGTTGGGTCAATATCGACCCTTTCAGCAGTGATTGAATCATCAATGTTGGATTTCGCAGCTCTTAAAGCTGATTAAAAATTAAACTTTTTACATAATTCACCAATAAGTTAAAGAATGGAGATTGCTGTGGATATCCTGAAGGGCTCTCTGTCAAAGAAGCAAACCCAGGTAAAAAATACAAGTAACCAACTTTAAAGTTGGGATAAACAATGTTCTTGCTCAAATAAATCTTTCAACCAAAGGGTATTTCCTCCCACCCATAGGAAACAGTCACCTCTGTGTGTAATTCACCCTGTTGTAACTCCAGTCTCTCAAGCAAATCACATGAATCAAAGCCTAGAAATACCTGTTGGTCTCCCAGCAATGGAAACCTTTGTGCATGCGTGTATTTATACGGATATCTAGGATTATGAGATGAATCCTGGAATCCTGGACTGGTTTGGGTTGAAGGGAGCTCAAAGCTCCTCCAGGTCCAACCCCTGCTGTGGGCAGGGACCCCTTCCACTGGAGCAGCTTGCTCCAAGCCCCTGTGTCCAACCTGGCCTTGAGCACTGCCAGGGATGGGGCAGCCACATCTTCTCTGGCACCCTATGCCAGCGCCTCAGCACCCTCCCAGGGAAGAGCTTGTGCCTAAGAGCTCAGCTCAGTCTCCCCTCGGGCAGGTTCAATCCATTCCCCTTGGCCTGTCCCTACAGACCCTTGTCCCAGGCCCCTCTCCAGGGGAGAGGGGTCCATGCAGTAAGACCAGCTTTGTTTTATTCTAGTTTGATTTGGTTTAGTTTAGTTTTCAGTTTAGTTTTTATTTACTTTAATATTTCATATTGTTTTAATTTATTATTCTAGACTATTCTTTAGCTAAGTTACTTTAATATATATTTTTGTTTGCATTTTATGTTGTTTTCAATTTTAAGTTTCATTTTAATTTTATTTTTTTAATTCTTCTTAATTTTAATTTTTTCTTTATTCCATTTTTTAATTTAATTTTATTTTATATTTTATTTTTGTATTCCTCTGTCAACCGTCTCTGCACCCCCCCATACATGCACACATACGTATGACAGAGAAATATAGTAATAATTGCCCTTCTCCCATAGGAAGCTCTCCAAAACACTTCTCAGCCAAAGCACCTTGGAGTTCTCAGTGGATTAGAGACAAGGGTTACAAAGCAATTACACCAGCAGGGGGGACAGGCAGTGCATATAAGTGTCCTCGTAATCTGTCATAACTCAGTGTGAAGCAAGGAAGAAGAACCAAATGTGTCACAGGTAAGGACAAGGGGGCATCCAGGTTTGTTTTATTGCTGGAGCTACAAGGTGGTTTATAATTCTAAGGGGATCTATAGTATCAAAGAATCCCAGCCAGGTTTGTGTTGGAAGGGACCTCAAAGCTCCTCCAGCGACATTCTCCTGACACTGGCAGGGAACCCTTCCACTGGAGCAGCTTGCTCCAAGCCCCTGTGTCCAACCTGGCCTTGAACACTGCCAGGGATGGGGCAGCCACAGCTTCTCTGGGCATCCTGTGCCAGTGTCTCCTTGTGCAATACAGTGCATAATTCCTTGCAGGAAGCAGGAGGGCAGGAGAACGGTTTCATCCTTCAGAGATGTGATCTGTAGAGAGGAATTTGATTGTTCCAGGTTGTATCTTTACTAGACAAAACAAGACGAGCTGATTATTTCGTGGCGGAGCCAGATAACACCAGAAGAAGGAAGATCACAGAGCACGTGGCTTTTGGGAAGGTTGTATACCAGTTATAATGGCTTGGTTCTTTTTTAAGGTTATAGTAGCAGAGAGCAGCTAAAATACCAGTTATAATGAATCTTCATCTCTGCAATGCTGGGGATCTCACCCTGAGTAATTCTGTGATACTACAGGTTGTGCACAGGGCTAAACCCTGTGTGCTTCTTCCACCTCCGTATGTGGTTTATCTGGTATTTCCATTCTGAATATGAGCCAAGCTGTTTAGTACCAGGTTTGCAGGGGTTTATTTTGCTGATGGGAAAGCCATACTCAGTGCACTGCAGTGATTGACTGACAGTGACAGACACTATATAAAGCAGCACAGTGTTTTCCATGATCGTAGGCTAAAATTGAGCTGCTTTACACAATAGTTTTCTTATCTCTTTCCTTGGTCTCTTTTAAATATCTGTTTATGTCACAGTGGTTCCTTCTGGACCCCTGTGGAGGCTGCTCAGTATCCTTCACTAATTCTGTACATAAAAGGCAGGATGTCATGGTGTATTTCCATATGTTTAAAACTCCTAAGAAGGAATTGTAGAAAGAGGAGGTATAGGAAAAGATGTTAAAAAGGCAAAGATTTGTTGTGCTTTTTTTTTTCTTTTATTTGTTTCTCTTTTCCCTCATGATGGCACCACACCATTTCTATATAATCCATAGAAGAACAACCCTGAAACAGCAAAATACATGAAAAGTTATGGAAGAATAAATGGGGTTTTCCTCTTTTCTCTCTGCAGTGCACAAGCAAAATGACCTTTAAGGAAAACCTCTCTGGGGAAGGCTTCTTAAGATGCCAAATGTTCTATTCTAGCTCAAAGGCTGGATGTGATGACCTTAAAGGTCTTTTCCAACCCAGTTGATTCTATGGTTCTAAACACTAGAATTATAGAGTCACAGACCGGTTTGGGTTGGAAAGCACCTGCAGTTCAGCTACTTCCAGCCCCCCAGGCGTGGGCAGGGACATCTCACACTAGACCGTGTCACCTCTAAAGACATGGTCTAGTGTGAGATTTTCATTCTTGGTGTCACTAATTCATTACAGGACGCACTGAACCCCTTCTTTTACTCTTTCTTTGTTAGAACTTGGCAGGGTTACACTGGAATGTGATATATACCATGAGTATACAACAGAGAAATGTGTATTTGACTGGAATAGGGAACACTTGGCAGAGTAACTGCTACCAGAATAAAACCTTCATTGGTTTTTGATGAATGTTGATGCAAATGAAGCAAATCCCTGATAAGGGGAGGGTCTGCCATCCAGACACTGGGCATTGCTGGGCTTTTTAGGTGCCAAATGCCTCCATTAACTGTTTATTACGGCTCTATGAATGCATCTTACAGTGTTTTAGGAGAAGATGGCTGAAGAAAATGAAACCAAGCAAGTGACAGAGCTGACTCTTGTGGGACTGACGGACAACCCGCAACTACAAGCGCCTTTGTTCATCCTCTTCCTCCTCATTTACTTCATCACGCTGGTGGGGAACCTGGGCATGGTTGTGCTCATCAAGAGCAGCGCTCAGCTGCAGTCCCCCATGTACTTTTTCCTTAGCAACTTATCTCTGCTCGATGCTTGCTACTCATCGGTGGTGGCACCGAGGACATTAATGAACCTTCTGATGGAGAAGAAAACAATCTCTGTCATCGGCTGCGCAACCCAGCTTTACTTCTTCATAGCCTTTGGCACCACCGAGTGCTTCCTCCTGGCTGCGATGGCGTACGACCGCTACATGGCCATCTGCAAGCCCTTGCTGTACTCGTCCGTCATGTCCCATCGGGTCTGCATGCTGCTGGTGGCCAGTTCCTATGTGCTTGGCCTGCTGAACTCTTGGGTGCACACAGAGTTCGCCTTCAGCCTGCCTTTATGCCAGCCAGCCAAGGTCAACCACTTCTACTGTGAAATCATGCCTGTTCTGGCCCTCTCCTGCTCTGACACCCGTGTCAATAGGTGTCTGATATTTGTCCTCGGTGGGCTGGTGGAGATGGTGACCATCTTGGCCGTCCTGGTCTCCTACGCCTTCATCCTCGCTGCTGTCTCAAGGATCAGCTCTGCTCAGGGCCGGCACAAAGCCTTCTCCACGTGCACCTCTCACCTGGCTGCAGTCACCATCTTCCACGGGTCCGTCCTCGCCTTGAACTTCCGACCAGGGCCTGGCAGCAGCCTGAGCACGGATAAGGTCTTTGCTGTGTTCTACTCACTGGTGGTGCCCATGCTGAACCCCCTGATCTACAGCCTCAGGAACAGGGAGGTGAAGAACGCCCTGAGGGACTTTGTCAGGTGGAAGTAGCTTTGGCACAATGTTTTGCTGCTGGTTTTGTGACAAAGGTCCCTAGATCTTCACTTGACACCAAGGACTTTTGTTTGCCTTCCCTATTCCTTAGTCTTAAGGACCTCGTTTTGAACCATTTCTAAGTCTGTCTTTCTTCTTATGGCTGGTTTGTGCCACAAGGCCACAGACAATCTGATTTATCTGCTGTATTTTATTGTGTGTATTTCATCCCCCTCCCCGCCCCCCCCTTGGTCTTTTCAGATGGGCACTGGACATTAGCTCTGGGCTCCTTGCTACCCTGTCAAAATGCTCTTCCACAGCCATCAGCATCTCCCAGTTGATGGCTTAAAACCTGCCTTATGACCGCTTCTTATTTTCAGGGCCTTTCTCCCCTGTCACTAAAGGGCAATGAAATTTTTCTGTAAAAGCTCAGGAAATTAAATCAGGGTAATAAATGAAGTACATTTAAGAGAAAAAATGGTGTTAACCTCACCTATGTTTAGGCATTGCTCTGAGATATCTATCCTCTCTGTTATCTGTGGATAAAGCTAGATATGGTACCTGAAGATGAGATTTGGTAACTAATTCTTAGGTAGATAAGGCTGTCATATGAATACCATCTTATATGCTCATGTCAATATAGCCAGGTTTTGAATCATCTCCAGAGAATCCAATATTCTCCTCCAAAACGTTCTGGCTGATGCCAGAAACACCTGAAGCACAGGGCAAAGAGACCCCTGCCCAGCTCTTCCTGCTAAAAATGTGCTTGCTTTTTGAGGTGTCAGAACCATTTATGGAGAGGACCTCTGTCATGTATTTGGTGTGGGAAGTTTGTGTCTACAGCCAGGATATTCTGCTTTTTGTAGATCCCTTCTCTGCAGAGATTGAAGCAGAATCATGCAGTGATGCTCTCACTATAAAATGTATTTCCAAAACCTCAAGCCTGTTTCTTGTGTTGCTGGATTTCACAATGCTGCCTCCCCTGAATGTTGCACTGAGGTTCCTATTGCCAGTTCCCTGAGTTGGATCCACCACACAAGACTATGGAAATCCAGAGCTCTCTTAGGAACGTAGCATCAGGTGTGGGTAAACCTCATCCTGCACTTCCTCTTCCCTCCCACCCCAGCAGCTTCAATAAAGAGCTCACAGGCAAGAGTGAGGAATTTTATTGGAGCTGAGGGACAAGGTCAAGAATCTTGAAAGAAAAGTAGATATTTATCAGTGAGAAAGGCTATAACTGGATAAAGCTGACTGGTGTTTTCTGTGAGGAAAAGAGGCCTGGGATAATTGAGGGTGATTTCTTCATAAAGACTTCTGACTGAGAAGTGAATTGAAATTTGAGGCTCAGTCTCCTCTCGGTATTCTTCCAAGAAGGGTGTGATTTGGGGTGCGTATTTCTCATTCAATACTGTCATTGACTTTTGTGCTGCAACTGTGGAAGAACCTATATCAAATTATGGGGATTATTGGAAAAAATGTTTTAGTGTACCATAGGCTTTCTCAGTTCACATGAACTGTGCATGTGCTAGATGATAGAACTTTCTTACGTTGCCAGTGGTTGAAGAACCTCCTCATGCACTTGACCAGAGCCCCATTCACCTCCTTGTTCCTCAGGCTGTAGATGAATGGGTTGAGCATGGGGGTGACGACAGTATAGATGATGGAGGCCACCTTATCTAGACTCCTGTGGCTAGATGGAGGTTGTAGGTACATGAAGAACTTTGTACCAAAGAAAGAGGCAACAGCCATCAAATGGGAGGCGCAGGTGTGGAAGGCTCTGGCCCTGCTCTGTGCTGAGCACATCCTCAGCACGGTGCAGAGGATAGAGATGTAGGAGAGCAAAATGAGGGCAAAAAATCCCTTTGTTTTAATGTCTTATAGGCTTTCTCACTTGACATGAAATGTTCATGTCCCGGGTGATACAGCTCTTCTATGTTGCCAGTGGCTAAAAAGCCTTCTCCCACACTTCAGCAGAGCCCCTTTCACTTCCTTGTTCCTCAGGCTGTAGATGAATGGATTGAGCATGGGGATGAGCAGAGCATATAAGATGGAGGCCACCTTATCCAGGCTCCTGTGGCTAGATGGATGTTGCAGGTGCATGAAGAATGCTGACCCAAAGTACATGGAAACAGCCATCAAATGGGAGATGCAGGTTTGGAAGGCTCTGGCCCTGCTCTGTGCTGAGCACGTCCTCAGCACGGTGCCAATGATAGAGATGTAGGAGAGCAAAATGATCACGCTCATGCCCACCACGTTGATGGTGACGAAGGCAAAGATGACCATCTCACTGCTGTGGGTGTCAGAGCACACGAGCTTTAGCACAGGAACTTCATCACAAAAGAAGTGGTCAATGCGGTTGGGACCAGAGAAGGAACCTCCAAACATGCACCATGTGTAGATGATGGCACTGAGGAAGGGGAATAGGTAGGATGATGCTACCAGCTGCCGGCAGACATGGCTGGAGATGATGGTCACATAAAGCAGGGGCTGGCAGATGGCAACATGCCGGTCGTAGGCCATCATGGCCAGGAGGTGACACTGAATAGTAGCAAAGAAAGCAAAGGCGAGGAATTGCATCATGCAGCCAGTGAAAGAAATGGTTTTGTCCTAACTAAAGAGCTGCTGCTTTAGACCATCTACAAACTGCAGGTATCCAGAGGAAGAAAAAACCACAGCAACCTTATTTCACCAGTAGCAAAGTTAAGAAGCACCCAAGGAGGTCACCTGGGAAGACTATTACGAGAACAGTAAAGAGTTTCTTGGTCCTTTGGAAGAGTATTCCCCATTCCCACCCAGTAAGTATGTGCCATGATGTTCATTTCGTATAGAAAGAAGTTTGATCCTGTGCCTTTTCACTTTGCTGGATAATAAGCTTGGTTTAAATAACACACTTCTTTAAACAGATGGAACACTAAAATACTGAGTGGTTTGGTCACTGCTGATGTGGTAAAAAAGGGGCATCTCGCCCAGAAGCTGCTGAATCCCAGACAGGCACTTCCAAAAGACATTCACAGAAGGGCACTGCACTCCTGTGACATCAGGTTCCCAGTTAAGTACTACCTTTTCTTTAAGGGCTCCCCAACCACAACCCTACATCTGCAGGTAGTCAGTAGCTGTGACCCAGCTCTAGAACCAGGTCATGCTTGAAGATTCTAGATGAACATAATTTTTTAATCAAGGGCCCTGTAGATGCGAGAGCAGCAGGCAAGAAGGAAACCCAAAGACGAGCCCTGACATGGGGAGGTAATCAATACTAAAGATGAAAAGCAGCAACCTCCATTCCATGCCAATCCATTCCCTCCCATCCCATGCCATTCCATTCCTTACACCCACCCCGACCTGAATAACAATGGCACTGCTATTCCCCTGCAATGCCAGGGCTTTTCAGCTCCAAAACCACTTTCAAAGACAGGAAACACAAAGCTTACAGTGCAAAAAAGATTTTATTTTAGGATTCCGTTTGATTTTAGTTCGGTTTCTTATCTTTTGCCTTACGTTATCTTCTTTTTGCCAAATTTCCCATGATGTCATGGGGTTTTGTTTTGGGTTGGTTTCAGAGCCGATGCTCATGAGCATCAAGCCCTTCAAGCACAGGCTGCTGTGCAGAAGCCAGAGCCCCTGGGGACATGGAGCCGAGGGAAGAGCAGAAGTGGCTCCCTCTGCGAGCTTGAGCAGCGGGCAAGAAGCGAGCCCAAAGGGGAGCCCTGTCAAGGGGCTGTGCTCAGTGCTACAGAGGACAAGCAGCAACGTCCAGGGGCTACCCCGGGAGTCGTGAGAGCTTCCTCCCCCCGCATGGGGGCATGAGGGGCCGCCTGCGTGGAGCAGGAGCAGCAGCCTTTGGGCCACAAGAGCCCAAAGGAGCCCTGTCAAGGGGCTGGCTCACCGCTGCAGAGGAAGGCAAAAAACCCGCGGGGACACTGGCAGGCCCTCCATGGGGGAAAAAAGGCCTTCCCCCCCCAGCTGCAGGACACCAGGGGCCACCTTCATGGTGCATGAGCAGCAGGCAGTACCGCAGCCAGAATGGAGCAGAGGAGCCCTGGCAAGTGGTCCTGCTCCATGCTCAGAGGAAGGCAAAAAACCCCCGGGACCAGTGCCAATGTGGCCCGGGGGAAAATTCCTTCCTGACCCCAGCACTGGCGATCGGCTATCCCTGAGCATGGCAGCAGGACCTGCTCCTGGTCCACAGGCTGCTCGCGCCTCCCCGCAGATGCCCAAGCCGTATTCTCCCTCAATCTGGAGCCACCTCAGGGGCTGCTGAGAGTGGCCAAAGGCCCCCGGTCTCATCGAGCCTGGGGGCGAGAATCCATCCTTCCTACACGTGGCAGGGCATCAGTGGCTGCTCCAAACCGCTGGCATCTCTGGAAGCACCTCTGCATCCCATTGCTTATGGCTGCTGCCCCCGGCTCCGTGGCGGATGAGAATGGGGAGCTCTGCGGTGCTCCTCAAAAAGGCGTTCCCAGCATCTAGCCCTGCCTATCCAGCTGAAAAGGACTGCTATCCCTGCCGCGAGCTAAGAAGCTGGCCCTGCCAGGAGCTGGCCTTGCAGCGCACAACTCTGAAGCTCTTCTCTGCCCAGCCTCTAGCTCTGCCTGCATTTCAGGGCCGTCTGCCTGCGATATCTGTCACCCTGTTGATCGCTGGGCTTGATTCAGCTCATCTGGCGGGCTACGCACGTGTCCCCTTCCTCCCTTGCCACTCCACATGCGTCCCTCCCCAGACTGCATGCTCGGCAAGAGGACAACCTTCCCCGACACAGGCGCTCCCCTTCCTCACTCACGGCTATACAGTAGCTGCGCTCCCCTTCCTCACTCACGGCTATACAGTAGCTGCGCTCCCCTTCCTCACTCACGGTTATACAGTAGCTGCGCTCCCCTTCCTCACTCACGGCTATACAGTAGCTGCGCTCTCCTGCTAGAACCTCCAAACAAGGAACTGCAGCAGCTCCTCAAGGACTTCCTGTAGGAAGTCCTGGGCTTCCCTGACCCAGTAGGGCACAGGAGGCCAGAGGACACAGGAGCCTGCTCCCTTTTATACTGTCCCGGGACATTGTGACTGCTGCGTTGCCAGGTGACGGCATGGAATGGAATGGAATGGAATGGAATGGAATGGAATGGAATGGAACGGAATGGAATGGAACGGAACAGAACGGAATGGAGTGGAGCGGAGTATGTCTGAACATGTGTTAGAAAAGCTGGGGGAGCCCTTCACAGCATTCCAGTCCTTAAAGGGTAGCTACAAGGAAGGCAGAGGCTCTCTCTTCAGCAGGTTCCAGTCCCCCTGGCAGGGGCAGGCACACCTCCCACTAAAGCAGCTTGCTCCAAGCCCCATCCAACCTGGCCATGAGCACAGCCAGGGATGGTGCAGCCACAACATCTCTGGGCAACCCATGCCAGCACCTCGCCACCCTCACAGGGAACAATGTCTGCCTAATGTCTAATCTAAATCTCTCCAGAGGCAGGCCCCAGAGGAGATAAAGACGTATGCGGCATCATGGAAGTCTTCTGTGTTCATCCAGTTGAGCAGGGTTCCCACACGTCTCGCACTAGCCAGGCTGTTAGCCTCAGACTGAAGCAGGACATGCTCCTCAAGCAAATGGTTGCAGCTCTTTTGGAGGCGAGCAATAGCTGTTCAGATCCCCATGGATTTGCTTTTACTGCCTTGTCCTCATTTTGAGAAATGCCTGAGTTGTTTCCCTTGGGAAAACATTCTGAGGCACAAGAGTCTAAGAAGAACGGGAGTGCATCGGAGAGAAAGTGCATATGCCCACTCCTTGGTGTCCAAAGAGGCCAAGCGTCGATGTCTAAAGCCGAGCCTATGAGCAGAGCAGGGCTACTTCTGCCAGGGTACTGGGGGTACCGAAAGGCCTCAGTAGCTAGGAGCCATCTCTGCTGGGACCCCCACCCCGCTGCCTCCTGCCGAGGGCCCAGGGGCCGTGTCTCAGCTCAGCCTGGGGCCTTCAGTCCCTGCCTGAGCTGTGCTGTAGCTCAGCCTGCCCCTTTCTCCTGGATGGCCCTGGGACCTGCACTGCAGAGGCTGCAGTGCAACTGCTGCTCTCCTGGCTGGACCCCTTAGACCTCGGGCTCCACCAGTCAGGCAGACTTGGAGGCATCACACAGCGTAACCCATTCCATTCCAAGCCTCGTCTAGTGCACTACATTCCCTTCCATTCCGCTCCATTCTAGGACTCTCCATTCCATGCCAATCCATTCCCTCCCATCCCATGCCATTCCATTCCCTACACCCACCCCGACCTGAATAACAGTGGCACTGCTATTCCCCTGCAATGCCAGGGCTTTTCAGCTTCAAGGACACAAAACACAAAGCTTACAGTGCAAAAAAGATTTTATTTTAGGATTCCGTTCGATTTTAGTTTGGTTTCTTATCTTTTGCCTTACGTTATCTTCTTTTTACCAAATTTCCCATGATGTCATGGGGTCTTGTTTTGGGTTGGTTTCAGAGCCGATGCTCATGAGCATCAAGCCCTTCAAGCACAGGCTGCTGTGCAGAAGCCAGAGCCCCTGGGGACATGGAGCCGAGGGAAGAGCAGAAGTGGCTCCCTCTGCGAGCTTGAGCAGCGGGCAAGAAGCGAGCCCAAAGGGGAGCCCTGTCAAGGGGCTGTGCTCAGTGCTACAGAGGACAAGCAGCAACGTCCAGGGGCTACCCCGGGAGTCGTGAGAGCTTCCTCCCCCCGCATGGGGGCATGAGGGGCCACCTGCGTGGAGCATGTGAAATAGGAGCACTGGTATTGTTTCCTAAAGAAGGCAAACTGTTGTTTGGAAAGATGAAGTCACGTCAATATTTTTATGGGTATTATTCTTTTTACATGCATGAACATTATAATGCTAGCTGCTTTATTAAGGCTCTCATTGGTTCAATAGGTGTACCCAGCCTTTTTGCATTTTATGCCAGTCTTTCTTTTCAGAAGCCGCAACTTCGGAAAAAGACTTGTGGCAATTAATACTACCGAGAAAACATGGCTGTCCAGGTTCCCAGACTATAAATGAACAAGCCATTGAGTAGGAAGTGAGGTCCCTTGTCAATATGATATGTTTACGTCCAGGTTAATAAATATTTGCTGAACAGCATAAGGAATTCAATCTGAAGCAGCTTGCTCATGTGTGTTCCTTCTGGCATTGTGATTATCATGTTTATTTACAACTGCTTGGTTTTGGTTTGTTTTTTTCATTGTAACTATAATATTCCCCTATGAATCAAAATGGTTACATACTATTTTCTGTGCAGAAAAAAAATAAAGCATCAAGAAAAGATTTTCACAGCACTGCTAAGGACAGAAGTCATGAAAGCAAAAATGTGAGTATTTTTCATCCCTGCAGAAAAATGTTGGGCTCTTCTTCTAACCAGAGACTGATACATGACAACTTCATTCAATCACTATAACTTTAGACAAACAGTATTGTCATCAAAAGGTGCTGACCTAGAATGCCCATTGCTTTTTGTTGTCTATTTTATCTGTGAAGGAACTATCAACACCAGTCGTCTACAGGCTTGGTTCTTCATCTGACCAATCACACCCTAATGTTGCTGGGTCCTCTAAGAAGCAGTACACCTTACTCCAAAACAGCCATCCTAAATAGCTTTATTGAGTACCACCCAGAAATCCCCACTTCTCAGTGTTGACTGCAGAGCCCAAGTTATTCTCTGCACCAGGACAAAAGGGTGTCATAGAATCATGGAATGGTTTGGGTTGGAAAAGACCTGAAAGCCCAACCCCCTGCCATGGGCAGGGGTGCCTCACACTAGGCCAAGTCACCCAAGACTCTGTCCAACCTGGTGCCTGTTGACTTCACCCTGATAATCCCCATGTTGATCACCCAGATCCACATCTTGAGAAGCACAGAGCTGAAGGATGCTCTGGGGAAGACTCCTAGGAAGAGTTCATGTTTTCTCCCACATTCATGCTAGTAAAAACATAGAATCAGCTGGTTGTAAAGAGCATTGGATGTTGTGCAGCTACAGAGATGGAAACAGTGAGCACGTAACATGGAGAGCTATGAAAGCTCTGAAATTGTCTTTCTGGGTGCAGGGAGTAACTGAGGGCATCTCTGGGGGATGCACAACCGTGCAGCAACACTTCACTGGGTGCAAAGGCCACACTGGGTATCTGCTTCAGGGACCTGCTCCTTAAGGAAACACAGAATGAAGCAGTGGATAAATATCTCCAACCACACACCACAGGCAATGCTGGGACAGGAGAGGACGAACCTGCTTGCTCTGCCCTGGGAGATGAGGTGGTGTGGGGCTCTCACACAGAGATCTTCATTGTGCTTTTGTTCTTGTGGTCTCTAAACTTGTGATCCCATGTTGAACCCTCATGGTGGTGACATGCTCTAGCTCACGGCTCCATGGGACACATGGGATCTTGCTGGACAAGACCATGAGTGAGTATTCCTGGGCAAAAAGGGTCAACAAAGGGATGCAGCACCACAGTAGCCAAGAAGGTAAATCTTCAAGGGGAGTCATCTTTCTTTTCTTTGTCTCCTCGTCTCTCTGCCCATCCCTTGTGGTACCTGATGACAAACATCAGAATGAACATATGAGGCCAGACAAGAAAATCATCAGGACCATTGAGGAGCATCCAGCACAAGAGGCAATTGAGAGAGTCCTGCAAACCTGACTGGAGCATAGAGGAAGCTGCAAGGAAGCAGCAGGGCACAGCTCATCTTCTGGTCTTCCTATGGAAGAGTCTATCGCTTCTATTGGCTATGGAAGAGCTGAAGTAATTCATTTTTAGGCTGGCAATGTCAGGTGAGATGAATTCCAGCTTCTGTGCCTGTACTCAGCTGTGCAAACACACTAGCACTGAATAACTGCTGTTTTCAATAATGTGCCTAAACCCAGAGGATCTAACATACACACACTTGTAAGTAAGGCTTTTAGGTGCACATCCAACCCTTCAGTGCTTGCACATGCAAAAAGGAAAGCTCAATGAGACAATGCTTTTACTGGTGGGACTGATGACAATGAATCTAATCAAACTGTGTTGGGCTGTAGCAGATGGTGACTCTAACATGCATTTGTCTTCAGCCTCCATCTCTAGTTTCTCCATGTGAAATTCAAATTGAGGAGTCTTAATGTATGAGCAATTTAATGTGACACCAAGATTGAGATTTCCCATTCATAGAAGTCAGGGAACGCAAGGAAGTGTTCAAGGCCAAGTTGGATGGGGCTTGGAGCAACCTACTCTAATAGAAGGTGTCCCTGCCTTGGACACGGGGTTGGAACTGGATGAGCTTTAAGGTCCTTTCCAAAGCGTTACATGCTTCTATGATAAAATAGCACAACCAAAATCAGCACAGCAGCTCTTCTCAATACAAAATTTACTCTGCTTTTCTCTTCTGTGTGTGCAGCTGTGTTTCGGTACAGAGAACAATGGCAGCACCATGGAAGCCTTTCTCTTAGCCCATGATCAAGACCCCACACTGCAGCTGTGAAACAGCCACTGTGATCCATGTCTCCAGAATGGTCTCCCCTCGGGCAGGTTCAAGCCATTCCCCTTGGCCTGTCCCTACAGGTCCTTGTCCAAATCCCCTCTCCACCTTTCTTGTAGCCCATTTAGACACTGGTCAGATATCATGGTGCTTTTGGTATGTTTAAGGAGCCTTGGAGAAGAAGAGAGGAGAAAACTCCCAAGGAAAGATCGACCCAGCCACTGACCCTGAAATAGTGATATTCACTTTAAAATGTGAAGAATATTTCTACAAAGAAATATTCTGCTGATGGAGAATGGAACTTCACTGAGGCTTCTGGTCCTGACACTTATCTGGTGGGGTAAGATATTTATTTTCATCTTTAATCCTGTAAAGATTTAGTTGTTTTATTCTGAACCTCCATGTTACCAGGGACAGAAACCTGTAATTTACACTTTCATGAGGGTGAGCATCTTAACTTAGTGCCTAATTTACACAGAGTTGAGTGAGTTTGGTTTAGTACAGCTCAATGGTCTCCATCCGAGGTCACCCACAGCTCCACACATCCATGTACCCCTTCCTGGGCAGCCTCTCCATTGTTAACATCTGCTTCTCCTCTGTGGTAGCCCCCAGGACTTTGGTGAACTTTGTGTTGGAGAAGAAGACCATTTCCTTTGCTGGCTGTATGAGTCAAGCTTTCTTCTACATTGTGTTTGTGACAACTGAGTGTTTCCTGCTGGCTGTCATGGCCTATGACCGGTACGTGGCCATCTGCAACCCCCTGCTCTACTCGTCTGTCATGACTTGGAGTTTATGCGTGGGGCTGGTGGCAGGGTGCTACATTGGGGGTGTCCTGAACTCCATCATTCAGATGACCTTCATCATCAGGCTGCCCTTCTGCAGCTCCAATATCATCAACCACTTCTTCTGTGATGTTCCTCCTCTCCTGGCTCTGTCCTGTGCCAGCACGTACATCAAGGAGATGATCCTCTTCTCCTTGGCTGGTGTCATGGAGCTCAGCACCATCTCTGCCATTCTGGTCTTCTACGTCTTCATCTTCTTTGCCATCCTGAGGATCCGTTCTGCTGAGGGCAGGCAAAAAGCTTGCTCCACCTGCGTGTCCCACCTGATCGTGGTGACCATGTTGTACGGAACAACCATCTTCATGTATTTACACCCTAGCTCTAGTTACTCCCTGAACACTGACAAAGTTGTCTCCGTCTTCTACACGGTGGTGATCCCCATGCTCAATCCCCCCATCTACAGCTTGAGGAACAAAGAGATGAAGGATGCTCTGAGGAGAACAGCAGAAAGAATCACAGTCAGGCTTTGAAAACCCTGATCCAGGGATGTGGGTAACATGAGGATTTGTCCCAGAGGCTGTGGAGCCTCCACCCATGGACATGTTCAGAAGTTGCCTGAATGAGGCCATGAGCAACCTGATGTGACCATGAAGTCAGCAGGACATAGTTGTTGTTCAGAAAGGACATCTAGGAGGTCTCTGTTCCTATGACTCGCAAATTATACACATAAACACATATATATCTGTGTATATATATATAAAAACACAATATTAAATGCATCCTAAACTACAGATTTATATATACCACAATATATTCTTGTGTTAAATGTGAACAACAACACACATGATACTGACTTTCCTTGCCTCAGTTTAGTTGGGGTTTCAGTGATTTATGGGCTGGGTGGGAGAGGCAGCTCCTATGAAAAGCTTTTCCCAGAAAGGATGGAATCCCATGATCTAAACGGATGAACTGATGTTTGAACGCAGTTATGGAGCAGTGGGATATTGTGTGTGAGCCAGGTGAGTGAAATGCAAATTCTTCAACAGGTCTGTGTTTGGAACCAGGCTGCTGAGTTAAGTCACAGTCAAAATGGGCTTTGCCACCTCTTTTCAGGCAGCTGTAGAACTTCAGCCTTTCATTTTTCCTCCTCAAGTTCTGCCTTTCTCAAAGCCTTTAAGTGAAGCTCTAAGGAGTTTTCTAATTTATACCCTCAGCGGTTTGTTAAAAACAAAGGCAAGAATGTTATCAGTGGAGTTGGCCGCAGGAGAGTTGCACTTTGGTTTGAGGCAATGGGGATTAAAGAAACCCAAAGCAAACATGGAAACGCAAACACCCTGAAACAACAGGAACATTGAAGGTAATGAAAAAAACCCAACCAAAAGTCTTTCTTTCCTATGCAAGAAGTAATTCCTGGCACAAATTGCAGCTCCCCCATATCCTGGTTGCTATAAAATCGCGATGCCACCAGGGGGAATAGTACCACAGGGTTTCCCCACGCCCCCAAAACTTCCCTATTTCTTTAGCAGCTCATCACTCAAAGGTGAGAGATGTCCCTGATCCAATTGTGTTAACAAGCTCCTCCGGGAGGGGATTTGGAGACGATGGGCTGACAGGAAGGAGAAGGCTTGGCTAGATCCTGGATGGGGATTTTCCACCCGTGGTCACTTGAGCTGTGGCATCACCAGTGGGAAAAACACTCTTTAATACAGGGGAAAATAACCCAAACAGGGATGTGACTCTGGCCAGCACTAAGTCTTTATTCTTTATTTATACTTTATTCTTTATTTATACTTTATTCTTTATTTATACTTTATTCTTTATCCTTTATCTTTTATTCTTTATTTATACTTTATTCTTATTCTTACTCTTTATTAAAGTTACCATCCTGAAGCTGACTCTTACTGTTGCCAGCAGGACATGACAGTATCCACAAATGCCTGCTCTTTAGATGCCCATTTCCCCTTCAAAGCCGCATTTCATCTACTTCTGAACAAAATCCATTCCTTTTCCTATGTGACTTTTATTCCTTCTTCGTACCATTGCTCTCTGTGGTCACCTCCAAGAGGTGCAAAATGGTCATAGGAATCCCTCTAGGTATCAAAAGGCAGAAGATTTGAAGCAAGTGACTAGAAACTCACGGATCAGGATTTCTTATACATCACCACCACCTACTGGACATTGCTGGGAATAGCAACTCCTTTTTATTTAAGATAAAACCACTTTTTTCTTACTCGCTGGGAAGCTTTGTGTAGCCAAGTGGCTTGTTCTTGCCCAGGAAGCTGAGCAATAATAGATAAATAAACTAAGGCCATCATGTTGCCTCTACACTAGGCTGATCCTGTGTAGACAGTTTATTTTCTGACCCTGTTAAAGCAATGTCAGATGGTTTAACAGCTTCAAAGTCCCCTCACATTTAGAAATGATCCCACTTTTCCTAATGCAATTCTTGGCTGAGGCTCCAGGTTGTATGAAATGTAGATTATTGTAGATTCATAGAGTGGTTTGGGTTGGAAAGGACCTTGGTTCCAACCCCCTGCCATGGTCAGGGACACTACACACTAGACCAGGTCACCCAAGACTCTGTCCAACCTGGCCTTGAACACTGCCAGGGATGGGGCAGCCACAGCTTCTCTGGGCACCCTGTGCCAACGCCTCAGCACTCTCACAGGGAAGAGCTTCTGCTTTACATCCAACCTGAGCTGCCCCTGTTTCAGTATGAACCCATCGCTCCTTGTCCTATCACTCCAGT
Organism: Lathamus discolor; assembly: GCF_037157495.1. NCBI lineage: Eukaryota > Metazoa > Chordata > Aves > Psittaciformes > Psittacidae > Lathamus > Lathamus discolor. Next base: position 2,622,880 of record NC_088889.1, read on the forward strand.
CCCTGATGAAGAGTCCCTCTCCAGCATCCTTGTAGCCCCCTTCAGACACTCGGAGCTGCTCTGAGGTCTCCACGCAGCTTCTCTTCTCCAGGCTGAACAGCCCCCATGTTCTCAGCCTGGCTCCATACAGGAGGTACTGCAGCCCCTGATCATACTCGTGGCTTCCTCTGGACTTGATCTATGTTCTTCTGATGTTGAGGATAGCAAATTCACTCTGCCTTTTAAATGGTTTTTCTCTTAAATAGTCTGGGCTATCCATACACACTTTGAAGTGCTAATTCATGGTGTTTCAAATGATTCCCTTCTCCGTCAGTTGTTTCCTATAGATCCACAGATCCCTCTCAGAAAGTATCCCCATTGCACATCTTTACTCCTGACAAAGCCATCCCAGATTTTATAATGAAAGCACCCGAAAACACATCAGATCTCAAAACAGGTAAGGTCTCAACCTTTATCCCATGTAGGTGAAGGATTTAATTCCTTGTTGTTGATGTATGTAAATGACACCCATCACCACCTAAATAATCCCAGGCGAGCAGCTGGGATTATTTAGGTGCTCTCTGGTGCTGAATTAAATGGGTGAGGATGCCTATACAGTAACCAAGTTCCTGGGTTACTGGTGGATCTATCCTGGTAACCGGCATGGGGTAGGAAACCCATCTTTTGTTACGGAACATTGAGTGCTAGGCAGGACAAAACAGGGTCATTCTCTACTAGGGCTTTTGGGGAGTGACGAGGTGACTTCTGTCCTTCCCTGGAAGGCCCTGCAGCCCCCTCTCATCTTTGGGAGCACAGTAACGGAAGCATTTCTGATTGAAAAGTCAATGCAGCTGCACCAAGATGAAAAGGAAGTTGTGCTTTTGTATTTTCATTCTAAGTAGAAGCATAAACTGAGATAAAGGAGAGCTGGGTTTCTCCTCCACTGAGGGAGGGACGCTTCTAAGAGTCCTTCCCAAGAGGTAATCTTGTTTTTGAATACAGATACGACACACTACATACCAATATGTACTAAACTACCTTTGGGGATTTTTGAAGGCTGTATAAAACTCTTAAAGGCAGCAATTTTGGGCTGGTATTGTTCAAATAACACCTTCTGGTGCCGTTAATTGTAAAACCTGTTGGGTGTTTCCTGGCCTGGCTCTTGGGAGCCCTTTGGGCTGACCCTTGCCTGGTCTGACAGCTCCCTGGCGGTTAATGTGTAATCCCCTGACTTGTTTTACCCCTGGCTCTGTGAATACCACAAAGGACAACGCTCTGGAAGGATGGGTAGATGCTGCGTGGGAGAAGACAGAGCAGCATTACCCTTCTAGCTGGAGCCTGGAGAAGCTGTGAGTATTAAAACCCATTTCAAGTGGATCTGAGAGCAAAGAGGAGGAAATCCCTGAAATGAAAACCCTGCTTTGTCCTGTGGCATCCACAGGATCCACAGGCCTTGTAGCAGACCTTACCTCCTCTGCTTTATTTCAGGGCAGCAGAAACCATCACCTTGAGGAATCAGAGGGATGCTGGTGGTGTGAGCATTTGGCTTTTTTGCTTCATATTTTAAACAATCCTTTTCTTCACTCATTTGATAGTTTGTGTTGTAAGACTCTCAGAAGAGCAGCCAGCCAAACAGTGTGTTGTAGCTCTATAGAGCTGGCATCTTCCACTTGTTCCTATACTGAGATCTTGAGGATAACATCCACTGTGATGGCTTTGGACTGCCAGAGTGGAGATTGAGATGAGCTCTTAGGCAGAAGCTCTTCCCTGTGAGGGTGCTGAGTCACTGGCACAGGGTGCCCAGAGAAGCTGTGGCTGCCCCATCCCTGGCAGTGCTCAAGGCCAGGTTGGACACAGGGGCTTGGAGCAAGCTGCTCCAGTGGAAGGGGTCCCTGAATGATGGACATTGGAACCAGATGAGCTTTAAGGTCTCTTCCAACACAAATCACTCTGGGATTCTATGCTTCCGTGAGAGCAAGCTAACTGCTACCTAACTGGGAGCTTGTGCTGCAAGGTTTTGCTCGGCTGTAGGGTCTCAACAGCAGCTGGATGTTCTCCTATCCATAATGTCAAGAGTTACATCTTGGATAACACTAGCAACAGTCTGCTTGGTGAGTCCTAGGGCAGCTTGTTGAAAGCTTGGCCACAAAGCGAGATCTTACCAAATTGGAGTAGAAAAGCCACAAATGGAGGTCCTTTCCCCAGGAAGACAGGGACAAATATTCAGTTAACTCTTCAGCAGAGTGTGGACCCACAGCCTGCATGGGTAATATCTATACGAGGGCGGCAAGGTATGGGTTTTTAGTTTATCTCCATTCCAGTGAGCGTGCTCAAGCTGCAGGGAGACTTGATTGCTGGAGGGAAGCTCTCATGTGTAGCACAAGCTGCAGCCTTAGAAACATCCCAGGCTTCATATCTGCACCTTGGATCACTTCATACCAAGCAGTTGGTTTGTCAAGCAAGAAAAAGTGAGGGTGAGCCTTTGTTAATTGTGAGCTTCAGGTCAATTCTCCACTGGCAGGAGATGTGTGTGTCTGGGCAGGCGGATGCTGCCTCAGGGGGAGGATTGAGCCCCAGACCCAAAGAGTTTGATTTTCATTACTTGGGTCACATCTTCCAGCTCTGTGGTGATGTCTCAGGAGCTGCTTTGCCTTTGGCATCTCTATGTGAGCAGTGAAAAGCAGCTCTAAAGCCCCATTAATAACACTGGGAGACCACACGCTTTGCTCACAGGACATCTGAAATGAGGAGTCTGGCTGTGGAGGTGGACCTCATCCCTTCAGCAAAGGGTCTTCAAATAATGATGACTCTTAAGTATGGCTCTGCTTGTCAGATACCAGGCAGCGCGCACTCCTGTTTTGCTCTCTGGTGTTAACTCTGTCAAATGATGGTTAATGTTAGGCAGGAAAAATCAATGAGGATTTATTCTACCTGTCGCAAGCTGTGATTTTAGGAGCTGCTGATTTCTGCCAGGGATAATTTATCTTTGATCAAGCCTGAATGTATCTTTTGTCTCCAAGTTAGGCATCGTGTCTAAAGCAAAGTGAGGAGAGAAATCCTGGCTCTGCACCATCCTACCTTAAGGAAAGCAAGCCACATTTGCCCTCAAAGAGCTCCTCCTGGGACACAGAGAACAGCCATTTATTTCTCATGTACTCACACTGGACTGGCAGCACCCAAAAGATAAGAAATAATTCCCTTTTCCCAGCAGTTACTCGGGAATTCAAGGACTTCCATGTGTCAGTGGCTTGAGAGGAACTATGAGGAACCCTGAAGTTTATTCATTCTGGTGTTGCCCTCCCTCCTTGCCTTAAAATATCTACTTGCTTCCAAGTGTGTTGGTGGTGGTTGTTGTGTTCAGGCAAGACTGGCCTTGGGAACTTGGTGTTTTCCTCTCCCAAAGAGAATTTTCCTTATATTGACATATATATACATATATATATTGTATATATAACTTTCTATTGACTTAAAGTGGTGTAACCGATTGATAGACAAAACCTGACACTTTTAACATTATTGAGGGATTTGGGCCTATTCAGCATTTCAAATTAAAGACATAAAGCAGCAAACTGCCTATAGGGTCACTATGGTTGAAGATAATTATACGTCCCCCTCTGAGTTTATTCTCCTGGGCTTCACAAAGAGGGAAGACCTGCGGGTGATGTGCTTTGTCTTACTCCTTGCCATCTATGTGGTTACCTTCATAGGAAACCTGGGAGTAATTGCATTAATCAGAATGGATTCCTGCCTACACACCCCCATGTACTTCTTCCTCAGCCACTTGTCTCTCCTGGATGTCTGCTACTCCTCCACCATCATCCCTCAAGCCTTGCTGAATGTTCTAGTGGAGAAGAAGGTGATTTCCTTCATTAGGTGTGCCACTCAGCTCTTCTCCTTTGCAACCTGTGCCACCACCGAGTGCTATGTGCTGGCTGCTATGGCTTACGATCGCTACATGGCCATTTGTAACCCCCTTCTCTATTCCATGGTCATGTCCCGAAGGCTTTGCACTGGGATGTTGGCTGGTGCCTACTTAGGTGGCGTGATCAGCTCTACCATACACACGGCTTCCATATTTCGTCTCCCGTTCTGTCGGTCCAAGACAATCAATCACTTCTTCTGCGATGGACCACCACTGCTAGCCCTCTCCTGCTCTGACACCCATGCCATCGAGGCGATGGTTTCTGCCGTGGTGGGGTTCAATGTACTGAGCACCACGGTCTTCATCCTCATCTCCTGCTTGTCGGTCCTTTCCACTGTCATGCAGATGCGGTCTGCGGCTGGTCGACGAAAAGCTTTCTCCACCTGTGCCTCTCACTTCATCTCCATTGCTTTGTACTATGGCAGCTCCCTCTTCATGTACCTGCGCCCCAGCTCCAGACAGTCCTCGAAGCATGACGAGGTGGTCTCCATGCTGTACTCTGTGGCTGTCCCCATGCTGAACTCACTCATCTACAGCCTAAGAAACACGGATATGAAGAACGCCATGAGGAAAGCAAAAAGTAGAGTCCTCTCCTCTTTGTCCATCCATGGTTCCCTGCCCTGGTGAGGAGAAGAAGCAGGCTGGATATTGTACCTTCAAGGATGGTAGGATATTGCACCTTCAAGAAGGATGGTTCGATATTGCACCTTGAAGAGGATGGTTGGATATGGCACCTTCAAGGATGGGTGGATATAGCACCTTCAAAAAGCAGGGACTAAATATACCTGGAAGCATGACACCTGGAACACATGCTTCTCCTTAAACCAAGGCTACATGCTGTGCTGGGATGGACAGGACTTTCTCTGGCTGCAGCCCGAGACCTGACAGTGACTGTGTATTGGAAAGAAAGTTCTTGTCCAAAGCGATTGTTACTTAAATATTACTTGAAATTAGTATCTTTTCTTATTTAAATGCTATTAAACATAACAATAAACTATATTTCAGGCTTCAGAGAGCAAAAGGGAGAAGACAGGTGGTGGCTTTGCCCTGCGGGCATCAAACCAACTGGTATCCGAGCTCATGTTTTATATTAGCAAATATTTTCTGGTGTTATTTCTGGTTTTAAGGAAATATTAACTGATATTTGCAGGTATTTCAAGTCCAGACCACAAGTTGGGTCACGCGAAATGACAAAGGGGAGACTGAGATGAGCTCCTAGGCAGAAGTTCACAAAATTTGGGTTTCACCCATTACCCAACGAGGAAGAAAAACATTCAAAACCACTCAGAAATCCTTGTCTACTTTCATCCAGTGCATCTCCTGAACAGTCAGTCTGGTGCCTTCCAGCAGAAAACAAGGTTTACATTGAAAACATCCCGACACTTTCATAGTTCGCTTTTCTCCCCTGTTTGCCTTATCTTTTAGTTTTTGTAAATGTCTGGAACAAGGTTATAATTTAATATTTCTCCCAAGGGTTTTATAATGTCTCCTCATCCAGGAGAAGCATTCAGGACACGCCAGCACTCACGATTCCTCAGAGGAAGACTGGGAAATATGACTTCATCCTGTTATATCCTCAAAGCAGCCATGTTTTGAGCCAATGCTTTTGACCAAACTGTTGTACAATCGCTAGTAACGTGTACAGAAATAAATGCATCTGATAGAAAGGACTCCCTAAGACCACCTCAAACCACCCACACAGAGGATGCTTTGTTGTGCTTGTTTTCAGCTCCCTTCAATGCATTAGATGATCTCTGTGGATGTAAAGGGCTTCCTCAGGGAAACACTGAAAGGAAGAGGTATGTGATAGATGGGGAAATACAGAGCAAACTGTCCTGGGCCTCTCTTCCTGGGTAGGTCTCTGTAGGAGAACTGGTCTTGGAGGTGTTGATGCAGCCAGAAAGACTTTGGGGAGACAGGAACTAAAAGGTTATTTTGTCAATCAAGTCAAAGTAATTATCCGATGGAGGAGGGTCCTTTGGGAGAACAGTTTGCACAACACAAGCCTCTGAGGTAATGCCTCATGTGAGATAAAACCCCTCCACCGGCCAGCCTGGAGCACCCTGCTCCCAAGCATCTCTCCTTCAACCCATCGCATGGGCTCCAGAAGGAGCTGCAGGCACTGCATCCACCACCACCTTCCTCTTTAACCAAGCAGGTACAAAAGGGTTTGATGGGTGATGGGTCCAGTTTGACCCTGGTCATGCTGCCTCTCACGTGCTTGATGGCATGTTGAATTTCACTCTTCTTCAAGGACTGTGGCTATAGGGCAAGGGGTGATGGGTTTAGACTGGAACGGGATGTTCAGGTTGGAGATAGGGAAGGAGTTCTTTCCCGTGAGGGTGCTGAGGCGCTGGCACAGGGTGCCCAGAGAAGCTGTGGCTGCCCCATCCCTGGCAGTGCTCAAGGCCAGGTTGGACACAGGGGCTTGGAGCAAGCTGCTCCAGTGGAAGGGGTCCCTGCCTGGGGCAGGAGGTTGAGCCTGGATGAGCTTTGAGGGTCCCTTCATTCCAAACTGGATCTTGATGATCCAAGCGATGAAGCCAAGTGCCCTGTCATTTGGTTAGGAGTTTTGTTTCAAAAAAAACATTCTCCTGACCTCATCTACAACTGTCTTACTTACGGATATTTCAGCAGATATGTAGCCATCTGTAGATAGATATTCCATCAGATAACTCATCTGCAGTGGGGCTGAATGGGGGACATGAGAAAATCCAAGCTAAAGCCTGAAAATTTTGGTTTATATATGGAATAATTTGTATTTTAGCATCTTTAGGTGGATATTTGGGTTGGTCATAGGAAACTCACTACAATCACAGCAAAGTTCTGCTGGAGCCAAGACCACTGCTTTCCCTTCACCTTATGCAGGGTGGGGGTTCTTCAAAAGCAAATAAGCTTAGAATTTAAAGCAAATTTCAAGTACATGGCTTTGTGTTCTGATGAAAAGGATGCACCACAACTAAAGAAGCTACAGAATAGCATTGATTCAGTCTGAAAAATACAAATAAGATAATAAAATCCTTAAAATACCCAGAAATCAGTGAAGAAAATGCAAAATCTTTTCTGTTTTCTAGATTTGGGGATGCACTTATTTGATTTTATTATCTTACGCTTGGGTAGACATGATGTTTCTCTGTGTATCATTTGTGCAGGGGATATCAATCATGGTAGAATTATTCTCTTTTAATTTCAGGCTGTGTAATGATTTCCTAGACCTCTTTGACTTCAGATCTGGGGCTACAGACAGAAATGCACCACTAAAAAGACAACATTTTCTACGGCATTTACTTTATGGATTAAACAACTAAACTTCCACGTTATTTCTCTCTTAGGGATTTATTCATTTCATTTCAATCCAAATCCACCAACTTGTTGAAATGACGGGTGCAGGAAACCTCACTGCTCTCTCCAGCTTCATCCTCTTGGGTTTCTCTGATGCCCCAGAGCTACAAACCACCATCTTCACTATCTTCTTATCCCTGTATGTTTTAATGGTGCTGGGGAACCTGACGATGATCCTGCTGATCAACACTGACCCCCACCTCCGTATCCCCATGTACTTCTTCCTGAGCCACTTATCTTGCATGGATTTTTGCCTTTCCTCTGCTATCATCCCAAAAGCTCTGGAGACTTTCCTGCTGGGGAGAAGCCACATCTCCTTTTGGGGTTGCTTTGCCCAGATGTATATTTTCATGGCTCTGGCTGTCTGTGAGTGCTTCCTCCTTGGGGTAATGGCTTATGACCGATACACAGCTGTGTGCAAGCCCCTGCTCTACACCACTACCATGACCAGGGCGCGCTGCTATGGCATGATGGTGCTGGTGTACACCATTGGGTTCCTCACCTCCCTGGTGCACATCACGCTGGCAGGGAGGTTGTCCTTCTGTCAGGCCAGGAGCATCAACCACTTCTTCTGTGAGCTGCCCACCCTCCTGCAGCTCTCCTGCTCAGACACAAGCACAAACGAGGTTGTGTTGGTGTCCAGTGCTACATTTAACTCCACCGTCACTCTCCTGATAATCCTGGTGTCCTACACCTGCATCCTCCACACCGTCCTGCAGATCCCTTTGGCCACGAGGAGGCTGAAGGTCTTCTCTACCTGCGCCTCCCACTTGGCTGCCATCATCATCTTCTACGCACCAGGGATCCCCACCTATGTCCAGCCTCATGAGGCATCCTCATGCGATCAGGCAAAGCTGGTGTCGGTGTGTTACTCCATCCTCATCCCAACCCTCAACCCCCTCATCTACAGCCTGAGGAACAAGGAGGTGAAGGGGGCTCTGAGGAGGCTGTGGGAGAGAAAGCTGCTGCCACATCTATCCAGGTTTTGAAAGCACATTTGGAACTCTTCGTACTATGGATGCAAGGAAGGAATAAGTGGAATATGTGATTATGGAATTGATCATTACTGGCCATTACTGGTCATTATTGCTCACTATTGGTCATTCTTACAGATGAGGAGATCACACAGGAAGTGCAGGGTATGGAGAACCAGCACAACGAATGGTTCTCTTCAAACAGCTTCAGGTGTTTTTAAGCATGGCCAGAGCCTTCAATGACTCATCCAAAAAAGAATCAGCTCTATAATAGCAGGACTGGGACAGCACCATGGCGTTTTGTGTCTAAATTGTGCTAAATGAAAGTAGTGGCCACAAAAAGGAGGCTCAGACTTGAGGTAAGGCACTGACTACTGTCTCCTGTGCCTGCTTGATGAGTGTTCTCTCAATGAAGAACTGAGGGAAGGACCAAAGGGTCTGATACAGCTCTGGTGTCCCCTACACAAGGAGGACATGGAGCTGCTGGAGCAAGTCCAGAGGAGGCAATAAGGATGGTCAGGGGCTGGACCACCTCCCGTATGGAGCCAGGCTGAGAACATTGGGGTGTTCAGCCTGGAGAAGAGAAGCTGCGTGGAGACCTCAGAGCAGCTCCAGTGCCTAAAGGGGCTACAGGAAACCTGGAGAGGGGCTTTGGTCAAGGGCCTGTAGGGACAGGCCAAGGGGAATGGCTTTAACGTGCCAGAGGGGAGACTGAGATAGGCTTAAGGGATATTGTTTTATTATAATTGAACAAGCCCCCCCCCCCCCTTTTTTTGTTTACACTTTAATAGTCAAAGCATTTTTCGCCTTACCTGGAGCTTCAGATACCCATACTCCCAGATATACCTAATTGAGGTTTTCTTCTATTTCAGGGAGGTCCTCCTGTTTGCTTTTCTGCTGAATTAAACTCAAAACTGCAATTAATTGATTGTTTTTAACTCTAAATTCCATTTTGCCTTCTTTAAGTGTTGCTTCTCGCCCTAATAAAGATTTTAGAGAATTTGGCATGCATAAAAATTTATGCGCATTGCTATTTGTTTTCCCAATTTGTACTTTAAAGGTTTCAGAAGGAATGCCTCTCTTCTTTTTTTTCTTCTTTTTCTTGGTGGCCAGTAGCTCCCACATCTGTAACGAATTCTTTTCTCTCTGATGTAACACCAAATAAGTTGCTCCTGCATCCGCTAAAATTCCACTTTATTTCCTGTAATCCCTAGTTTTAATGTAACCAGTGGATCTAATAGGGTAGATTCCCCAGGTCCTCCCCGTCAGTCTAGTTCCAATTCAGCCACCGGAGCCACCCCATGGCACTGCCCCCCCCCCCCCCCCCCCCCCGGACAGTCTCACTTCCAACGTCCCAACTCCCCATAGCGCGCACCCCGATCCGCTTCCACAGGAGAGCCCACTCCCCCACCTCCGCCCGACATCCCTCCTCCCAGGCTCAGACACAGGAGCTGCTCGAGCTCCCCTCCTTTCCCCCTTGGTTTTCCCTTTTCTTTTTCTCGCAGTTGCTCACCCTGCTCTGCAGGGGCTGCAGGTGCCCGCCTCTGCAACAGCGCTTCTGCTTTAACCCTTTCTTAACTCTGAATGGGAATCTGCCGCTTTTTGCCAGTGACAGCAATCTCTTCCTCCTTATCAACATCAGATAGGACAGGCGCAGAGGGTGCTCCTCTCAGAGGTACCTGTGACACATAATTTTCCAACCTATCTTCCTGATTACTGTTTTTTAACTTCAAACATCTTTCCCCATATCACAGGCTGAACAACATCTCTCCATCTTAACTTTCGGTTTTTCCCTGTCCTTTTCCAAAGCCAAAATTAAGGGATCTGGGGGAGCTATATTAATTTTGCATTCAGTCTCTCACTCCACGTGGTTTCTTAAAGTGAAAAACATATCTGCATACATTACTTCATCCCATTTTCCCTGCCACCTCAAAACAACATTAATTGTAACAATGTATTATAGTTCAGAGTTCCATTTTCAGGCCATTTTTTCCTGATCTTCCAAAATATACAAAGGCCACCAACGGTTACAATATTTTACCAATGTTTTCTTATTTACCGAGCCCCCAGGAGACCCTCCAAGTTCTTTCCAGTGTGCCAAAACGCACCCTAAAAGACTCTTTTTCAAGATCTCTTCACTCTGCTGACTTTCCATTATCAGTCTCACATTCACACACACACACACGGGATCCCACAGACACACTCCACACAGTTACAACACTTGAGACAGAGACTAAAATTCAGTCAAACAAACAACAGTTAATAACACAGCTACAACATCCTGTCACCAATACCAAATCAAACGACCAAAATCCTTAATGTAACAAGTCACAAAGTAAGACGAATACCAGCAGAATAGAAAGCAATACTTCCTAACCCGTATGGCTCAGACCATATTTTAACATTAATAGGGGGGTTTCCTTGAACCCTTTATATTTCACCAGCCTGTCAGCGTCCCAAGAAGGACGAGACCCTTATGTCCGACCAGCCCGTCTGCGTCCCACTGTGGTAACTGTACTGGACAGCCCACTGTATCAGAGGGTGATTCAACTAACCTATTCAGGGACCCACGCTGACAGCATCACGAATCAAATCCCTTATGGGCTGTTGATAGCACACTGGACTCAAAACCATTTCCGCAAGACACCCTGTGCGTCTTGTATGAACCAAACCGCAAGATGCCCCCTGCTTAGTTATAACAGTCTGTCGCTGATACCAAAATCGCAAGACCAAAATCCTTAATGTAATAAGCCACAAAATAAATCAAATACCAACAAGATCCAAAACCATTTCCACAAGACACCCCCTGCATCTTGTAGGACCCAAACCACAAGAAGCCCCCTGCTTCTTGTGGGTGTATACCGAACGGACGCTAGCAGCCGGGTATATGCCTTTACCTATGAGATTTCCTATCCCGATTTACGGAAGGCTTCCAAACCTTGCGTATGCTTACCAAACCAACCCAATTGCCAATTCAGTCTTTATGCAAGATGCCCCCTGCACCTTACAGACCATACAAAAGAAAAGAATACCTTTTATGAGACGGTCCTTGTCTGCTCCTGCAGTGATCCGAATGAGTCGAGGGGTCCCTCCGGGAAAAATTCCCGAGGGCCCTAGGGAGCCCTGTCCCCAGCGGGTCCTGCAGCCGAGCAGAGAGGGTCCCACCTGGGTCGCCAGATTGATTCGGAGAAAACTCCAGGAACAAACTTGCCAACAAAGTTTTCAAGCTGGCCAGCAGGTATTCTTTATTGCGGCGCCGGGAGACACGGGGGATAGCTCCTCCTAACGTGTGTCTCTCCGTGTTGCTACACAAGCCATCCTTATATAGTCCCTGGGCATACATACATTACATCGTTTTCCAGAAAGTTCCCCGCATGCGTACAGAATTGTGGTGGTGGTCTCTGAGGGTCGTTTACTTCTTCCAACAATCTTCATCACTTCTGGCAGCCTTTGGAGCACGTGCAGTAGATGCTCATAACAGTTTAATTGGTTCGTTAGCACCAGAGACATAATAATCCTCCTATCCTCCTACTTATCAGTTAGTTTAACTGTAGCCCATCCTGGACACCTGCCGTTCCCAGATACTCCTTATCCCTGTGTCCTGTTCCTCTAGCCTGTTTTTCTTAAAACTCTGTCAACTATAACAATTTATCTTGTACAAGAATGCTCAGTGTGTTCTCTAGCTGCACTCTATTTTTTTTCTATGTATCATGCACTTTAGTAATTTTCCATTGCTACTGTTACAAAGCCATCAAACTTAACATTACTTAAAACTGATTCTAAAGGTTTATATATTCCATTTTGTGATTTTCTGTCCCCCTTGTTTCAAATCCCCCCTTTTTCTGTCCTTCTGCAAATTCTTTTGCAACATTTTATATATTGCCATTACCATCAAAAGTCTTTTGAAATAATTTCCCTTTTCTACTTGGTGCTTAATTTCACTCCTTTTCCAGTCTTCATAATTTATCATAGCATTTACAACACCAGAGGGAACACTGTATCATACCACAAGTAATCAATATTAAAATAATTAACACCAATATACCTGCAACCAGTTGCCTCAACCAGGAGAGATCAGGTAATCATGAAGTTAACCCTTTCCATATTTTTTTTCAAAACCCCAGGAGGTGTCATCCATGGCCATTTCATGAAATATCTTAGTTTGTTTCCAAATTTCCACCAGATCTGTTCCAATTCTGCCACTTTGGTCTATATAGGAGCAACAACTTTCACTGATTATGGAACAAACCCCTCCTTGTGATGTCAATAACATGTCTAGAGCCATTTGGTTTTGTAATACCACCTTAGATAGGCTAGTTATCTCTCGTTCTGCCTGGATTATATCAATGTTTTTATTTTCCATTTTCTCTATGGTTGCTGAGATATTTATAATTTATAATTCACTTACTATAAAACTATGAAATGCAGTGTGCCATTCAATAATAGGGCTAAATCCTCACTTAATCTGTTTAGAAAAACTTCTAATCCAGGTCCCGGAAGGATACCTGTAGATAATAGTAAAATTGGGTATTACAGCACATAAGGTACATGCTCCTTTCCAGCTGGGGGGTAGAATCTTGTAAGCATTTTCTCCACATAACCAATACCATCCTTTCCCTTTAGGAACAGGCCACCACTGAACTATGATACCATCTATATTAATAGTATGATTGCATTTTGAATGGTGACCTACGTCTGTGGCATTTGAACAAGCATGATTTCCTACCCTGGTTCCTGGTGTAATACATCTTTGTGCACAGGTGTAATATTTATTGCTTGGATTAGGATTAACTATTCCAAATTTTAACCTTTCCTTCGGATACAGATTACTAGTGTTCACCCACAAATTTGTCCATGAGACAGTGTTATGAATTGGAATTCCAATCAATGGGAGATCCAGGCTTTCTCCTGGTTTAGGCAACTGTGCACACACCCAACAGTCACTACGATTAAAAATATTAGTAACATTCTGCACTGATTTCAGGTACAAATTCTGGTCCCAAGCTTGTGCGCCAGTTATCACATGAGTCCAAATTAAGAGATTTCATATGCAAGGGTCCTGAAGGTTTGATCTGCCATGTCTTCTCTGGCTCTGGTGCTTTCTTTATTCTTGAGTAATGTATCCAAGCAGGTTGTTCCTTTATCTTCACTGCTGTAAAGGTGGTCAGTAATCTCTGATACGGTCCGCTCCACTTCTCCTGTAGAGGATCTCCTGAAAAATTCTTAACATAAACCCAGTCTCCAGATCTGAAAGGGTGAATCGGATAATCCAAACCTCTCGCTCTTGTCCCTACTATTCTCTTATTTATCTCCTCCAACTGTTTTCCCAGATCGATCAGGAACTGTGAGAGACAGCCTTCCCCCACTTCCTGAAGACTTTCTCCTTTGAACTGGGACTGATATGGTCTTCCATACAAAATCTCAAATGGGCTAACCTCTTCTTTCGACTAGGGTTTAGTTCAAATTCTTAATAGAGCCAGTGGTAACGCTTGGTACCAATATAAATTTGTTTCCTGACATATTTTACTAATCTGTTGTTTAATGAGATGGTTCATCTTTTCTACTTGCCCACTGGCCTGAGGCCCGTATGGAACATGGAGCTGCCAATCAATTTCTAGTTTTTTGCTAATTTCTTGTAACAACTTTGCACTGAAGTGTGAACCTCGGTCTGAAGAAATTGTCTCTGGTACTCCAAAACGAGGTATGATCTCGTTAAATAATATTTTAATCACTTGTCTTGTATTATTTATCATACAAGGGAATGCTTCTGGCCAGCCTGAAAAAGCATCCTTTAATACCAACAAATATCGATAACCTCATTTTCTTGATAATTCAGAGAAATCTGTTTGCCACTGCTGTCCCAGATAACTTCCTCTCACAATTGTCCCAATTTGATTTCTATTTTCAGTTTTAGGATTATTCTTAAGACATAGCTGACATTGTATTGTCACTAATTGAACTATAGTATATAGATTTCTTCCTACAATTTGTTTAAGTGTTTATACAAAGAGTTACTATCACAATGAGTTTTATTATGTTCCTCCTGAACTAACTTCCAGAGTTGGTTATAGGGGATTACAGTTCTCCCATCAGGTATCTGAATCCCACCCTCTTGATTTTCCTGTCCTTTTAGATCTTGAATCAATTTTCTATCCTCTTTTGAATACCTAGGTTTAGATTTCTCAATTGTTAGTTTGCCATCGGGGATTAAGGACATGATTTTAGATTGTTCAGCTGCTCGTTTGGCTTCAAAATCGGCCAAATTATTTCCAGTTTCCTGATCAGAGTCACCTTGATGTCCTTTACAGTACATAATAGCTACTTCTTCAGGTAGCTGAACAGCTTCTTGCAATTGTAGAATTTTTGTAGCATGTTTAATCTGTTTCCTTTGTGTGTTCAAAAGTCCTTGCTCTTTCCAGATAGCACCATGTGCATGGACCACACCAAATGTGTATTTAGAATCAGTCCAAATATTTATCCTTTTATCTTCAGCCAATTCCAGGGATCTCGTTAATGTTATTATTTCTGCCTTCTGGGCAGAGGTGTTTGCTGGTAAAGGTTTAGCTTCGATTACCTGTGAAGTGGTGGTAACAGCATATCCTGCCTTTCGTTCACCTGCTTTCATTCATGAAGCTACTACCTCAGTAAACCAAGAATCAGCACCTTCCAGAGGTTTTTCTTTCAAGTCTGGTCGGCTCAAATGCACAGTCTCTATGGTGGCCAAGCAGTTGTGTGTTAGTAGTTCTATCAGTTGTTCGTGCAAAAAGGATGCCGGATTCACAACATTAGTGACCACAATTTCTGTATCATCCCGTTCCACAAGGGTGGCCTGGTATTTTAAAAAACGTGAAGGAGATAACCAGTGGGCTCCTTTCTGTTCCAGGACTGCTGATACCGCACGGGACACTAGCACAGTGATCTTCTGTCCCAAGGTGAATTTGCGAGCATCTTCAATATTCATGACAACCGCTGCCACAGCCCTTAGGCATCCGGGCCATCCTTTGCTCGCTTCAGCCAGCTTTTTGAAAAATATGCCACTGCCTTTCTGTATGGTCCTAGTTTCTGAGCAAGGACCCCCAAGGCTATTCTCTGTTCTTCATAGGAATATAGCCTAAAGGATTTAGTCACATCCGGAAGTCACGGAGTTGCAGCTCTCATTAGCTCTTTTTTTAAATTTTTAAAAGCCCCTCTGCTGTATCAGTCCGTTTTAAAGAGGGAGGGTTTCCTTTCACCAGTTCATATAGTGGTCTTACCAGAACACCATAATCATGGATCCAAAGTCTGCACCATCTGGTCAATCCCAGGAACGTCTGGAGCTCCTTGGTGGTCGACGGTCATGGAGTCTGGCAAATGGCTTCTTTTCTAGCAGCTCCAAGACAGACTCTGTCTGTCCTCCTTCTATTTCATATCCTGGGTAGGAAAGCATCCTTTAAATCCAGTACAGCAAACCATTTCTGATTATTATACAATTTAGTCAAAAAGTCATACGAATTAGCTACTACTGGACGAATATCCTCTGCTGTTTTGCTGATTGCCCTGAGATCTTGAACCAATCTGCAACTTTTAACTTTTCCCATCATATTCCTTTACTGTCCAGATAGGAGTGTTATATTCCAATTCACATTCAATTAATAATCTATATTTTAAAATTTATCAGTGATTGTTGATTCCCTTTGATCTTCTAATTTTAAGGGATATTGTTTTATTCTAATTGAGCAAGCCCCCCCCCCCCCTTTTTTATTTCCCCTTTTAGAGGCAAAGCATTTTTTGCCTTACCTGGAACTTCAGATGCCCATACTCCCAGATATACCTGATTAAGGTGTTCTTCTATTTCAGGGAGGTCCTCCTGTTTGCTTTTCTGCTGAATTACAGATAAACTCAAAATTGCAATTAATTGATTGTTTTTAACTCTAAATTCCATTTTGCCTTCTTTAAATGTTGCTTCTTGCCCTAATAAAGATTTTAGAGAATTTGGCATGCATAAAAATGTATGCATTCCTATTTGTTTTCCCAATTTGTCTTTTAAAGGTTTCAGAAAGAATGCCTCTCTTCTTTTTTTTTTTTTCTTTTTTTTTTTCCTGGTGGCCAGTAGCTCCCACATCTGTAGCGAATTCTTTTCTCTCTGATTTAATACCAAATAAGTTGCTCCTGTAACCACTAAAATTCCACTTTATTTCCTCTAGTCCCTAGTTTTAATTTAACCAGTGGATCTGATAGGGTAGATTCCCCAGGTCCCCGTCAGTCCAGTTCCAACTCAGCCACCGGAGCCAGCCCATGGCACTGCCCCCCTCCCACCTCCCCCCAGGGCAGTCTCACTTCCAACGTCCCAACTCCCCATAGCGCGCACCCCGATCCGCTTCCACAGGAGAGCCCACTCCCCCACCTCCGCCCGACATCCCTCCTCCCAGGCTCAGACACAGGAGCTGCTCGAGCTCCCCTCCTTTCCCCCTTGGTTTTCCCTTTTCTTTTTCTCGCAGTTGCTCACCCTGCTCTGCAGGGGCTGCAGGTGCCCGCCTCTGCAACAGCGCTTCTGCTTTAACCCTTTCTTAACTCTGAATGGGAATCTGCCGCTTTTTGCCAGTGACAGCAATCTCTTCCTCCTTATCAACATCAGACAGGACAGGTGCAGAGGGTGCTCCTCTCAGAGGTACCTGTGACACATAATTTTCCAACCTACCTTCCCGATTACTGTTTTTTAACTTTAAACATCTTTCCCCAATATCACAGGCTGAACAGCATCTCTCCATCTTAACTTTCGTTTTTCCCTGTCCTTTTCCAAAGCCAAAATTAAGGGATCTGGGGGAGCTATATTAATTCTGCATTCAGTGTCTCACTCCACGTGGTTTCTTAAAGTGAAAAACATATCTGCATACATTACTTCATCCCATTTTCCCTGCCACCTCAAAACAACACTAATTGTAACAATGTATTATAGTTCAGAGTTCCATTTTTAGGCCATTTTCAGGCCATTTTCCCTGATTTTCCAAAATATACAAAGGCCACCATCGGTTACAATATTTTACCAATGTTTTCTTATTTACCCAGCCCCCAGGAGACCCTCCAAGTTCCTTCCAGTGTGCCAAAATGCACCCTAAAAGACTCTTTTTCAAGATCTCTTCACTCTGCTGATTTTCCATTATCAGTCTCACATTGACACACACACACACGGGATCCCAGAGACACACTGCACACAGTTACAACACTGGAGACAGAGACTAAAATTCTACCAAACAAACAACAGTTAATAACACAGCTACAACATCCTGTCACCAATAACAAATACCACGACCAAAATCCTTAATGTAACAAGCCACAAAATAAATCAAATGCCAACAAGATCCAAAACCATTTCCACAAGACAACCCCTGCGTCTTGAAGGACCCAAACCACAAGAAGCCCCCTGCTTCTTGTGGGTGTATACCGAACGGACACTAGCAGCCGGGTATACGCCTTTACTTATGAGATTTCCTATCTTGATTTACGGAAGGCTTCCAAACCTTGCGTACGCTTACCAAACCAACCCAATTACCAATTTAGTCTTTATGCAAGATGCCCCCTGCACCTTACAGACCATACAAAAGAAAAGAATACCTTTTATGAGAGGGTCCTTGTCTGCTCCTGCAGTGATCCGAATGAGTCGAGGGGTCCCTCCGGGAAAAATTCCCGAGGGCCCTAGGGAGCCCTGTCCCCAGCGGGTCCTGCAGCCGAGCAGAGAGGGTCCCATCTGGGTCGCCAGATTGATTCGGAGAAAACTCCAGGAACAAACTTGCCAACAAAGTTTTCAAGCTGGCCAGCAGGTATTCTTTATTGCGGCGCCGGGAGACACGGGGCATAGCTCCTCCTAACGAGTGTCCCTCTGTTGCTCCACAAGCTGTCCTTATATAGTCCCTGGGCATACGTACATTACATTGTTCTCCAGAAAGTTCTGCGCATGCGTACAGAATTGTGGTGGCGGTCTCTGAGGGTTGTTTACTTCTTCCAACAATCTTCACTTCTGGCCGCCTTTGGAGCACGTGCAGTAGATGCCCATACCAGTTTAATTGGTTCGTTAGCAGAGGAGACAAAATAATCCTCCTATCCTCCTACTTATCAGTTAGTTTAACTGTAGCCCATCCTACTGTTACAAAGCCATCAAACTTAACATTACTTAAAACTGATTCTAAAGGTTTATATATTCCATTTTGTGATTTTCTGTCCCCCTTGTTTCAACACATAGCTTCAAGGGAAAAAAACAGCCCCTTCTCATCTGAATTATACTCGCATATGTTTCTTCCTCTGTTCTAGCTTATATTTAAAGAACATGTGTATAAATAAATCTATATGAAAAGATGACTGCTGCTGCTGTTATCCTTAAATATGCATCGACCTTAAAATGAGGACATGACCTTAAAACATACATGTTGCCCATTTGCGTAACGAGCATTACTCCTCCTTCCCCTCCCACTTCCCTCTTTCCATCAGCCCCTTTTCAAGCAAGATGACCATTTCTGCAGCACAATTCACCTTCTCCCTCCACCCTTCCCAAAGCAGCTTTTACTTCCCCATTCCACAGCCTGTGGTCAGATGTTCATCACACAAAGTCCCTTTACTCACCACCAATGCTCTTCTCAGGGTGCTGGTGGGTGCCTTTGCTCCAAGGACACATTGATGGCTCACTTTAACACAGTGCACACCACAAGCACCCTGTCCCTCTCTGCTAAGCTGCCCCCAGCCTGACTTGGTGCTCAGAGCAACTCTTCCCCATAGGTAGGACTCAGCATTTCCCCTTTTTGAAGTCTGTGTGATTCCATCTGCCCATTTTGGACCCAAATTTTGCCTTTGAAAAGCCATTTTCCTTCATATGCCTCCAAATTTAAATAGCCTCAGGATGGCTCTTTCCTGCTTGCAAAAGCAAGAAACAAAACATACATTGGGACTTGTTCCTTGTAGAGAAAAGCAGCTGACAGCAGACCGGGCTTTGCTAAGGCTTTAACACCTTTAAATGGGTTCAGAAGATCCAGCTGAAGTTGTCTACACCCTCCTCAGGCAGGGGGATGAAGGCAACTGCTGTTTCCTATTGCTAATGGCTCACACACTCAATGGCCATCTCCTCATCCTCATTCATCTCCTTCACCTTCGTTATAGATATACGAAGTGTAGATATCTCAAACACACACCTTGCATCTAACACCACTGAAACCAGCCATTCTCAATACCGTTCCTTGCCTAAACAGCGCAAAACATCACCCATCCCACACCAAATCATAGAATCATAGAATGGTTAGGGTTGGAAGGGACCTCAAGATCATCTAGTTACAACCCCCCTGCCATGGACAGGGACACCTCTCACTAAACCATCCAACACAAGGCTCCATCCAATCTGGCCTTGAACACTGCCAGGGATGGAGCACTCACAACCTCCCTGGGCAACCCATTCCAGTGTCTCACCACCCTAACAGGAAAGAATTTCCTCCTTAGATCCAATCTAAACTTCCCCTGTTTAAGCTTTAACCCATTACCCCTTGTCCTGTCACTACAGTCCCTGACAAAGAGTCCCACCCCAGCATCCCTATAGGCCCCCTTCAGGTACTGGAAGGCTGCTATGAGGTCTCCACGCAGCCTTCTCTTCGTGGAGACCTCAAATACCCACATCTTATGACACACACAAGCATCCCTTTCTCTGTGGTCTTTGCTTTACACACACATGCTGACACTGCAGGTATCTAAAGCCAGCTGAATCCAGTCCTGCCCATGGCTCTGTCTGTCCTTGCTCAACCCAATATTCCCTTTCTCACTTTCATCTTTTCTCAAGATACAGGAAATGCAAATTGCTCTTTCTTGGGTTCAAAAATCATAAATCAGAATCACAGCCTGGTTTGTGTTGGAAGGGACCTTAAAGCTCCTCCAGGTCCAACCCCTGCCGTGGGCAGGGACCCCTTTCACTGGAGCAGCTTGCTCCAAGCCCCTGTGTCCAACCTGGCCTTGAGCACTGCCAGGGATGGGGCAGCCACAGCTTCTCTGGGCACCCTGTGCCAGCGCCTCAGCACCCTCACACAAAAGAGCTTCTGCCTAAGAGCTCATCTCAGTCTCCCCTCTGGCAGGCTAAAGCCTTCATGGGAGTTATGGGGAACCTCCTTCTACAGCCAAACATGAAAGAAAAGTGCATGTCACACGGGTTCCCACCAGAGATCAGCCAGATCCCCTGGCAGTGCACACTGGGAGCAACCCCCCACAATCTGAGCATCATTTGGGATTCCAACCCCTCCCAGAGACACATCTTCCCCTTTCCTTCTCCCTCCAGCAGTAAAACCATTCACAGGAGCTGCAGGACACGGTGCGATGCTGCAGATGAGGCCCCTCCGTACTTCTCCTGCTGTCAGCTCTGCCTCTCGCACCTCCTCATCTCCCTGTTCAATACCAGACCAGCAGCTGCAGCCCAGCTTACAGAGGGAGATGGATGGGACCGAGCTGGCTCTGCAGGGCATGGGGTATGGGTATGGATGTGTATGGATGTGATGGACACAGGGGGGTGTGTACGGATATGGTCCCTCCTTGCTTTGCATGAGTCCTGGTCCCAAATCCTTTCACTGCTCACACAGCCCCTGTGGCCACCCTGCAGCACATGGAGAAACACAGGGTCTCCTCTCTGCTACAATGGCCATAGGAAGGATTTAAGCAGTGATCCCTAAGAAGTGAAAGCTGAGTCCCAATTTAGAGCCAGCTCCATGCAGAGCAGGGAGGGATTTCAGTCCAGTGCCTCCATCACCAGGGTACCAGCAGGGGCAGAAGCCACCAGCATCCCCATGAGAATGTCCCCTGTTTCCTGCAGAGCTCCAGCATCCTTCATCCTGCCCCATGGTGTGCAGTGAGGTGGTGGAGTTTGCAGTTTGAAAGGGACTATGGAGCAGCCCCTTTGCTCTCTGCCCCCTCCAGCCATTATCCCTGTGTCAGTGACCTCCCTCCACACATCCCATATCCCCACAGCCGTGGCTACTCCCCATCCATCTCTTGCTGTCAGGCTGGGACTGAGCACAGAGATGGGAGGTGTGGGACAAGATGGGAGGTTGCGGGTGCCAGCACAGAGACAGGACCAGCGTTTGGGATGGGTGCAAGGGAAAGGAGACCACATTCCACATTTCTTTTCCCTATTCCTTAGCTATACAGATTTGCATGAGCAGCCACAACACTGTGGATGCTTCAACACCTCCCTGTGCTTTTTAAGATAAAGTGTTGATGGCTGAGCTGATGGTACCCAGAGGGGCTTTGACCAGGGGAGTTAGTCAGAGCAATCCCTATGTCCCTTCGATCAGATGTATGACATCACATCTTCCTTCCTTGTAAGGAAACCAAGAGGAGAAGGAGCCTCAAACTTCATTGCAATTCACAGTCACCAACCTGGAGGAAGAAATTACCCTCAATTATCCCAGGCCTCTTTCCCTCACAGCAAACACCAATTAACTTTATTGAGTTATAGCCTTGGTCACTGATAAATATCTATTATTCTTGCAAGATTCCTGACCTTGTCTATCAGCTCCCATAAAATTCCTCACTCTTACCTGGGAGCTCTTTATTAAAGCTGCTGGGGTGGGAGGGAAGAGGAAGTGCAGTTTTACATTTGCTTGCTGAAAAAGAGTCAGAGAAAAGGTTTCAAAAGATTCATTGCATTTGTTTGTGCCTTTCAAAGAGAAGAAGCTGGTGGGAATCAAGGTCTCAAGCTGGACCTCTGAATATGAAGAGGACTCCATTCCCAGCTGCAGCTTCACAAGAGATTTCACTTCAAGTAGAAATTGTAGATAATATGATTTGTAATACAGGATGATGAACTGTGCTGAGATAACCCAGCGTTAAGCACAATTTGGGCACATCAAGGGATCCTCCCATTCATTTTAAGCGTGTTTTACATTCATCTGAAGTGCCATTTACTCAAATGGTGAGATAAATGGAATTCCATCTGGAGATAAGCGCCCACATCCCGTGTCCATGCCCAGCTCATGCTAAAACACACCAGGAATTCAAATGGTGGATTTCATATCAAATTTAAGCACGTGTCTAGTTTCCGTGGATGAAAGACAATCCTAAGCACAGAATCAACAGTAACTGAGAGTTGTCTGGGTGTCAAGGAAGCCAAAAGACACTGGTGCGGGAAAACCTTTCCTTTACCTGTTGTGAGTGGGAATTAACTTCCATTTCTAAAGCATATGGCTGGTGAACAGTCTCTTTTGTGTGCTCCGCCAAACAGCAACTAGATAGGAGATGTTGTCTTAAGTCAGGGGAAAAGTGGCTTCTATTTTTGTGAATGAATGAGCTAGAATAGATATAATTAAATGGTAAAGAGCTCGTCAGCACAGACACCTTTGACATCAGATGCTTCAATTGTGGCCCATATAGATCTGAGCATTTAAGACTGTATTCTTAAATAGAAAGAATTTGACCTTCTCTAGCTAAAATTTAGTTAGGAAATCTTATCTTTAGGTAAATTATCTGGCTTTATCCTTTAGACAAGAAAAGGGACAGAAATTACAGTGCAGGGCCTAACATAAATGAGAGAAATTAATCTTTCCTATTAAAATAATGTATTTCAGTAATTAATATCATAACAATTCCTGTACTTGACAAGAAAAGGAAGAAGCCCCTTAAAATTGGAAGAGGTCACAGTGCAGGTTTTAAGCTATCACCTGGGGATGCTGACAGCTGCGGAACAGCTTGTGGATAGGGCTAGCAATGAGCCAGGTGCTAATGTCAAGTGTAAATCTGAAAAGACCAAGATGGAAGGGAAAAAAATCCTACAGGCAATAAAAAAGTGTAGATAAATCAGATTGTCTGTGGTCTTGTTGCACAAACCTGTCTTAGGAAGAAAGGAAGACTTAGAAAAGGTTCCAAACCAAGCCTGGAAGCCTAAGGAAGGGATTGGGGAAACCAAAGCCCTTGGTGTCAGTGAAGCTCTGGTGTCTTCTGTCACAAAACCAGCAGATAAACATTGTGCCAAAGCTACTTCCAAAACAAAGTGTTGCCAATGTGCTAAAAAAAATAAAAGTTTAATTCTGTACTTGGTAAAGGAGAAGGCACTAAGGGAAAGATAATAACAACTGAGTATAAGTTTCATTTTATTACTCTACTCACCTCATTGAAAATACTATCTCCTAATTTGCCCATGTAGGGGCATGGTCTGGAAGGAGAAAGACTGCCAAAGCAGTGAGCAGTGGCTGGGCTGTTGCGTGCAGAGGGTGATGGGTTCTGCTCTGCAGGAACCTGAGGACTACCACAGAGGTTTGACTTTTGAATATAAATAGAGCCAAAGCAGAAAACAGTGGTTTGGCAGGGCCCATTCCACAGTACCTGAGCAAGAAAAGCAGGGCAGGAACAGAAGACCTGATGTAAGTACAGCAAGATTACAGGGCATCAGTCAAGTAGGTGATGATGTGGCAGATGAAAGACCAAGCCTAGTGAAGTCAAGTCAATCTCTTACTCAGGAACAGGTCCAAAAATTGCTAAGGAGATAAATGAGAAAGCCAAAATCACCATCAAAGAATTGCAAAGGTGTGCAGAATTCCTGCTAAACCAGAAAAGAAAACTCTTCAAAAAAAAAAAAAAAAACTCAACCTCCCTGAGCTTTAATAGAGATGGGAGACAAATAGGCAAAGGCTGGGGATGGTACACCAGCTGTGGCTGGTCAGGGGGATTAAGGGCCTCTTAGTTAAAGCTGGGACAATTCATCACTGACTGAAACTGCCCATTTCTCACCCTTGAATACAGTGGAAGACCTGAGTCATCAGCTCAGGTATTGGACATCCAGGCACTACAAGTGGATAACACCACTGGGGCTGGAAAACTGGGCACGCAAGTGTCCAAGGAGGAACATCAGCAGGTCCAGAGATAGAGTTACTTGTGCTTTATGTTCCATTTGCAGACCGTCTGCAAGATCAGAAATGTTTCTAAACCCATTTTTATTCCGTTGCCAAGGTCAGACCAAAACCTGCGAATGGTCCACAGTTATGTTCAGAAGCACCTTATGAGCTGCCCATACCTGCTGCTGTGTAGCTGTGCTCAGGCATGGCTCAGCCACTCCATGTCTCTCAGATGCCCAAGCACCACAATGCCTTTCAGAGGTGATTTCACACCCTTTGCTTTTCCTTCTCTTTGTTTTCCTCTGGGAAAGCAGGAGCAGCCCTGGAGGCTTCCTCTCAGGAGAGCACATGCAGCTGTATTTACAGCCCCAGCACCACAGGCTGGGCTCCTGGAGTCTGGCAGGAGCTCACCTCTCTTCACATCAGGTGCTTAACAGAGGTGATGCCTGTGCCTGGATGTTCTCTGCTGTGTCGGGGATAAACCCTTGGCTCCCATCACTCAGTGGCAGGAGGAAGGCACAGGAGGTAACATCAACACAAAGCAGAGCCTCACCTGCACTGTGGCAGTGGACTTGCTTCTGCATGTCCTCTTTGTGAAAGCTGTGTCAGAAAACAGCCTTACCAAGGTGGGTTTTCTTTGTAACAAGAGGGAGCAGTGTCTGATGCAGGTTGTGTTTCTTTTACATAGGCAGCTAAAGCAAGACACACTGATTTATTCAAGAGTTCAATGAGGATGATTCTTATTTTGTTGTCAAGAAATATAACATTTGAAACTGTCAGCAGAATATGGTCACTAACAAATCAGGCTTTGGAATAAGCCTGTTATAATATCAACTCTTTTTTAAGGCAAACAACACAATGCCCATGGGTTTAGGATGCTTCAGCATGCTGGAGCTCAGGAAGGTATAAATCATGAATTTAACAATGTCAATATTATTTGTTGTAAATGATCTCAAATAGTTTGGTAAATGTGATTTGGTGACTGGAATGATAATCAAAAGACAAGGGAAAATGCCTGTAGGTAATGCATGTGTAAGCTGGGCTTTCACTGGGACTGAGAAATTCTCTTGCTCCAAGTTTATGTGCAATCCTATGAGGATCCTCTGAGGTGTCTTCTGACACAAATGTCCTTCAAATTCCTCAGAAAATGATTAAAAATCTGATTCTTTGCTCAAACCTGAAAACATGCGTGTTTGAGTAAATCCAGAATTTTAATTGTTCCAGCACAGAAAAACAAAAATGCCATTTTTTGCTTCAACAAACTACCTGTTCTTTTCTAAATACTTCATTTGAAAAAAATATATATATATACTTTTGGTTAGAAAATATATTGGAATATTCAAAAATGTGGCAGTTACAGTGGTCATTGGAGATAAATACGGGCCAGATCTGAATCTCCATTTTTGATTAGTTTGAAGTTTCTCTTCCTTTTGCCTCAGCAGGTAACACCTGGTCATGGGAGGAAATCAAACCCAGATCGAATTCATCCTGTTGGGAATTACAGACAGCCCAGGTGCGCAGACTCCTCTTTTTGTCTTGTTTCTATTGATTTACATTGTCACTTTGGTGGGGAACATTGGCATTATCATCTTAGTTCGGGTGTCTCCCAGCCTCCACACCCCCATGTACTTCTTCCTCACCCATTTTGCCTTCATTGACATCTGCTATTCTACAGTCATCTCCCCCAGGATGCTGGCAGACCTGTTATCAGAGGACAAAACTATTTCTTTCACTGGCTGCATGGTACAGTTCCTCACCTTTGCTTTCTTTGCTACTGTTGAGTGTCATCTGCTGGCCATGATGGCCTACGACCGGCACGTGGCTATCTGCCAGCCCCTGCTTTATGTGACCATCATCTCCAGCCGTGTCTGTTGGCAGCTGGTAGCATCATCCTACCTATTCGCCTTCCTCAGCGTCATCATCAGCACGTGGTGCGTGTTTGGAGGTTCCTTTTGTGGTCCCAACCGCATTGACCACTTTTTTTGTGATGAAGTTCCTGTGCTAAAGCTCGTGTGCTCTGACACCCACAGCAGCGAGATGGTCATCTTTGCCTTAGCCACCATCAATATTGTGGGTGCAAGTGTGATGATTTTGCTCTCCTACATCTCTATCATCGGCACTGTGCTTAGGATGTGCTCAGCACAGAGCAGGGACAGAGCCTTCCACACCTGTGCCTCCCATTTGATGGCTGTTTCCATGTACTTTGCAACAGGATTCTTTATGTACCTACAACCTCCATCTAGCCACAGGAGCCTGGATAAGGTGGCCTCCATCTTCTATGCTGTGCTCATCCCCATGCTCAATCCATTCATCTATAGCCTGAGGAACAGGGAGGTGATGGGGTCTCTGGTGAAATGCAGGAGGAGGTTTTTTTAGCCGCTGTCAACAGAGAAGATTTCTGTCATCCAGGGCATAAGCAGTTCATGTAAGGTGAGAAGCCCTATAGGACACTAAAACCAAGGGATTTTTCCCAAGAATCCCCATGATTTGATACAGATTCTGCCACACTTCCTGCACAAAACTCAATTACAGTGTTTAATGAGATGTGGATCCCCCAAATCACATCTTCCTTCCTTGGAAGGAAACCAAGAGGAGAGGAGCCTCATACTCCGTTTTGCATCATGGTCAGCAGTGTGCAGAAAGAAATTACCCTCAATTATCCCAGGCCTCTTTCCCTCACAGCAAACACCAATCAGCTTCTTTCAGTTATAACTTCACTGATAAATATTTGTTTTTCTTGCAAGATTCTTGACCTTGTCCCTCAGCTCCAATAAAATTCCTCACTCTTACCTGCGAGCTCTTTATTAAAGCTGCTGGGGTGGGAGGGAAGAGGAAGTGCAGTTTTACATTTGCTTGCTGAAAAAGAGTCAGAGCAAAGGTTTCAAAAGATTCATTGCATTTGTTTGTGCCTTTCAAAGAGCAGAAGCTGGTGGGAACCAAGGTCTCAAGCTACAACTTTGAGTATCAGGGGAAATCTCTCCCCAAGCTGCAGTTTTACAGTAGATTGCACTTACAGGAAAAAAATTGCAGGCAATATAATTCATAATAGAGGATGATGATCTGTGCTGAGACCACCCAGTGTTAGGGACAATTTGGCCACATTTAGATCTCCTCCCACTCATTTTAAGTGGTGTTTTACACTCTTCTGAAATGACCTTTTACTTAAATGGTGAGAGAAACACAATTCCAGGTGGAGATAAGCATCCAAAACTATGCCCATGCTCATGCTCATGCTCAAGCACACCAGGAAAACCAAATTGTCTATTTCATATAAGAAGTTTGTAGGAAGCCTCCATAGATAAGAGACAAACCTGAACAAAGAATTGGTGGTAACTGAGAGCTATCTGGGTCTGAAAGAAGCCAAAACACATTGATGGGGGAGAATATCTTTCCTTTAGCTGTTGTGAGTGAGAGTTAACTTATATTTGGAAAGTATGTGGATGGTGAACAGAATTTTTATGTGCTCAGAAAAACAACAGTATGAAAGTATATGCTGTCATAGGTGTGGGGGCAACGTGGCTTCGACCTGTGTTCAATGAAAGAGCCAGAATCTATATCATTACATGCTAAAGAGCTTGGCAGAATAGATACCTTTGATATCAGAGAGCTTCCATCAATGCCTTCACCATATCTTGTTTTCTTCCATTTTGTTGGATATTTTGGCCTAGACTACCCATATAGAATCATAGAGCCACAGAAACCCCAAGTCGGACCTCAAAAAATCATCTGGTCTGAGCTTCTGTGGAAAAGGGAGGCTAGATGAGCAGTGTCACGTGTAGGGCTCATAGCTGCTTGATGAATTACCCCACTCTGGTGTCCTTATTTCCTCTTGGGTTTAAGAAAGTTTCCAAAGCAGAGACAACTGAAATGTTCAAGCATTTACCCAGACTTGATGCTACGTTTCTAAGAGACGTCTGGATTGCCATAGTCTTATGTGGTGGATCCAACTCAGTGAACTGGCAATAGGAGCCTCAGTCTACAATGCAGGGGAGGCATAACTGTGAATTCCAGCAACACCAGAGACAGGCTTGAGGTTTTAGAACATGGGTCTCTTTGCCCTGCACTTCAGATGCTATTAGATCAGTCTGAACATTTTGGAGAAGAATATTGGACTCTCTGCAGATGATTCAAAACCTGGCCTGCATTGACATGAGCATTTAAGATGGTGTTAATATGACAGCCTTGTCAACCTAACAATTAGCAATTGTTATCCTTAGGTACCATATCTAGATTTATCCATAGATAACAGAGAGGATAAAAGATCTCAGTGCCTAACATAGATTAGGTTAATGCTATTTTTGACCTTAAAATCATAGGATTGTAAAAACATGAAGTAGTTAGGGTTGGAAAGGACCTTAAGATCATCCAGTTCCAACCCCCCTGCCATGGACAGGGACACCTCACACTAAACCATGTCACCCAAGGCTTCGTCCAGCCTGGCCTTGAACACTGCCAGGGATGGAGCACTCACAACCTCCCTGGGCAACCCATTCCAGTGCCTCACCACCCTTACAGGAAAGAACTTCTTCCTTAGATCCAATCTAAAATTCCCCTGTTTAAGTTTTAACCCATTACCCTTTGTCCTGTCATACAGTCCCTAATGAAGAGTCCCTCCCCAGCATCCCTATAGGCCCCCTTCAGATACTGGAAGGCTGCTGTTAGGTCCCCACGCAGCCTTCTCTTCTCCAGGCTGAACAGCCCCAACTTCCTCAGCCTGTCTTCATACGGGAGGTGCTCCAGTCCCCTGAGCATCCTCGTGGCCCTCCTCTGGACTTGTTCCAGCAGTTCCATGTCCTTTTTATGTTGAGGACACCAGAACTGCACACAATGCTCCAGGTGAGGTCTCACGAGAGCAGAGTAGAGGGGCAGGATCACCTCCTTCGACCTGCTGGTCACACTGCTTTTGATGCAGCCCAGGATACGGTTGGTTTCTGGGCTGCGAGCACACACTGAAGCCAGCTCATGTTCATTTTCTCATCCAACAGCACCCCCAAGTCCTTCTCCGCAGGGCTTCTCTGCATCTCTTCTTTGCCCAACCTGTAGCTGTGCTTGGGATTGCTCCGACCCAGGTGTAGGACCTTGCACTTGTCATGGTTGAACTTCATAATGTTGGCATCAGCCCACCTCACAAGCGTGTCAAGGTCCCTCTGGATGGCATCCCTTCCCTCCAGCGTATCAACCGGACCACACAGCTTGGTGTCATCGGCAAACTTGCTGAGTGCACACTCAATCCCACTGTCCATGTCAGCGACGAAGATGTTAAACAAGACCGGTCCCAACACCGATCCCTGAGGGACAACACTCGTTACCGGTCTGCAGCCTGACATCGAGCCATTGACCACAACTCTTTGTGTGCGGCCGTCCAGCCAGTTCTTTATCCACCGAGTGGTCCATCCATCAAATTCATGTCTCTCCAATTTAGAGAGAAGGATGTCGTGTGGGACAGTGTCAAACGCTTTGCACAAGTCCAGGTAGATGACGTCAACTGCTTTACCCTTATCCATTAATTCTGTAGCCACATCATAGAAGGCCACCAAATTGGTCAGGCAGGATTTCCCCTTAGTGAAGCCATGCTGGCTGTCACCAAGCACCTTGTTGTTATTCATGTGCCTTAGCATGCTGTCCATGAGAATGTGCTCCAAGATTTTGCCAGGCACAGAGGTAAGACTCACTGGTCTGTAATTCCCCGGGTCTTCCATTTTCCCCTTCTTGAAAATGGGGGTTATATTTCCCTTTTTCCAGTCATCGGGAACTTCACCTGACTGCCATGATTTTTCAAATACGATGGCCAGTGGCTTAGCAACTTCATTCGCCAGCTCCTTCAGGACCCGTGGATGGATTCCATCAGGTCCCACGGACTTGTGCACGTTCAGATTTTTAAGATGGTCTCGAACCAGATCCTCTCCTACAGTGGGCCCAAGGTCTTCATTCTCACAGTCCCTGCGTCTACCTTCTAAGAACTGGGTGGTGCAGTCAGAGCCTTTGCCAGTGAAGACCGAGGCGAAGAAGTCATTCAGAACCTCAGCTTTCTCCAAATCCTGTGTAGCCAGTTCTCCCGAAAGCTTCCTCAGGGGGCCTATGTTGTCCCTAGTCTGTTTTTTGTTTGCTATGTACCTGTAGAATCCCTTCCTGTTATCCTTAACATCCCTGGCTAGGTTTAATTCTAATAAATAATTTAAGTTCAGCCCAGGGAGGTTGGTCTATGTTAGAGGAGTTCTGGTTTCCAGTTTAGCAGGAGATGTGCATATCTTTGGAATCCTTTCATGGTGACGTAGGCTTCATCATGGATCTGTTTAGCAATTGCTGGACAGGATGCTGACCAGGGGATTGACTTGGCTTAGTCTTGTGTCTGCTTCATGATCACCAACTTTCCTGATGCTTTGGTGTTTTGGATGCAGTTGATCTAGGTCTGTGTTCCTGCTCTACTTCTCTTGCTCAGGTACTGTGAGACTGTGAGATGGTCCCTACACATGCTGGTGCTCTCCTTTGTCTCTATTTAAAGAGATTAAGGAAACAAACCACTATGGAAGTCCCCGTGCTCTGCAGAGTAGAACCCAAGACCCTCTGCACCCAATGACAGCCATTGACACAGGGATAAAGGCTGGAGGGGGCAGAGAGTAAAGGGGCTGCTCCATAGTCACCTTCAAACTGCAAACTCCACCACTTCACTGCACACCATGGGGCAGGATGAAGAATGCTGGGGCTCTGCAGGAAACAGGGGACATTCTCATGGGGATGCTGATGGCTTCTGCCCCCGGTGGTACCCTGGTGATGGAGGCACTGGGCAAGGGCTGAAAACCCTCCCTGCTCTGCATGGAGCTGGATCCAAACTAGGACTCAGCTTTCACTTCTTAGGGATCAGTGCTTAAATCCTTCCTATGGCCATCACAATGGAGAGACCATTGCCCCTCATGTGCTGCAGGGTGGCTGTGGGGACTGTGTGAGCAGTGAGAGGATTTGGGACCAGGACTGATGCAAAGCAAGGGGGACCCTGGGGGATGGACACAGGGGGATGTCCTCCCAGCCCCACTGTGTCCATCACATCCATACACATCCATACACATATCCTATGCCCTGCAGAGCACGTTCAGCCCCATCCATCTCCTGCTGTCAGCCGGACTGTGTCTGCAGGGCTGGTATTGAGCAGGGTGATGAGGAGTTGTAAGAGGCAGAGCTGACAGCAGGAGGAGGATGGAGTGGGTTCATCCGCAGCATCGCACTGTGTCTTGCAGCTCCTGTGAATGGTTTTACTGATGGAGAGAGAAGGGAAGGGGAGGATGTGACTCTGGAAGGAGATGGAACCCCAAATGATGCTCAGATTGTGGGGGTTTGCTCCCAGTGTGCACTGCCAGGGGATCTGGCTGATCTCTGGTGGGAATCCATGTGACATGCACTTTCCTTTCATGTTTGGCTGTAGAAGGAGGTTCCTCATAACCCCCAGGAAGGCTTTAACCTGCCTGAGGGGAGACTGAGATGAACTCTTAGGCAGAAGCTCTTCCCTATGAGGGTGCTGAGGCGCTGGCACAGGGTGCCCAGAGAAGCTGTGGCTGCCCCATCCCTGGCAGTGCTCAAGGCCAGGTTGGACACAGGGGCTTGGAGCAAGCTGCTCCAGTGGAAGGGGTCCCTGCCCGTGGCAGGGGTTGGAGCTGGAGGAGCTTTAAGGTCCCTTCCAACACAACCCTCTCTGGGATTCTGTGATGGGCTTGGGAGCATCCATCAGAGCTACCAGCAACAGGGGCAACCCTAAAGCATCCCTTCAGAAGGGCCCTTTTCCCCTGTTGCTGCCCAGTTCACTCCTTTACCACACTCCTCATCTGTTCCTTCCCATCTCCTTCCTTCTACTTTCGGGCACCTCTCCCTCAGGCTCTCCTTTGTCTCTTGTGCTTCCAGCATGATGGGTAGAAGAAGGTGAATGTCATCACAAAGCCTTCTCCACCTGCACATCTGTCCTGGGTTCATCAGTAGCAGCGATTTTTCTCCTTCTTAGGAGCTAGTACAGTGCTGTGTTTTGATCTTTTGGTCTGGGAACAGTGCTGATAAAGCCGATGTTTTCAGTTGCTGCTCGAATGTTTGGTCTGGCCAAGGACTTTGTGAGTCTCATGCTCTGCTAGGGAGGAGGGGAGGCCGGGACAGGACACCTGACCCAAACTGACCAAAGAGGTATTCCATACCACAGCACGTCATGCCCAGGAGGTAATGGAGAGTTACCCCGGAAGGGAAGGGACTGCAGGGTTGGATGAGGTATCTGTCGGTGCTCGGCTGGGGGGAGTGGGGCGAGTTATCAGTCAGCTGGTGCTGAGGTGTTGTATTCTTCCTTTTTGTTATTTCCTTTATCATTATTATTATTGATGGTAGCAGTAGTGATTTGTGTTATACCTTAGTTACTAAACTGTTCTTATCTCAACCCGTGGGAGCTGCATTCTTTTCAATTCTCCTCTCCGTCCCTCCAGGAGCAGAGGGAGGGCAAGAAGGTGGGGAGTGAGTGGACGAGGTTTGTGGTTGGGTTTAAACCACGACAACATCCCACCTCGCCACTGTCAGCATCTTCTATGGGGCATGCTTTTTTATATATTTATTCCCCAGCTCAGACAGCTCAAGAGGAGCAGATAAATGGGCTGTGGTGCTCTACACCGTGGTGACTCCCATGCTGAACCCCTTGATCTACAGCCTGAGGAATAAGGAGGTGAAGGAGGCATTGAGGAGACTCTTGAAAATAAAATGATCTTGCATGTTGTAAGTTTAGGGCCAGATAGAATGGAGATGTGGGGGAGATGCTAAGGGTTTTGTTAACTATGGACAACATGTTGGTGGTCTTCTGCCCCCAGACTTACATGATGAACTGGCTGATGTGATTGAGAATGCAAATAATTTCACTCTCCAAACTTTGATAATTATGTTTAGTAGTTAATTTCACATAACGAAGACACAGGCAGACAACTACAAGCATGCACTTTTCTTCATCTGAGGATGAGGGGGGACGTTATCACTCCCTCCAACTGCCTGACAGGAGGATGGAGCCAGGAGGGGCTGGGACAAGCTGAAGACAGGCTGAGGAAGTTGGGGCTGTTCAGCCTGGAGAAGAGAAGGCTGCATGGGGACCTAATAGCAGCCTTCCAGTACCTGAAGGGGGCCTATAGGGATGCTGGGGAGGGACTCTTTGTCAAGGACTGTAGTGACAGGACAAGGGGTAATGGGTTAAAACTTAAACAGGGGAAGTTTAAATTGGATATAAGGAGGAAATTCTTTCCTGTTAGGGTGGTGAGGCACTGGAATGGGTTGCCCACGGCAGTTGTGAGTGCTCCATCCCTGGTCGTGATCAAGGCCAGGTTGGACGAAGCCTTGTGTGGGATGGTTTGGTGTGAGGTGTCCCTGTCCATGGCAGGGGGGTTGGAACTAGATGATCTTGAGGTCACAGAATCCCAAGGGTTGGAAGGGACCTCAAAAGATCATCTAGTCCAACCCCCCCACAAGAGCAGGGTAACCTACAGTACATCACACAGGAACTTGTCCAGGCGGGCCTTGAATATCTCCAGTGTAGGAGACTCCACAACCCCCCTGGGCAACCTGTTCCAGTGCTCTGTCACTCTTACAGTAAAGAAGTTCTTCCTGATGTTAACGTGGAACTTCCTATGCTCCAGTTTACACCCATAGCCCCTTGTCCTATCACTGGATATCACTGTAAAAAGCCTAGCTCCATCATCCTGACACCCACCCTTTACATATTTGTAAACACTGATGAGGTCACCCCTCAGTCTCCTCTTTTGCAAGCTAAAGAGACCCAGCTCCCTCAGCCTCTCCTCATAAGGGAGATGTTCCACTCCCTTAATCATCTTTGTGGCTCTGCGCTGGACTCCTTCAAGCAATTCCCTGTCCTTCTTGAACAGAGGGGCCCAGAACTGGACGCAATATTCCAGATGCGGCCTCACCAAGGCTGAGTAGAGGGGGAGGAGAACCTCTCTTGACCTACTAACCACTCCCTTTCTAATGCACCCTAAGATGCCATTTGCCTTCTTGGCCACAAGAGCACATTGCTGGCTCATGGTCATCCTCCTATCCACCAGGACCCCCAGGTCCCTTTCCCCTTCACTACTTTCCAGCAGGTCAACCCCCAACCTGTACTGGTACATGGGGTTGTTCTTCCCCAGATGCAAGACTCTACACTTGCCCTTGTTAAATTTCATCAAGTTTCTCCCCGCCCAACTCTCCAGCCTGTCCAGGTCTCGCTGAATGGCAGCACAGCCTTCTGGTGTGTCAGCCACTCCTCCCAGTTTTGTGTCATCAGCAAACTTGCTGAGGGTGCACTCAGTTCCCTCATCCAGGTCATTGATGAAAATATTAAACAGCACCAGTCCCAGCAGCGACCCCTGAGGAACTCCACTAGTCACAGACCTCCAGCTAGATTCTGCGCCATTGACCACAACTCTTTGCCTTCTTCCTTTCTACCAGTTCTCAATCCACCTCACTACTTGATCGTCAAGCCCACACTTCTTTAGCTTATCTATGAGGATGCTGTGGGAGACAGTATCAAATGCCTTACTGAAATAAAGAAAAACTACATCTACCGCTCTACCATCATCCCTCCACCTAGTCACTTCCTCATAGAAGGCTATAAGGTTGGTCATACATGACTTCCCCCTCATAAAACCATGTTGGCTGTTCTTAATGACCCCCTCATCCTTGATATGCCTAGTGATGGAGTCAAGAATAAGTTGTTCCATCACCTTTCTAGGGATGGAGGTAAGGCTGACCGGTCTATAATTACCCGGGTCCTCCTTCTTGCCCTTCTTATAGACTGCTGTGACATTTGCCATCCGCCAATCCTCAGGCACCTCGCCCGTTTCCCACGGCTTACCAAAGATGATGGAAAGTGGCCTAGCAATGACCTCCGCCAGCTCCCTCAGCACCCGTGGGTGCATTCCATCCGGACCCATCGATTTACAGATGTCCAGTTTGCATAGCTGATCCCTAACCCAATCCTCATCTACCAAAGCAAACTCCTCCTTTGTCCTGACTCCTGGGGCTATAGAAATCCGGGGCCCTCGGGGAGAGTCTGCAGGAGTAAAGACAGAGGCAAAGAAGTCATTCAGCACCTCTGCCTTCTTTATATCCTCTGTTTCCAGGGCACCCACTTCGTTCAGCAGTGGGCCTATATTGCCTCTTGTGTTAGTTTTATTTGCTATGTATTTGAAGAAGCCCTTTCTATTGTCTTTAACCCAACTAGCAAGATTGAGTTCAAAGGAGGCCCTAGCTGTCCTAATTGCCTCCCTACATCCTCTAACAACTGTCCTATATTCCTCCCAAGCGGCCAGCCCCTCCTTACATAATCCATAGATTCTCCTTTTCCACTTGAGTTTGCCCAGCAGCTCCTTGTTTAACCACGCCGGTCTCCTAGATCCCTTACTTGATTTCCTACTCATTGGGACGCTCCGATCCTGAGCTTGGAAGAAGCGGTCCTTGAATGCTAACCAACTATCTTGAGCCCCTTTACCGCCTAGTACACTTTCCCATGAGACTTCCCTTAGCAGTTGACTGAAGAGGCCAAAGTTGGCCCTTCGGAAATCCAGAACTGTGGCTTTGCTAGGTATTCTATTCCTCCCACACAGGATCCTAAACTCCACCATTTCATGGTCACTGCAGCCAAGGCTGCCATTGACCGTCACCACTTCGACCAAACCCTCCTTGTTGGCGAGTACTAAATCTAGCAGCGCTGCTCTCCTAGTTGGTACGTCCACCATTTGCATTAAGAAATTATCATCAATGCACTCGAGGAACCTCCTAGACTGTGAATGACTGGCTGTGTGAGTCTTCCAGCAAATATCGGGGTAGTTAAAGTCCCCCACGACGACTAAGGCATGTAGTCGCGAGGCTACTTCCAGTTGCCTGTAGAAAGCCTCATCAACTTCTTCGTCCTGATCAGGAGGTCTGTAATAAACCCCCACAACTGTATCACCCGTGCCAGTCTGTCCCTTAATTCGTACCCACAGACATTCCACTTGCTCCTCATCCGACCCCGGACAGAACTCAATACATTCTAGTTGCTCTCTCACGTAAAGAGCAACTCCACCACCTCGCTTCGCTGACCTATCTTTCCTAAAAAGGACATAGTCATCCATGACCACATTCCAGTCATGTGAACTGTCCCACCATGTCTCTGTAATCGCCACTAGATCATAACCTTTAGCCCGCACACAGACTTCTAACTCCTCCTGTTTATTCCCCATGCTGCGTGCATTGGTGTACAGGCATTTCAGGGAGCGAGTCCTAGTACCCTTTTTCCCCTGCGGGACAGGGTCTAAAAAGCTATCCTTTCCCACAAGTGAAACAAGAGATTGATAGTCCTCCTAAACAAGAGATTGATAGTCCTCCTATTGATAGTCCTTTCCAACCCGAACTATTCTATGATTCTATGATTCTATGACCCTAGCATCACTACAGAATCAGAAAATCACTTCAATGTGATCTCTTAACTATTTAATGCAACACTAATTCATGTGGTAAATTAAGGCATGATATAATTGTATTTACTTGTCCTTAAATAAGAACAACCCCCACAAACAGGAAAGAAATCATCCCAGGCAAGGCTACTTCTTAAAAAGAATTTGGATGCTCATGAGAAGATGCTTATCTTTTGCAGGACCAATCCTTTCCAAAACAGGCCAGCCAGAGCTTTAGGATTTAAGCATTATGATTATTTTTTCCATATAGGAACAATTGACTATTATTTGATCAAGGTATTGTTTTTCAGCTTATTATTTAGGACCTTCAACCATCATGGTTTTAGCTCCAAGTAATTGGGTGCATTCATCCAGGAAACCCCAAATCCTGCATTACCCTCATGCACTGTGTGTTCCTGTGAGCTGGGAGAAGTGATTTAACCTCTTGCCATGTTTCTTTGTCTCCTGCTGCCAAGAGAGTGGCTGGAGGAAACCACTGGAGTGTGACCACGTTTGTCCTCCTGGGCTTCACCAGCCTGTAGAAGCTGCTCTTTGTGACTGGTTTACTCATCTCCACCACCATGGTGGTGGGGAACCTTATCACGACCAGCTCTCAGCTTCATGTGCCCATCTGCTTATTTCCTCATAGGAAATGTACTTATTTCCTCCATAGGATGTATCTGGGCATCTTGTTTCCTGGATGGGCCTGCCCCATGGAAAGCTACCACCATGCTGACCTAGGAACAGGGTGGAATTTCATCCCCTGTGATAAGCAGTCACCCAACTTGGTTCAGGAGCAGCCTTTCCAGACCCTGTGTGAGCAGTGTTGGCTTTTCCTTGGATGTCATCTGGTGCTGACAACACAGATGCTCCATGCTTCTGGCCATGTGTTGTATCCAGACGTGCCCAACTTGTTTCATGGCTCAAAGGCTCTCAGTGTTGTCGAGAACTCCCCCATCACCTCCTCTTCTCCTTATGTCTGTCCATCGAGGCAAAGCTTATTTTCCATCCCAGCTGCAGCTTACTCATGACTTCTCATTCCAGGTTTTGATGGATGAGTCACATCAATCCAAGGAATCATCCTATCTAAATGTAGGTTTCCACATGTGAATCAGTCACTGAAAATTCCTCTTATGGAGACAAAAATGTATTTGTGGGCTTTGATTCAGCTTGGATCTTTTTTAAACATCCATATCAGTGGTTTCTTCTGGAAAAAGTGGATGGTTCTCTGCACTTGCAGTGAAGGGTGATGGGCAGACACAGCTACAGTGTGGGTTGTGTTCAAAGCAGACACAGGCCATAGCCTGAAGAGTTAGATTAAGCCTAAGGGGAAACAAGAGCTCACTGTGCTGATGGTTTGGGGTCCTTCAGAAACCCCATTCCAAAGTGAGGTGGTGAAAGCAGCTTTTCATAGAACCATGGAATGGTTTGGGTTGAAAGAGAGCTTAAAGCTCACCCAGTTGCAGGCCCCGGCCACAGGCAAGGACACCTTCCACTAGAGCAGCTTGCTCCAAGCCCCATCCAACCTGGCCTCAATCAGTTCTATTGATCAGTAATTTCTGATGCAACAGAACCTCAATGCTCAGCATGCATAAAGCACTTCCTGGACAGAATAGGAAAGCAAAATGGATGTAGGCAGTGTCCTGGCTGTGTGTTTGCTTTCATAAAGGTTGCTAATAGCAGATATTAACTTCCTGATGAGGGGTTTATATTCTCCATAGATGGATAGTAAATTATTCCTTGGATAATACTAGTGTTGGTTTTCTTTGAAGAGCAGTAAGAGAGAAACTTATCTCCATAAACCTGTCTATGCCTAAAGGGGTTAAAAGGAAGCAGGAGAGGGGCTTTGGAGAAGGGCCTGTAGGGACAGGCCAAGGGGAATGGCTTGAACCTGCCCGAGGGGAGACCGAGATGAGCTCTTAAGCAGAAGCTCTTCCCTGGGAGGGTGCTGAAGAGGTCGATGGTGCTGGAGCTGCAGAAGGACAGGGTGGACATGCTGATGGTCTGTCCCACGCCATTGGTCAGCCCCACGAGGTACGAGCCAGACACCAGCTGGAAACAGCACTTTGGGGACATGACAAGGGGGTAGAGCAGGGGATGGCAAATGGCCACGTAACGGTCATAGGCCATTGCAGCCAGCAGGAAGCATTCAGTTATCCCAAAATGTTGAAAGAGGAAGACCCAGCATAAGCAATGCTCTTCTTCTCTGACATCAAGTCAACCAACATCTTGGGGGTGATGATGGTGGAAGAACACAGGTCTACAAAGGCCAGGATGCCCAGGAAATAATACATGGGGGAGTGGAGGTGGGGGCTGGCCCTGATTAAGATGATGATGCCCAGGTTGCCCACGATGGTGACAAGGTAGGTGAGCAGGAAGAGCAGGAACAAGTTGCCCTGAGTCACCGGGTCCTCTGTGAAGCCCGCCAGGCTGAACTCGGTCACTTGGGTGCAATTGCTTTGTGCCATGGGCTGGATGGTGCTTTCTGTGTGAGCTCCTGCCTGCAGGTTTCTTCTCCAACAGGCAGGGATGTCCCAGGTGGAAAAGCCTCTGTGTGGTGGGAGCTGCTCAGAGACAGTCCTGCAGGATGTAAAGGGAGAGTTCAGGCACAGACCAATGAGGAAGAGCTTGGTGAAAGTCCTGTCCCAGCACAGGTAGAACAAAGGGGTGCTCAAGCAGTTAAACACCATGGCACAACGTGGTGCCTGCTCCTCTGGCTCCCATTGAGATGTTGAGCAATGACCTCTGTGGAAAGCAGTGGGAAGGTCGTACACCCGAGTAGCTTTACCTTAGTGCTGCATTTCATTGACTGCATTAATGCTCAATCTGGGGCTTGGAGTTCATCTGGCTCAAACTGGAACACATTGAAACGTGGTACTTTCACAGTGCAGAGTTCATCCTTCATCCCTCTGTGGGCATTTACCAACCACCTGCTTCTTCCCTCTCTGTGTTTCTTCCGAATTGGAATGAATTCCTGACCTATGGAAAGCCCAGGTTGGACAGGGCAAACTACTCTGTTGGAAGGTGTCCCTGCCCATCACAGGGGTTTGGAACTGTTGGAGATTTAAGGTCCCTTCCAACACAAGCCATACTGTGATCCTATGGAACCTTACACAGGGGTTTATATTGGTTTCCCCTTCCTCCTGACACACTCTTTCAGATCTAAAACCTTTTCATGGTTCTTCAACCTGCTCCTTGAGTCTCCAATAGAAATGGGCAAACCCCTGAGCTCCCCAATCTTTTCCTGAACACATGTATTGGGGGAAAAAAGTCATCTTTTGGACCTGCCTCATCTCAGCAATGGGGAGCACCCTGAGTGTCCTGTACAGGAAAGCTCTGTACAGGAGGGTGTTCCCCATGAGGGTGATCTCCAAAGCTGCCTTCTCAGCAGCAGCGTGGGGAGGACACAGCACAAGCAGCTCCCTGGGAAGCCCAGAGCATCATCAAGAAGCCCAGGACCCTGCAGCAGGGCAGGAGATGGAGACAGGAGCTGCTGCTTGTTGGCAAGAGAGAACCACAGCAGAATGATGGGCTGAAAGATGCTGCCCCTCACTTACCTCTCAGCTCTGTCTCTGCTGCCCTCCTGATGCTCTCGGAGATGGATGTGAAGACGAACATGCCTGGAGCTGTGCAGTGAGCCTGGGAATGAACCAGCATCAGCAACTCCCTGCCTATTTCATGGGATGTGGGGATGTGGGACTGTGAATGTCTTTGGGCCCCAGGAGGTGACAAAGCCCACAGCAGGTCATTATCTCTTCTCTGTGCTGCTTGGTTTGGAGAAGAAGTGTACCCAGAGGAGATGACCTCAGCTTGAGCGAGCAACATGGCTTTGGGCTCCCTTAGAGCAAACCACAGAACAACCCCACCTTTCACATCCACTTCTGGAGCATTTCTGAGGCAGTTACAGCTGCACAGGGGCCATGGTTGACATCATCATGGCAGGGAGCTGAGGGGAACCTTGCTGTGGGGATCTGAGGCAGAGCTAGTACCACTGCTCATCAGCAATGTCAGGCACCATGTGCAATGAACCAGCTTTTCCCCCATCTTCAATTCCATGTATTCAAACCGTAGCTCCCACGTTTGGCTGCAAAGAGCCAACAGAAGATCATGGTGACCTTGCTATTGGTGAGGTAAATGCTGGCCACTACTTCCTGTCCAAGCAAACATCAATGCTCACATCACCCTAGGCATTCAGGTTGGTCAGGCATGACCTGCCCTTGGTACATCCATACTGGTTACTCATGGCCACCCTCCTGTCCTTCCTCTGCCTGGAGACAGCTTCCTGGGGAATTTGGTTCTCAACCTCAGTGGGGACTGAGGCAGCCCCAGTCCTTGTGCTCTCCTTGATGATGACATTCACCTTCTTCTAACCATCGTGCTGGAAGCACAAGAGACAAAGGAGAGCCTGAGGGAGAAGTGCCCGAAAGTGGAAGGAAGGAGAAGTGAAGGAGCACATGAGGAGTGTGGTAAAGGGGTGAAGTGGGCAGCAACAGGGGAAAAGGGCCCTTCTGAAGGGATGCTTTAGGGTTGCCCCTGTCGCTGGTGGCTCTGATGGATGCTCCCAAGCCCATCACAGAATCCCAGAGAGGGTTGTGTTGGAAGGGACCTTAAAGCTCCTCCAGCTCCAACCCCTGCCACGGGCAGGGACCCCTTCCACTGGAGCAGCTTGCTCCAAGCCCCTGTGTCCAACCTGGCCTTGAGCACTGCCAGGGATGGGGCAGCCACAGCTTCTCTGGGCACCCTGTGCCAGCGCCTCAGCACCCTCCCAGGGAAGAGCTTCTGCCTAAGAGTTCATCTCAGTCTCCCCTCTGGCAGGTTCAAGCCTTCTTGGGGGTTATGGGGAACCTCCTTCTACAGCCAAACATGAAAGGAAAGTGCATGTCACACGGATTCCCACCAGAGATCAGCCAGATCCCCTGGCATCGCACATTGGGAGCAAACCCCCACAATCTGAGCATCATTTGGCGTTCCATCTCCTTCCAGAATCACATCCTCCCCTTCTCTCTCCATCAGTAAAACCATTCACAGGAGCTGCAAGACACAGTGCGATGCTGTGGATGAGCCACCTCCATCCTACTCATGCTGTCAGCTCTGCCTCTCGCACCTCCTCATCTCCATGCTCAATACCAGCCCTGCAGCCACAGCCCGGCTGACAGCAGGAGATGGATGGGACCGAGCCTCCTTCACAGGGCATGGGGTATGAGTATGGATGTGTATGGATGTGATGGACACAGGGGGGTGTGCACGGATATGGTCCCTCCTTTCTCTGCATCAGTCCTGGTCCCAAATGCTGTCACTGCTCACAGCCCCTTTGGCCCCCCCACAGCACATGGGGGCAAGGGTCTCCTCTCCATTATGATGTCCATAGGAAGGATTTAAGCACTGATGACTAAGAACTGAAGGCTGAGTCCCAGTTTGGAGCCAGCTCCATGCAGAGCAGGGAGGGATTTCAAGCCTTGCCCAGTGCCTCCATCACCAGGGTACCACCAGGGACAGAAGCCACCAGCATCCTTATGAGAATGTCCCCTGTTTCCTGCAGAGCCCCAGCATCCTTTATCCTGCCCCATGGTGTACAGTGAGGTGGTGGAGTTTGCAGTTTGAAGGGGACTATGGAGCAGACCTTTTGCTCTCTGCCCCCTCCAGCCTTTATCCCTGTGTCAATGACCTCCCTGCACACATCCCATGTCCCCACAGCCATGGCTTCTGCCCGTCCATCTCCTGTTGTCAGGCTGGGATTGAGCATGGAGACGGGAGGTGTGGGACAAGATGGGATGTTCCGGGTGCCAGCACAGAGACAGGACCAGCGTTTGGGGTGGGTGCAAGGGGAGAGGGGACCGCATTCCACATTTCTCTTCCCTGTTTCAGAGCTGTAGAGACTTTGCATGAGCAGCCACAACACTGTGGATGCTTCAACACCTCCCTGTGCTTTTTAATGTCAGGTGTTGATGGCTGGAATGATGGTAACCAGAGGCGGTTGACCAGGGGAGTTAGTCAGAGCAATCCCTATGTCCCTTTGATCAGATGTATGACATCACATCTTCCTTCCTTGTAAGGAAAACAAGGGGGGAAGGAGCCTCAAACTTCATTGCAATTCACAGTCACCAACCTGGAGGAAGAAATTGCCCTCAATTATCCCAAGCCTCTTTTCCTCACAGGAAACTCCAATCAGCTTTACTCAGTTATAGCTTTGGTCACTGATAAATATTTGTTTTTCTTGCAAGATTCTTGACCTTGTCCCTCAGCTCCCATAAAATTCCTCACTTTTACCTGCAAGCTCTTTATTAAAGCTGCTGGGGTGGGAGGGAAGAGGAAGTGCAGTTTTACATTTGCTTGCTGAAAAAGAGTCAGAGAAAAGGTTTCAAAAGAGTCATTGCATTTGTTTGTGCCTTTCAAAGACCAGAAGCTGGTGGGAATCGAGATCTCAAGATGCACCTTTGAATATGAGGGGGAATCCCTCCCCAGGATGCAGCTTCACAAGAGATTTCACTTCAAAGAAGGGAATTTTAGACAATATAATTCGTAATACAGGACAACGAACTGAGCTGAGACCACCCAGTGGTAAGGACAATTTAGGCACATGAAGGGATCCTCCCATTCATTCTATGTGTTATTTTTCATTCATCTTATGTCCTGTTTACTTAAATGGTGAGATAAAGAGAAATAAGCTGGAAATAAGAACCCACAACCCATGTCCATACCCAGCTCACACTAAAGTACACTAGGAAAAACAGATGGTGTATTTCACTGGCAAATGAAGCCTGTGGCTCGTTTCCATAGATGAAAGGCAATCTTGAGCACAGAACTGATGGTAACTGAGAGCTGTCTGGGTCTGAAAGAAGCCAACACACACAGATGGGGGACAACAGCTTTGCTTTACCTGTTGTGAGTGGGAATTAACTTGTATTTAAAAAGTATATGGATGGTGAACAGTCTCTTTTGTGTGCTTTGCCAAACCACAGCAAGAGAGGAGATGTTGTCTAAGGTCTCAGGGAAAAGTGGTTTCTACCTGTGGCCAGTGATGGAGACACCAGAAATGTAATTCAATGCTGAAGAACTTAAGGTGTCAGAGACTTTTAATATCAGAGAGCTTCCTCAAAAACCCTCACCATAACTTCTTTTCCTCTTTCTAGTTAGTTGGATGTCTTTGCTTAGACTATACATACAGAATCATAGAGCCACAGAAAGCCCAAGCTGGACGTCAAAAGATAATCTGATAGATACCAGCTTTTGTAGGAAAGGGAGACTAGATAAGATGCGTGATGTGTAGGGCTCGTCACTGCTTGATGAATTACCCCACTCTGGTGTCCTTATTTCTTCTTGGGTTTAAGAAAGTTTCCAAAGCAGAGACAACTGAAATGCTCAAAGTTTTCCCCACACTTGATGCTAGGCTCCTAAGAGAGCTTTCCATTGCCATAGTCATGTGTGGTGGATCCAGCTCAGTGAACCGGCAGTAGGAACCTCAGTCTAACGTGCAGGGGAGGCAGAATTGTCAATTCCAGCGACACAAGAAAGAGGCTTGAGGTTTTGGAAATACATTTTATGCTGGGAGCATCATTGCATGATTCTGCTTCAATCTTTTCAGAGAAAGGATCTGTGAAATGCAGAAAGCCCTGGCTGTAGACACAAACTTCCCACATCAGGTACATAAAGGAGGTCTTCCCCATAAAAGTCTAATATCATACTTGGCACATGGTATGAGGTCTGAAGGCTGTTGAACAGCACCATAGCTCGCATACTCTGTTCTGGTCAGGCTGCCATGGAGATCATGGCTTCTATTGTTGTCAACAGGGGAATGGAAAGCAGAGGTGTGGAGCAGGGGACAGGGGTTTCTTGATTGTAACTGCCCTGTCGTGGGGATTCTTCACTAAAACATCTAAAAATGCTTTCAAAGCACCTTCATGCATAACAGAAGCCACCCAAGTACCACATTAAACTTAAGGTCTTTGCTGTCTGAAATGAAATGAGGTGAATGGTGCTGGAAATCATTCAATGAGGTTT
Organism: Lathamus discolor; assembly: GCF_037157495.1. Classification (NCBI taxonomy): domain Eukaryota; kingdom Metazoa; phylum Chordata; class Aves; order Psittaciformes; family Psittacidae; genus Lathamus; species Lathamus discolor. The sequence continues at coordinate 2,667,353 of NC_088889.1, forward strand.
GAGAATCAAAACCTAAAAAACTGCCTGCACATTGTGCCAGTAATTTGCTGTCCCCTTTATTTTTCTTGTTTAAGTGTGTTCGTGTCCTTTTCTTATGGCCCTTAATAACTGTCTAGAAACGGAGTTTGATTTAGTGCAGGAGTAGAATTCACTCTGTTTATTGTGATTTGCCAAGCAAAAGGAGAGCAACACACAACATAGAGCATACCTTGGGTGCAGGGAATTGTAAAAGCTTTTGCAATTTGTATTCTCAGCTGGTGAAATCAAAGCAGCCAGTGCATCATGTAAGTTAAGGTGTAACCTCTTCAACATGTTGTCTATTTCAGATTATTCAGAAACAGCTGAGCATCTCCCCCACATCTGTATTCTACCTGAGGCTAAACTTAAAACATTCAAGATCACTTAATTTTCAAGAGTCTCCTAAAGGCCTCTTTCACCTCCTTATTCCTCAGGCTGTAGATCAAGGGGTTCAGCATGGGAGTCACCACGGTGTAAAGCACCACAGCCCATTTATCTGCTCCCCTTGAGCTGAGATTTAAGTATGTGCAAAAGGATGCCCCGTAGAAGACACTGACAGTGGTGAGGTGGGAGGTGCAGGTGGAGAAGGCTTTGCGCTTGCCCTCTGCTGAATTGATGCTCAGGATGGTGGCAATGATGGCCACGTAGGAGAGCAGGATAACCAGGATGCTGGACACACCAAAGAGAGATGCTGCAGTGGTCAGGATGATGCGGCTGAGGGTGGTGCTGGAGGTGGAGAGAGAGATGAGAGGGGAAATGTCACAGAAGAAGAGGTCGATGGCGCTGGAGCTGCAGAAGGACAGGGTGGACATGCTGATGGTCTGTCCCACGCCATTGGTCAGTCCCACGAGGTACGAGCCAGACACCAGCTGGAAACAGCACTTTGGGGACATGACAAGGGGGTAGAGCAGGGGATGGCAAATGGCCACGTAACGGTCATAGGCCATAGAAGCCAGCAGAAAGCATTCAATTGTTGCAAACACATCAAAGAGGAAGACCTGAGCCATGCACCCAGCATAAGCAATGCTCTTCTTCTCTGACATCAAGTCAACCAACATCTTGGGGGTGATGATGGTGGAAGAACACAGGTCTACAAAGGCCAGGTTGGCCAGGAAATAATACATGGGGGAGTGGAGGTGGGGGCTGGCCCTGATTAAGATGATGATGCCCAGGTTGCCCACGATGGTGACAAGGTAGGTGAGCAGGAAGAGCAGGAACAAGTTGCCCTGAGTCACCGGGTCCTCTGTGAAGCCCGCCAGGCTGAACTCGGTCACTTGGGTGCAATTGCTTTGTGCCATGGGCTGGATGGTGCTTTCTGTGTGAGCTCCTGCCTGCAGGTTTCTTCTCCAACAGGCAGGGATGTCCCAGGTGGAAAAGCCTCTGTGTGGTGGGAGCTGCTTAGAGACAGTCCTGCAGGATGTAAAGGGAGAGTTCAGGCACAGATCAATGAGGAAGAGCTTGGTGAAAGTCCTGTCCCAGCGCAGGTAGAACAAAGGGGTGCTCAAGCAGTTAAACACCATGGCACAACGTGGTGCCTGCTCTCTGGCTCTTCTTGAGATGTTGAGCAATGACCTCTGTGGAAACCAATGGGGAGATTCCATACCTGAATAGCTTTATCTTAGTGCTGCACTTCATCGCCTGTGTTAGTGCGCAGCCTGGGTCTTGGAGCTCATCTGTCTCAATCTGGAACACAGAGAAACGTGGTGCTTGCATAACACGGAGTTAATCCTTCATCCTCTTTGGGGCATTTCCCAAGCACCCACTTCTTCCCACTCTGCTGGGGCTTCTTCCTAACTGCAAACTGTAATGAATTCCTGAACTATGTAAAGTGCAGTTTAACGGGAATTGGAGCAGCCTGCTCTGGTGAATGGTGACCCTGTCCATGAGAAGGGGCTGCATCTCTATCAGCTCTAAGTTCCCGTCAACCGAAACCATGCTATTAACCTACGCATTCTCACACAGAGGTTTAGGTTGGTTTTCCCCCTCCTCCTGACACACTTGGTTTGCCCTGAAATCTTTTCCTGGGTCTTTTGCCTGATCCTCGACACTACAACAGAAACAGGCAACCCCCAGAGCTCAAAAATCTCTCCTTGATGTTTTGTTTTGTAGGGGAAAAAAGTCATCTTTCAGACCTGCCTCACCTCAGCACATGGGGAGCACCCTGAATGTCCTGTACAGGAAAGCTTCTGGTTCTCATCCAGGAGACCTTTGAGTCAGTGAGGAGAGGAAGCCTCCTGAGAGTGTTCCCCACCAGGGTGATCTCCAAAGCTGCCTTCTCAGCAGCAGCGTGGGGAGGACACAACACAAGCAGCTCCCTGGGAAGCCCAGAGCATCATCAAGAAGCCCAGGACCCTGCAGCAGGGCAGGGGATGGAGACAGGAGCTGCTGCTTGTTGGCAAGAGAGAACCACTGGAGAATGATGGGCTGAAAGATGCTGCCCCTCACTTACCTCTCAGCTGTGTCTCTGCTGCCCTCCTGATGCTCTCAGAGATGGATGTGAAGATGAACGTGCCTGGAGCTGTGCAGGGAGCCTGGAAATGAACCAGCATCAGCAACTCCCATCCTATTTCATGGGATGTGGGGATGTGGGACTGTGAATGTCTTTGGGCCCCAGGAGGTGACAAAGTCCACAGCAGGTCATTATCTCTTCTCTGTGCTGCTTGGTTTGCAGAAGAAGTGTACCCAGAGGAGATGACCTCAGCTTGTGCGAGCAACAGGGCTTTGGGCTCCCTTAGAGCAAACCGCAGAACAACCCCACCTTTCACATCCACTTCTGGAGCATTTCTGAGGCAGTTACAGCTGCACAGGGGCCATGGTTGACATTATCATGGCAGGGAGCTGAGGGGGGACCTTGCCAGTGGGAGTTGGTACCATGGGCCATCATCAATGTCAGGCACCATGTGCAATGAACCAGCTTTCCACCTGCCTTCAATTCCTTGTATTCAAACCATAGCTCACAAGTTTGGTTGCAAAGAGCCAACAGAAGATCATGGTGACCTTGCTATTGGTGAGGTAAATGCTGGCCACTACTTCCTGTCCAAGCAAACATCAATGCTCACATCACCCAAGGCACTCAGGTTGGTCAGGCATGACTTAGCCTTGGTACCTCCATGCTGGTTACTCATGGTCACCTTCCTGTCCTTCCTCTGCCTGGAGACGGCTTCCTGAGGGATTTGGTTCTTAATCCCATGGGGGACCGAGACAGCCCCAGTCCTTGTGCTCTCCTAGATGATGACATTCACCTTCTTCTACCCATCGTGCTGGAAGCACAAGAGACAAAGGAGAGCCTGAGGGAGAGGTGCCCGAAAGTGGAAGGAAGGAGATGGGAAGGAAGAGATGAGGAGTGTGGTAAAGGAGTGAACTGGGCAGCAACAGGGGAAAAGGGCCCTTCTGAAGGGATGCTTTAGGGTTGCCCCTGTCGCTGGTGGCTCTGATGGATGCTCCCAAGCCCATCACAGAATCCCAGAGAGGGTTGTGTTGGAAGGGACCTCAAAGCTCCTCCAGCTCCAACCCCTGGCACAGGCAGGGACCCCTTCCACTGGAGCAGCTTGCTCCAAGCCCCTGTGTCCAACCTGGCCTTGAGCACTGCCAGGGATGGGGCAGCCACAGCTTCTCTGGGCACCCTGTGCCAGCGCCTCAGCACCCTCCCAGGAAGAATTTCTGCGTAAGAGCTCATCTCAGTCTCCCCTCAGGCAGGTTCAAGCCTTCTTGGGGGTTATGGGGAACCTCCTTCTACAGCCAAACATGAAAGGAAAGTGCATGTCGCACGGATTCCCATCAGAGATCAGCCAGATCCTTTGGCAGTGCACACTGGGAGCAAACCCCCACAATCTGAGCATCATTTGGGGTTCCAGCCCCTCCCAGAGCCACATCCTCCCCTTCCCTTCTCTCTCCATCAGTAAAACCATTCACAGGAGCTGCAAGCCACGGTGCGATGCTGCGGATGAGCCCCCTCCATCCTGCTCCTGCTGTCAGCTGTGCCTCTTGCAACTCCTCATCACCCTGCTCAATACCAGCCCTGCAGCCACAGCCCGGCTGACAGCAGGAGATGGATGGGGCTGAGCCTGCTCCGCAGGGCATGGGATATGTGTATGGATGTGTATGGATGTGATGGACACAGGGGGGCTGGGAGGACATCCCCCTTTGTCCATCCTCCAGCGTCCCCCCTTGCTTTGCATCAGTCCTGGTCCCAAATGCTGTCACTGCTCACAGCCCCTGTGGCCACCCCACAGTACTTGGGGGCAAGGGTCTCCTCTCCATTATGATGTCCATAGGAAGGATTTAAGCACTGATCCCTAAGAAGTGAAAGCTGAATCCCAGTTTGGAGCCAGCTCCATGCAGAGCAGGGAGGGTTTTCAACCCTTGCCCAGTGCCTCCGTCACCAGGGTCCACCAGGGACAAAAGCCACCAGCATCCCTATGAGAATGTCCTATGTTTCCTACAGAGCCCCAGCATCCTTCATCCTGCCCCATGGTGTGCAGTGAGGCGGTGGAGTTTGCAGTTTGAAGGGGACTATGGAGCAGACCCTATGCTCTCTGCCCCCTCCAGCCTTTATCCCTGTGTCAATGGCTGTCATTGGGTGCAGAGGGTCTTAGGTTCTACTCTGCAGGAGCACAGGGACTGCCACAGGGGTTTGTTTCCTTAATCTCTTTAAACAGAGACAAAGGAGAGCACCAGCATGTGTAGGGACCATCTCACAGTCTCACAGTATCTGAGCAAGAGAAGTAGAGCAAGAACACAGACCTAGATCAACTGCATCCAAGACACCAAAGCATCAGGAAAGTTGGTGATCATGAAGCAGACACAAGACTAAGCCAAGTCAATCCCCTGGTCAGCACCCTGTCCAGCAATTGCTAAACAGATCCATGATGAGCCTACATCACCATGAAAGATATGCACATCTCCTGCTAAACTGGAAACCAGAACTCCTCTAACATCAACCAACCTCCCTGGGCTGAACTTAAATAGAGTTAGGGGGCAAATGGGGAGAGGGTGTGGATGGAGCCACAGCTGAGGCTGCTCAGGGGGATAAAGGCCTATTAGTTTACCAGGGACACCTCATCATGGCCTCAAAATTCCCCTTTCTCACCCTTGAATACAATGGAAGCCCAGAGGCATCAGCTCAAGTGTTGGACATCCAGGCACTACATGTGGATAACCCCACTGGGGATGGAAAACTGGGCTCTCAAGTGTGCACAGAGGGACATTATCAGCTTCAGAGAAGGAGTCACTTGTGCTTCGTGTCCCATTTGGGGACTTTCTGCAGTATCTGAAATGACTCTAAACCCATTCTCATTCTGTCACCACTGTCAAACTGAAACCTTTGCATAGTTCACAAGTATGTCAGAAGCATCCTATAAGTGGCAAATCACTGCTGCTGTGTAGCTGAGATGTTCTCAGCTGATGAGCTCAGGGATGGCTCATCCACTCCATGTCTCTCAGATGCCCAAGCACCACAATGCCTTTCAGAGGTGATTTCATACCCTTTGCTTTTCCTTCTCTTTGTTTTCCTCTGGGAAAGCATGAGCAGCCCTGGAGGCTTCCTCCCAGGAGAGCACATGCAGCTGTATTTACTGCCCCAGCACCACAAGCTGGGCTCTTGGAGTCTGGCAGGAGCTCCCCTCTCTTCACATCAGGTGCTTCACAGAGGTGATGCTGGCACATAGATGTTCTCTGCTGAGCTGGGGATAAATCCTTGGCTCCCGTCACTTGGTGGCAAAAGAAAGGCACAGGAGGTAACACCAAGACAAAGCAGAGCCTTGCCTGAATTTAGGCAGTGGGCTTGCTTCTGCATGTTCTAGTGTGCCCTTGTTTGGGAAAGCTGCTTCGGAAAACAGCCTTACCAATGTGAGTTTTCTTTATAATCAGAGGGAGCAATGTCTGATGCAGGTTGTGTTTCTTTTACATAGGCAGCTTGAGCCAGATGAACTGAATTACTCAAGAGTTAAACGAGGATGAATATTATTGTGTTATACAGAAATGCAACAGTTCAGATAGTCAGCAGAATATGGTCACTAACAAATCAGCCTTAGGAGTCAGCCTGTTATAACATCAACTCCTTTTTAAAGTAAGAAACTGAATACCCATAGGTTTAAGATGCTTTATCATGCTGGAGCTCAGGAAGGTATAAATCATGAATTTACCAATGTCAATGCTATTTGATGTAAATTATCTCAAATAGTTCAGTAAATGTGATTTGGTGGCTGGAATTAAAATGAAAAGCCAAAGGAAAATGTCTGTAGGTAATGTGTGTGTAAGCTGAGCTTTCACTAGGACTGAGAAATTCTCTCGCTCCACGTTTATGTGCAATCCTATAAGGATCCTCTGAGGTGTCTTTTGACACAAATTTCTTTCAAATTGAAAGTGATTAAAGATCCGTATTTTTGCTCAAACCTGAAAACCCATGTGCTGGACTAAATCCATAGTTTTAATTCTCCCAGCATAGAAAAATAAAAATGCTATTTACTGCTTCAACAAACTGCCTGTTCTTTTCTGAATACCTCATCTGAAAAACATTATATATATATATATATAATTTTTGTTAGAAAATATATTGGAATAATCTAAAGTGTGGCAGGTATAGTGGTCATTGATTGGATATGGATGTGGTCCAGATCTGAATCTCCATTTTTGTTCAGTTTGATGTTTCTCTTCCTTTTGCCTCAGCAGAGAATACCTGGTCATGGGAGGAAATCACACCCAGATTAAATTCATCCTGTTGGGAATTACAGACAGCCCATGTGCCCAGACTCCTCTTTTTGTCTTGTTTCTATTGATTTACATTGTCACTTTGGTGGGGAACTTTGGCATTATCATCTTGGTTCGGTTGTCTCCCAGCCTCCACACCCCCATGTACTTCTTCCTCACCCATTTTGCCTTCATTGACATCTGCTATTCTACAGTCATCTCCCCCAGGATGCTGGCAGACCTGTTATCAGAGGACAAAACCATTTCTTTCACTGGCTGCATGATGCAGTTCCTCACCTTTGCTTTCTTTGGTACTGTTGAGTGTCATCTGCTGGCCATGATGGCCTACGACCGGCATGTTGCTATCTGCCAGCCCCTGCTTTATGTGACCATCATCTCCAGCCGTGTCTGCTGGCAGCTGGTAGCATCATCCTACCTATTCGCCTTCCTCAGTGCCATCATCTACACATGGTGCGTGTTTGGAGGTTTCTTTTGTGGTCCCAACCTCATTGACCACTTCTTCTGTGATGTTGTCCCTGTTCTAAGGCTCGTGTGCTCTGACACCCACAGCAGCGAGATGGTCATCTTTGCCTTCATCACCATCAACGTGGTGGGCACAAGCTTGGTCATTTTGCTCTCCTACATCTCTATCCTCTGCACCGTGCTGAGGATGTGCTCAGCACAGAGCAGGGCCAGAGCCTTCCACACCTGTACATCCCATTTGATGGCTGTTGCCTTGTTCTTTGGGACAGCATTCTTCATGTACCTACAACCTCCATCTAGCCACAGGAGCCTAGATAAAGTGGCCTCCATCATCTACACAATGGTCACACCCATGCTCAACCCATTCATTTACAGCCTGAGGAACAAGGAGGTGAAGGGGGCTCTGATCAAGTGCACGAGGAGGTTCTTCAGCCACTGGCAACATACAAGAGTTCTGTCATCCAGGACATGAACATTTCATGTCCAGTGTGAAAGCCTAAGGGACACTGAAATATTGAGTTTTTCCACTGAAAGTCATGACTTTATGGAAGTTCTTCCACAGTTTCTGCACAAAAGTTTATGACAGTAACAGACCCCCAGAATCACACCATTCTTGGAAGAAAACAAGAGGAGACTGAGCCTCAAACTGCATTTCAGTTCCCAGTCCCCAGCCTGGAGGAAGAAATTACCCTCAATTATCCCAAGCCTCTTTTCCTCACAGGAAACAACCATCACCTTTATTCATTTACAAGTTTTGACACTGATAAAGATGTATTTTTCTTGCAAGATTCTTGACCTTGTCCCTCAGCTCCCATAAAATTCCTCACTCTTGCCTGTGAGCTCTTTATTAAAGCTGCTGGGGTGGGAGGGAAGAGGAAGTGCAGTTTTACATTTGCTTGCTGAAAAAGAGTCAGAGCAAAGGTTTCAAAAGATTCATTGCATTTGTTTGTGCCTTTCAAAGAGAAGAAGCTGGTGGGAATCAAGGTCTCAAGCTGCACCTTTGAATACCAAGGAAAATCCTTCCCCAGGCTTCAGCTTCAGACTAGATATCACTTCAAGTAAAGAACTGTGGAAAATATACTACCTAATAGAGATTGATGAACTGTGCTGAGATTACCCAGTGTTAAGGACAATTTAGGCACTTCAAGGCATCCTTGCATTTATTTTAAGTGAGTTTTACACTCTTTTAAAGTGCCATTTACTCAAACGGTGAGATAAGTGGAATTCCAGCTAGAGATAAGCACCCACATCCCATGTCCACACCCAGCTCACACTAAAGCACACCAGGAAACACCAAGTGGTGTGTTGCACTTATAAACACAGCAGGAGGCAAGTTTCCATAGGTGAAAGATACTCCTGAACCCAGAACCAATGGTAACTGAGAGCTGTCTGGGTCAGAAAGACGTAAAAAAAAAAACCCCACTGCTGTGGTGTCCTGGGTTCAGCAGTAGCAGACATTTTTTCTCCTTCTTAGTAGCTGGTGCAGTGCTGTGGTTTTGACTTTCAGACTGGGAACAGCCCTGATAACACCGATGGTTTTAGTTGCTGCTCAGTAATGCTTACTCTGACCAAGGACTTTCTGAGCCTCATGCTCTGCCAGGGAAGAGGGGAAGCCGGGAGGAAGCAGAGACAGGACACCTGATCCAAACTAGCCAAAGAGGTATTCCATAGCACAGCACATCATGCCCAGGAGGTTAACTGGGAGTTACCCAGAAGGGCTAATTCACTGCAGGGTTGAGCGAGGTATGAGTCTGCAGGTGGTGAGGTGTTGTATTCTCTTCCCTTGTAATTTCCTTCATCATTATTATTATTGGTGGTAGCAGTAGTGGTTTGTGTTATACCTTAGTTACTAAACTGTTCTTATCTCAACCCATAGGAGCTGCCTTCTTTCAATTCTCCTTCCCATCCCTCCAGGAGCTGGGGGAAGAAAGTGGTGGGGAGGGAGTAGACTGCGTGGTTCTGATTTATGGCCTAGGCTTAAACCATGACATGTGGGAAAATATTTTTCCTTTACCTGTTGTGAGGGAGAATTAACTTATATTTGGGAAGTATATGGGTCATGAACAGTGTCCTCTGTGTGCTCTGGAAAACAGCAGCGAGAGAAGAGACATTATCCTGGGTCTAGGGAAAAGTGGCTTCTATCTGCGGTCAGTGAGGGAGCCAGAATTGATGTAATTACTGATGACGAGCTTGGCAGGACAGAGATTTTGACATCAGAGACCTTCTGGAAAACCTTCACCACACCTTGTTTTCTTCTTTAGGAGTGTAAGGATAGGACAAGGGGTAATGGGTTAAAACCTAAACAGGGGAAGTTTAGATTGGATATAAGGAGGAAGTTCTCTACTGTTAGGGTGGTGAGGCACTGGAATGTGTTGCCCAGGGAAGCTGTGAACACTCTATCCCTGGTGGTGTTCAAGGCCAGGTTGGACAGAGCCTTGGGTGACAGGGTTTAGTGGGAGGTGTCCCTGCCCATGGCAGGGGGATGGAACTGGATGATCTTAAGTTACTTTCCAACCCAAACCATTCTATGAATCTTCATTCTATTTTGTTGCATATTGTACCTGAGACATGTAGAATATATGCAAATAGAATCATAGAGCCACAGAAAACCCAACTTTCACCTCAAGAGATCATCTGCTCCAAGCTTTAATGGGAAAGGGAGCCCAGATGAAAAGTGTCACGTGTAGGGCTCATCGCTGCTTGATGAATTACCCCACTCTGGTGTTCTTATCCCCTCTTTGGTGTAAGAAAGATTCCAGAGCAGAGACAACTGAAATGTTTAAAGGTTTACCTAGGCTTGGTGCTACATTCCGAAGGGAGGTCTGGATTGCCATAGTCTTGTGTGTGGTGGATGCAACTCAGGGAACTCCCAAGAGGAACCTCAGTCTAACGTACAGAGAAGGAACAATGATGAATTCCAGCAATACAAGAAACAGGCTTGCAGTTCTGGAAATGCATTTTATGATAAAAGCACCATAGCATGATTCTGCTTCAATCTTTGCAGAGAAGGGATTGACAAATTGCAGAATCCCCTGGCTGTAGACACAAAATTCCCATGTCAGGTGAATAACAGAGGTCCTGCCATAGAAGTCTAATATCACACTTGGTAAAACAGAATTAACCGATGACCAGAGAAAAATACTGGGAAACAAAGTTCATCTTACTACTCTATTTCTGTCACTGAGAAGAATAACTCCTTTCTTACCCATGCAGCGACGTGGTCTGGACAGACAGGGACTGCCAGAGCAGTGAGCACTGGCTGGGCTGTTGGGTGCAGAGGGTGATGGGCTCTACTCTGCAGGAGCATGGGGGCTGCCACAGGGCTTTGATTCCTTAATATCTTTAAACAGAGACAAAGGAGAACACCACCGTGTGCAGGGCCCATCCCACAGTACCTGAGCAAGAGAAGCAGGGCAGGAACAGAGACCAAGGACAAGTTCAACCAAGATTCCAGAGCATCAGGGAAGTTGGTGGTGAGGAGGCAGATAAAAGTCCAAGCCAAGTCAACCCCCTGGTCAGCATCCAGTCCAAAAATTGCTAAACAGATACACAACAAAGCTTAGATCACCATCAAAGGATTCCTTAGATGTGCAGAACTCCTACTAAACTGAAAACCACAACTGCTCTAATAAAGCACAAGCTCCCTGGGCTGAACTTACATAGACATGGGGGACCAATGGGCAGAGGGTGGGGATGGAGCCACAGCTGAGGTTGATCAGTGGTACAAAAACCTATTAGTTCACCCTGAGACAATTCATCCCTGCCTCAAAATGCTCATTTCTCACCCTTGAATACAGTGGAAGCCCAGAGTCACCAGCTCAGGTGTAGGACATCCAGGCACTACAAGTGGATAACCCCACTGGGGATGGAAAACTGGGATCTCAAGTGTCCATTGAAGGACAGCAGCAGCTCCAGAGATGGAGTCACTTCTTCTCCATGTCCCATTTGGAGAACCTCTGCAAGATCTGAAATGGCTCTAAACCCATTCTCATTCTGTTGGCAATGACAAACAGAATGCTTGGGATAGTCCACAAGTATGTCAGAAGCATCCTATGAGCTGGTCATCACTGCTGCTGTGTAGCTGTGCTCAGGTTTGGCTCATCCACACCATGTCTCTCAGATGCCCAAGCACCACAATGCCTTTCAGAGGTGATTTCACGCCATTTCCTTTTCCTTCTCTTTGTTTTCCTCTGGTAAAGCATGAGCAGCCCTGGAGGCTTCCTCCCAGGAGAGCACATGCAACTGTATTTACAGCCTCAGCACCACAAGCTGGGCTCTTGGAGTCTGGCAGGAGCTCCCCTCTCTTCACATTAGGTGCTTCACAGAGGTGATGCTGGCACGTAGATGTTCTCTGCTGCACTGGGGATAAATCCATGTCTCCTATCACTCTGTGACAGAGGGAAGGCACAGGAGGTAACACCAACACAATGCAGAGCCTCACCTGCACTGAGGCAGTGGGCTTTTGTCTTCATGTTCTAGTGTACTCTTTGGTAAAGGTGCATCAGAAAACAGCCTTACCATCACGGGTTTTTCTTTATAGTAAGAGGGAGCAATGTCTGATGCAGGTTGTGTTTCTTTTGCATAGGCATCTAAAGCAGATGCACTTATTTATTCAAGACTTAAATGAGGATGAATCTTATTCTGTTATAAAGAAATGCAACGTTGCAGATTGTCAGCAGAATACAGTCACTAACAAATCAGCCTTAGGAATCAGTGCGTTTTATCAGCAGCTCCATTGTTAAATAAGCAACTTAATGCCCATGTGTTTAGGATGCTTTATTGTGCTGGAGCTCAGAAAGGTATAAATCATGAATTTACCAATGTGAATTATATCGTATATATAGCATTTTCATAAATGTTATTTCAGGACTGGAATGATAATCAAAAGCCAAGGGAAAATGTCACAATGTCTTTCATGTGTAAAATGGAATTTCACAGAGATTGGAACTTTCTCTTGCTCCAGTTTTACATATGATCCTGTGAGGTTTCTCTGAGGCATCTTTTGACCAAATTGCCTACAAATTGAACGTGAAGAAAGATCTGATTCTTTTTTTTTTTAATTTGAAAACACACGTGCTTGAATAAATTCATAGTTTTAAGTTTCCCAGCATAGAAAAACGAAAATGTCATTTGTGGCTTAAATGCTCTCCCTCTTTCTTTGTAAATACCTCAACTGAAAAACAAAAAAACGTATAATTTCAGATTAGAAAATATAGTAGAATATAGTAATTCCACCAAAACGTGACAGTTAGATTGTTCATTGATTGGAGTTACATATGGTCCAAAAGTGAATCTCTATTCTTAATCAGAGTGATGTTTCTCTTCCTTTTGCCTCAGCAGGGAACACCTGGTCATGGGACGAAATCACACCCAGATTAAATTCATCCTGTTGGGAATTACAGACAGCCCATGTGCGCAGACTCCTCTTTTTCTCTTTTTTCTGTTGATTTACATTGTCACTTTGGTGGGGAATTTTGGCATTATCACATTGGTTCAGTTGTCTCGCAGCCTCCACACCCCCATGTACTTCTTCCTCACCCATTTTGCCTTCATTGACATCTGCTATTCCACAGTCATCTCCCCCAGGATGCTGGCAGACCTGTTATCAGAGGACAAAACCATTTCTTTCACTGGCTGCATGATGCAGTTCCTCACCTTTGCTTTCTTTGGTACTGTTGAGTGTCACCTGCTGGCCATGATGGCCTACGACCGGCATGTTGCTATCTGCCAGCCCCTGCTTTATGTGACCATCATCTCCAGACGCATCTGCTGGCAGCTGGTAGCATCATCCTACCTATTCGCCTTCCTCAGTGCCATCATCTACACATGGTGCGTGTTCGGATGTTCCTTCTGTGGTCCCAACCGCATTGACCACTTCTTCTGTGGTCCCAACCGCATTGACCACTTCTTCTGTGACGAAGTTCCTTTGCTAAAGCTTGTGTGCTCTGACACCCACAGCAGTGAGATGGTCATCTTTGCCTTTGTCACCATCAATGAGGTGAGTACGAGTGTGGTCATTTTGCTCTCCTACATCTCTATCATCCGCACCATGCTGAGGACGTGCTCAGCACAGAGTAGGGCCAGAGCCTTCCAAACCTGCACCTCCCATTTGATGGCTGTTTCCATGTACTTTGGGTCAGCATTCTTCATGTACCTGCAACCTTCTTCTAGTCACAGCAGCCTGGATAAGGTGGCCTCCATCAGCTACACTGTGATCACCCCCATGCTCAACCCATTCATCTACAGCCTGAGGAACAAGGAGGTGAAGGAGGCTCTGGCCAAGTGCAGAAGGAGGTTGTTCAACAGCTGGCAACATACAAGAGTTTTCTGCTGCACTGGGGATAAACCCTTGGCTCCCATCACTCGGTGGCAGAAGGAAGGCACAGGAGGTAACATCAAGACGAAGCAAAGCCTCACCTGCATTGAGGCAGTGGGCTTTTTTCTTCATGTCCTCGTTTCCTCTTTGGGAAAGCTGTGTCAGGAAAACAGCCTTACCAACGTGGGTTTTCTTTATAAGAAGAGGAAGCAATGGTTCATGCAGGTTTTCTTTTACACAGGCAGCTAAAGCAAGATGCACTGATTTATTCATTATTATTAAATGAGGATGAGTCTTACATTGTGATAAAGAAATGCAGCATTTCAGATTGTCAACAGAATATGGTCACTAACAAATCAGCCTTAGGAATTAGCACATTGTAATATAAACTGAGCTTTCAAGTAAGCAACTCAATGTCCATGGGTTTAGGATGCTTCAGTGTGCTGGAGCTCAGAAATATATAAATCATGACTTTAGCAATGTGAATGTTTTCTGTTGTGAATGATCTCAAAGAGTTTGAGAAATGTGTTTTGTAACTGGAACGATAATCAAAAGCCAAGGGAAATGCCTGGAGGATGTGTAAGCAGGTCTATCACTGGGACTTTCTCCAGGTTTACGTACACTGCTACGAGGGTCCTCTGAGGTGTCTTCCGGCACACACAGCCTCCAAACTGAAAGTGAATAAGGATCTGATACTTTCCTCAAACCTGAAATAACCTGAAAACTCACGTGCTTCAATAAATCCATAGTTTAAGGTTTCTAAGCATAGAAAAACAAAACTGCCATTTGTTGCTTCAACACGCTCCCTGTTAAAAGTACCTCAACTAACAAAATATAATCTGTATATAATTTGGGTTGCAATATACATTAGAATATATGAATTCCATCAAAATGTGACAGTTGCTTGATTGATTGCAGTTAAATATGGTCCAAAACTGAAACAATTTTTAATCACTGTGATGTTTCTCTTCCTTTTGCCTCAGCAGGGAACACCTGGTCATGGGACGAAATCACACCCAGATTGAATTCATCCTCTTGGGAATTACAGACAGCCCATGTGCGCAGACTCTTCTTTTTCTCTTTTTTCTGTTGATTTACATTGTCACTTTGGTGGGGAACTTTGGCATTATCATCTTGGTTCGGTTGTCTCCCAGCCTCCACACCCCCATGTACTTCTTCCTCACCCATTTTGCCTTCATTGACATCTGCTATTTCACAGTCATCTCCCCCAGGATGCTGGTAGACCTGTTATCAGAGGACAAAACCATTTCTTTCACTGGCTGCATGATGCAGTTCCTCACCTTTGCTTTCTTTGGTACTGTTGAGTGTCACCTGCTGGCCATGATGGCCTACAACCGGCATGTTGCTATCTGCCAGCCCCTGCTTTATGTGACCACCATCTCCAGCCATGTCTGCCGGCAGCTGGTAGCATCTTCCTACCTATTCGCCTTCCTCAGTGCCATCATCTACACATGGTGCGTGTTTGGATGTTCCTTCTGTGGTCCCAACCGCATTGACCACTTTTTTTGTGATGAAGTTCCTGTGCTAAAGCTCGTGTGCTCTGACACCCACAGCAGTGAGATGGTCATCTTTGCCTTCGTCACTATCAACGTGGTGGGCACAAGCTTGGTCATTTTGCTCTCCTACATCTCTATCCTCTGCACCGTGCTGAGGATGTGCTCAGCACAGAGTAGGGCCAGAGCCTTCCAAACCTGCACCTCCCATTTGATGGCTGTTTCCATGTACTTTGGGTCAGCATTCTTCATGTACCTGCAACCTCCATCTAGCCACAGGAGCCTGGATACGGTTGCCTCCATCTTCTATGATCTGCTCATCCCCATGCTCAATCCATTCATCTACAGCCTGAGGAACAAGGAAGTGAAAGGGGCCCTGCTGAAGTGTGGGAGAAGGCTTTTCAGCCACTGGCAACATAGAAGAGCTGTATCATCCGGGACATGAACATTTCATGTCAAGTGAGAAAGCCTATAAGACATTAAAACAAAGGGATTTTTCCACTAACCCTCATGGTTTTATGTGGGTTCTACAACAGTTCCTGAACGAAAGTCAGTGTCAGTATTAAATGAGAAATGGACCCAGCCATCACATCTTCCCTGGAAGAAATCAAAAGGAGAAGGAACCTCAAACTTCAATTTACTTCACAGTCACCTGTCTGTAGTAAGAAATTACCTGAATTATCCCAGGCCTCTTTCACTCACAGAAAACACCAATCACCTTTATTCAGTCGTAACTTTTGTCACTGACAAAGATGTATTTTTCTTGAAAGAATCTTGACCTTGTCCCTCAGCTCCCATAAAATTCCTCACTTTTACCTGCGAGCTCTTTATTAAAGCTGCTGGGGTGGGAGGGAAGAGGAAGTGCAGTTTTACATTTGCTTGCTGAAAAAGAGTCAGAGAAAAGGTTTCAGAAGATTCATTGCATTTGTTTGTGCCTTTCAAAGACCAGAAGCTGGTGGGAATCGAGATCTCATGATGCACCTTTGAATATGAGGGGGAATCCCTCCCCAGGATGCAGCTTCACAAGAGATTTCACTTCAAAGAAGGGAATTTTAGACAATCTAATTCGTAATACAGGACAAAGAACTGAGCTGAGACCACCCAGTGGTAAGGACAATTTAGGCACATGAAGGGATCCTCCCATTCATTCTATGTGTTATTTTTCATTCATCTTATGTCCTGTTTACTTAAATGGTGAGATAAAGAGAAATAAGCTGGAAATAAGAACCCACAACCCATGTCCATACCCAGCTCACACTAAAGTACACTAGGAAAAACAGATGGTGTATTTCACTGGCAAATGAAGCCTGTGGCTCGTTTCCATAGATGAAAGGCAATCTTGAGCACAGAACTGATGGTAACTGAGAGCTGTCTGGGTCTGAAAGAAGCCAACACACACAGATGGGGGACAACAGCATTGCTTTACCTGTTGTGAGTGGGAATTAATTTGTATTTAAAAAGTATATGGATGGTGAACAGTCTCTTTTGTGTGCTTTGCCAAACCACAGCAAGAGAGGAGATGTTATCTAAGGTCTCAGGGAAAAGTGGTTTCTACCTGTGGCCAGTGATGGAGACATCAGAAATGTAATTCAATGCTGAAGAACTTAAGGTGTCAGAGACTTTTAATATCAGAGAGCTTCCTCGAAAACCCTCACCATAACTTCTTTTCCTCCTTCTTGTTAGTTGGATGTCTTTGCTTAGACTATACATACAGAATCATAGAGCCACAGAAAGCCCAAGCTGGACGTCAAAAGATAATCTGGTAGATACCAGCTTTTGTAGGAAAGGGAGACTAGATAAGATGCGTGATGTGTAGGGCTCGTCACTGCTTGATGAATTACCCCACTCTGGTGTCCTTATTTCTTCTTGGGTTTAAGAAAGTTTCCAAAGCAGAGACAACTGAAATGCTCAAAGTTTTCCCCACACTTGATGCTAGGCTCCTAAGAGAGCTTTCCATTGCCATAGTCATGTGTGGTGGATCCAACTCAGTGAACTGGCAGTAGGAACCTCAGTCTAACATGCAGGGGAGGCAGAACTGTCAATTCCAGCCAACACAAGAAAGAGGCTTGAGGTTTTGGAAATACATTTTATGCTGGGAGCATCATTGCATGATTCTGCTTCAATCTTTTCAGAGAAAGGATCTGCAAAATGCAGAAAGCCCTGGCTGTAGACACAAACTTCCCACATCAGGTACATAAAGGAGGTCCTCCCCATTAAAGTCTAATATCATACTTGGTAAAGGAGAAAGCACTAAGGACGAGACAATAATACATGAAATTAATGTGCACTTCATTATTCAACTTCCCTAACTGCGAAGACTATCTCCAAATTTGCCCATTCAGGTACATGGTCTAGATAGAGAGGGAATGCCAGACCTGGGCCAAGTTCAGACAAGACTCCCAATCATCAGGTGAGTTGGTGATGTTACAAAAGATTCAGGTCCAGGACTAAGCCAAAGAATGTCAGATCAAGCCAAGTCAATCCCCTGTTCAGGATCAATTTGAGCAAACGACAGGGAGGTCCATGAGCGAGCCTAGTCCACTAGGTGGACACCATAGATGCTCACACTGACTGATGACACAGAAACCAAAACTTCTTTTATAAAACTCAACCTCCCTGAGCTGAGCTTAAATAGAGATAGGGGGCAAACAGGCAGAGGGTGGGGATGAAGCCCATGTGTGGCTGGTCGGGGAGATAAAGGCCTATTAGTTCAGCCTGGGACAATTCATCACTGCCTCAAAATGCCCATTTCTCACCCTTTAATACAGTGGAAGCCCACAGTCCCCAGCTCAGGTGTTGGACATCCGGGCGATATATGTGGATAAGCCCACTGGGGATGGAAATCTGGGCTCTCAAGGGTACACAGAGGAACATCAGCAGCTCCAGAGATGGAGTCAGTAATGCATCACGTCCTCTTTCGGGACCCTCTGGAAGATCTGAATTGTCTCTACAACAGTTTCATTCTGTTGCCAAGGTCAGACCAAAAGTTTTATGTGACCCACAAGTATGTCACAAGCATCCTATGATGCTCTTATGAGCTGGTCATCACTGCTGCTGTGTAGCTGTGCCCAGGGATGGCTCATGCACTCCATGACTCTCAGATGCCGAAGAGCCACAATGCCTTTCAGAGGTGATTTCACACCCTTGTTTTTTCTTCTCTTTGTTTTCTTCTGGTAAAGCATGAACAGCCCTGGAGGCTTCCTCTCAGGAGAGCACATGCAACTGTATTTACAGTTTTCACCCGCAATGTGCTGAAGGTGTGCTCAGCACAGAGCAGGGAAAGAGCCTTCCACACCTGAGCCTTCCATCTGACGGCTGTTGCCTTGCTCTATGATACAACATTCTTCAAGTACCTACAACCTTCCTCTAGCCACAGGAGACTGGATAAGGTGGACTCCATCTTCTACACTATGGCAATGTGCACGCTTAACCGATTCATCCACAGCATGAGGAACAAGGAGGTGAAGGGTGCTCTGGTAAAGTGCGGAAGGAGGTTTTTCAGCCACTGGCAACATAGATAGAGCTCTGTCATCCAGGACATGAACAGCCCGTCTTAAGTGAGGAAGACTGAGATACACTAAAACAATGAGATTTTTCACTAGTCCTCATGACTTTATGTAGGTTCTTCTACAGTTCCTGCACAAAAGTCAATGACAACATATAATGAGAAGGAGACCCAGCCATCACATCTTCCTTGGAAGCAAACCAAGAAGAGAAGGAACCTCAAACTTCAATTCACTTTGCAGTCACCAGCTTGGAGGAAGAAATTACCTGGAAGTATCCCAGGCCTATCTTCCTCACAGGAAACGCCAATCACTTCATTCATTTATAACTTTTGTCACTCATAAATATGTCTTGTCTTGCAGGGCTCTTGACCTTGTCCCTCAGCTCCAATAAAATTCCTCACTCTTACCCGTGGGTTTAGGAAGGTGCTTTGGCTGAGAAGTGTTTTGGAGAACTTCCCTTGGGAGAATTGCAATTATTTTTATGTGCGTGTGTGTAAATATATATATTTATGACAGAGGAATACAAATAGAATTAAATAGATAAAACTGGAATTACAAGTAGAGTGACACACACAGACTTGGACAGAACATATGGATCTGCATGGCTGTACTGCACAGAATCGTCTCTATCTTGAGAAAAAAAGGATTTTCCCACCTCCTGGCTTGCTTTATAAATCAGAGCTTCAGGGAAGTAAATCCTCCGGGTCCCTTTTCTTTTCTATTCAGTTCTACAGGGTGTTTGCTGTCGATGTTTGGCGGCATCTATCAGAGTCTTTACCATTCATTACCTTCTATCTTAGATGGTTGGGATACACTTCCACCAGCCTCACTGGGCATATCACCCCATGTCAATCTTGTTTTCTCTCCCTTTCAGGTGTAATTGTACAATCCACACATCTGGAGCTATTACTTCCTCAACCCTTCAGATGGGTTGTCTTCTGGGAAGCAGAATACACTAATATCAGAAACTGCTGTGAGGTTATTGAGAATGAGCATGTCTTAGAGATGGCACTTCAATATCTTGTAACAGCAGAAACACCTAAGCTGGAAAGATTTACCAATCTTTACTAACACCTTAATACCAAAGAATACGCTATAGATTTCCAAGGCAATTACTCTATTTCTTTCACTATACCCTATTTTAGCCACGCAAAGACAAGGTCTGGATAGAAGGAGACAGCTATAGCAGGGAACACTTGCTGGGCTGTTGAGTGCAGAAGGTTATGGGCTTTACTCTGCAGGAACCTGGCGATTGCCTCAGGGGTATGTCTCTTTAATCTCTTTAACAAAGGGGACCATGTTAAGCCATACCAAGAAAACCAAATGGTGTATTTCACTTACAAATGAAGCCTGTGGCAAGTTTTCAGAGATGAAAGACAATCCTGAACACAGAATTGATGGGTAACTGAGATATCGCCTGTGTACACCTGAAGAAAACAAAAAGGAGAGAAAAAAAAGGCAATAAACTACAGAAGATAAATCTGATTATCTGTGGTCTTAGGGAAGAAGTCAGTTGTAGGAAGACAGAGAGACTTGGAAATGGTTCCAAACCAAGCCTGGAACCTAAGGAAGTGGGTGGGGAAACAAAAGTCTTTGGCATCAAGTGAAGCTCTGGTGTTGATACAGGGTTAATAAATGTACAAGGGAACAATACAGGGGATTGTATAAGAGAGTTAGAAGAATTCCTTGCTTAAACAAAAGTATTGTCTGTTGTAAACACCTATCATGCTTACTAAACAGAACAAGGCACAAACTACTGGTAAGGGGAGGAGACAGAGGCCTGATTCTACTGATAAGCAACTATTGACAAGGAAATGCGAATGTCTGGGACTATTGATAAGTGGGAGAAGCTGATGATTTATGGATGAGGTACCGACTAAACCCTAAAGCCATGCGTGAAGATTAAAAGGTGAAAAGTTTAAGAAGAGGAAGACTCATTTACTTCATCTTGAGACCCCTGCCCATGACCAGAGGGGACACTGCGCAGGCACAAAGGACCTTCTAGCTCATTATAATACGAAGCGGGGACAGATACTAAATATGTGTAGGCATATCAGTAATCTAATGCATATGTATGCCTTAAGGGAATAAATGTAAAGGAAAAACGACCCTGGGTGTGCATGCTTTGGAGGAACGATCCCCATGCACCTCAGCGCTGAATAAAGCATACCTACTTTACAACTTTAACAAGTTGTGGAGTCAATCCGCGTATGATAACAAACACTGCACCCTGAAACTGAAGTCCAATTCTGGACCCTTTGTGTTGTAACAAGCTGTTTTCTTTGAAGGGAAGTGGCCTGACATGTATCTTGTGTCACTTCAGTGCACAGACTGTGTGTGTTCAGTACACAGATTCCTTGTGAATTTCAGCTCCTCTGGTCACGTTCACTGTCAGTGCTGGAATGAGAACTTCAAGTTAGATGGATTGATCTCTGCGTGCTGGTGGGATTTAATTCGGGAGATCGCAGATGGGCTTGTAAATGGACTGTAAAATTTAAAACGAGAAGTAGAAATACTTCCCCCATCCCCCTTGTGACCAGCTTCAAGGTTTTAAAGTGAATTTGCCTCTGTATTCCTGGTACCTCTTTTGTCATCTCTAGCTCAAGGGGACTACCCATGAGCGTAAGTTTCGATGTGCGCTGGATGGTTTAATCTTGGGTCTGCAGAGCTGGTAATCAGAGGGGTGCCTGGGTCTCTGCTGGGGGGCCATGTGGGTGTTGGTGTGGGTGTTGGGAGCTCAGCTCTGCCTGTGATGTGCCGCTGCTGCTGTGGTTCCTGGATTCACATATTAATGAAATCTGAACACAGTCTCTGTTAACAGCTGTTCTCAGTCCATAGGAAAATCCAGTGTTGAGCCCGAACTGCTTAACCTGAAATGGCTTTTTCTTCCAGGGAAAATGCTGCATGACATTAAAAGTCTTTTCACTGAGGAGCCAAAGTATTGGCGGGACGTTATCTCTCTTTGGAGAAACCTTCATGGGTGTGAGTGAAAAAGAGATGATGTCTTTCAAGAAAACCCATTGCCTCTCAAAAGAAGATCAGAATCACAGAATCACAGAATCACAGAATCCCAAGGGTTGGAAGGGACCTAAAAAGATCATCTAGTCCAACCCCCCTGCAAGAGCAGGGTAACCTACAGTACATCACACAGGAACTTGTCCAGGCGGGCCTTGAATATCTCCAGTGTAGGAGACTCCACAACCCCCCTGGGCAACCTGTTCCAGTGCTCTGTCACTCTTACAGTAAAGAAGTTCTTCCTGATGTTAACGTGGAACTTCCTATGTTCCAGTTTACACCCATTGCCCCTTGTCCTATCACTGGATATCACTGAAAAAAGCCTAGCTCCATCATCCTGACACCTACCCTTCACATATTTGTAAACATTGATGAGGTCACCCCTCAGTCTCCTCTTTTGCAAGCTAAAGAGACCCAGCTCCCTCAGCCTCTCCTCATAAGGGAGATGTTCCACTCCCTTAATCATCTTTGTGGCTCTGCGCTGGACTCCTTCAAGCAATTCCCTGTCCTTCTTGAACAGAGGGGTCCAGAAGAGACAGATACTGCAACTAAAAGGCAGAAAACAGAACAAGTGAGAGAGACTGTGTCTGAGGAACATCAGACAGAAGCTGGGGAGAGGTGTGTGGTAGCAGGGGACTGCCAGACTGAAAGCGAGACTTCCTTAGAAGACTCTTCCAAAAGCAGTGGGGAGAAAGCTATTGCGAATGAGCAGCTTAACTTCAGTTTCAGAGTTCCTTGCCATTGTAGTGGACCAGTTGCCAAAGTACTTACGTCCCAGGTGTGCTAAAGTATGTGTTTTAACAGAGTTTCATGAAAGTGAAGGGGGATGTGTGGTTTAGTTGTCATTTCAATTGTGTTGTATGTTTTAGAATATCAAACTGATCTCATTTTTTTTCTGTATTTTCTCCAAAAAAAGAAGCCTTTAACCTGCGATTACCTGAAACAGGTGAAAATACAAAGGCTGTTGTTAATTACTGGGCACTGTTTCTCTGGATATTTTTCAAATCAATAGTTGTACAGAGGTTAAGTAAAGGTAAGAGGCTGAGGTAGCTGGGCCCCTGGAGTCTGAGGAGTGATCTTACAGTCATTTACAGCTACTTAAAGGGCCATTGCAAGGACAGTGGAGTCAGACACCTCTTAGTGTAAAACGAGGGCAAAACCCAGAGCTTGCAGCTTCGGTGGGCTCTGGTTCAGTACTGGAGAGAACCTGATCCCCAGGAGGGTGGTGCAGCCCTGGGACGTGTCTTGGCGAGTGGATCTTGATCCTTTGGAGAGAGTGATAGCATAGAGACTTCCAGGGGCCTTTTCCATCTAGCCCTCTTTCTATCTATAATTCCTTTCTATCATGAAGAAAATAAAAAGATAAAAAAAGCCCCAAACAACCATGTGTAGCTGCAGTTTATGTAGGTTTCTCTTACTTGAAGACAACAGTGGTTAACTACGTTATTCTTCTTTCCTACTGAAATACTTTGGGAAGGTGGGACACATGAGTCTGCCAACATGAATATTTGCTTAAATTTGTGCTGTGTGTTCTCATATTCAAAAGATAGCCAGAGCTTTCTATAGATGCCATAAAAGCATGAAAATTGTGAGTTGCAGTTGTGCATTCACAGGTTTTCTCTTAGGTAATTTAGTTTACAGCATTAGGAATTTTGTGTGTGAAAGAAAATTTTAAAATTATTCCATTTGCTGTAGTTTGGGCAGTACTTGATCTTCAGCCTCCTGCCCTCCATCTGAGGGATAGTCATTTTGTCCAGAGATGTGTTTTCTCTGCCCCTTTCTCTCACTTTGGCCTGCTGTACTTCTTCTGGTCTTTGTCTGAATTGTTCTCCTAGGGATGGAGAAAGCCTCTTTCTTTTTCCAGGTGTTTCTAAGGATTCTGCAGTCTGTGGTCTGTAATCTTTTCAATACTGTTATTTTTGTGGCCTGTGACCGTTCTTCCCCCTTGCAGGAGATTGGAAGAGCCGTTGGCCTGACACTCATGAAGCAGTGTGGCTGGCGGGCTGATCTCCGGGACCCTGATGTAGAGGTAGTGGTGCTTGTCTGCCAGAGGGCCTGTTGGTGCTTCCAGCATTGCCCCTGATCTCTTTTGTTTTGTTCTCTGCTCCCTTTGCACTTTCAGCCGTGGCTTCTCCCTGTTTGTCTTCCTGCTGCTGAATTAAACTACATTTGGTCTGGTAGTGTTGAGCAAAGCTTCTTGGTAGCCATGGTGTGTGTGCCTTCCAGAACACTTAAATAATGATGAGAATGGCCATCATGGGCCTGCAAGTCAGGGGAACAATCCATATGGGCAATGTCTCAGGACCCAGCATGCTTAACAACAGCTAGACTATGACTTGAAAATGGAGATCACCTGAGCCATTGGGCCACCTTGCAGCCTCTGTAGGCAAGCAGTAAAGTCATGTTTTTGAGGAACTTGACTTGAGAATGCTGTTCATGGAAAAGCCTCCTCCTAGACCCTGCTCCTGACAAGCAGCTTGCTTAAGGCACTCTGTACATTGCAAGCTGTGTGGAGACTTGGGAAAGGATTCATTGCTCTTTCAAAAGCTCTTGTCAAAGGTGTTTCTCCATCCCTGTGGTTGGTGTATGGAAGTTGCTGTCAGCACTGATGCTGGGAGATCTGAGGCCTTCTGTAAGAGCTCTGGGTTCATCCACTGGTTGTGGTTTTCCCAGGCTGTGCATCAAATAACAGCTTTATTGATCTTGAAGTGGGGATTTTGTTCTCGTCCATATTTTTGCTCTGAAACCATTCAAACGCTGAGGACTGAGGTATTGCAAAAGTGCCGCTCTTTGGGCTTTCTGGAGGGAGGGACTGTAGTCATGCAAGACCTGTTGGGGAGCTCAGTCATCCTTGGGGATGCTCTCTATGCGACAGGAGGACAATTGCTTTGAGCTGCTTCCATTTCTCAAAGGATTGCATTCGTGCTTTCCATCTAAAGTTTCCCTTAGTAGCACTCATGGTGGGTTTTTGTTTGCTTGTTTGTGTTTAGTTTGGTTTTAGTTTGTTTTTTCGGGAGGTGGCTGTGTTTTTTTTTTTCCTTAAATTAGGAGGGGTGTACTTGAACATATGAATACTAGTATGCAGCAAATAATCATAGAGTGGTTATGTTTGGAAGGGACCCTAAAAGATCATCTAGTTCCAACGTCCCTGCTTAGAGTAAATCTCTTGAAGATTTAAGTGCTTGCTGATGGATTCCTAGCTGACAGAATTCTCTTTGCAGCTTGCCTAAATGCTAAATCCTCTTTAAAATGGCCTTCAGATTATCTAGTGAGATTTCTTGCAATTAATCATAACTTTGTGAAGCATATATTTTTGTTATCAAAAACTACAGTTAGAAGTTCGTAGGAACATCTTGTGTGTCTGGTTTACATGAGTTAAAGCTATTGTTGTGTCAGGTTGAGAGTGTCTGATGTAACCTGTTTCCTCTTTCAGATCTTCCTTCATCTTAATGCTGTTCACTGTGTGGTGGGGATTCAGATCTTCCTACATCTTAATGATGTTCACTGTGTGGTGGGGATTCCTCTTTTCAGGTAGGCATTCTCCTCACTGGATTTGTCTTGTCGGTATCAGAAGAGGAATGATTTCTAAATACTCTTGCTCACACGCTGTGAGCATTTATCTTCTGGTTTAATATTCGCTGCACTATCACATTAGTGTTGTGGTCTGCCTGGAGCTTATGTGAGCATGTAGGCCAGACTGTGGTTTCTATCAGTCTGTCTGCAGATGTGTCTAGTTCATTTGTTCATACTACACAGGCTTTTCTGGGTGGTTGTACTGCTATCTTAATGTTGATTTTTTGCTGTCTGCAGGCTTCCTTTGGCAAACAGAGAGTACATCAAGACAGCAGGACTGCGGTCAACAATTGCATGGTCCATGGCATCTCTGGCTGAAATCAGTGTAAGTTAATGTTAATGGCAAAGATGTAGAGTCCCAGATGCATAGGGTTTGCCGTATTTGTGATCAGAGTGTGCTGTCACCTGCTGTTTGACCAGATATCTGCTGTAATCCCAGGTCCTTTTCAGCAGAAGTGTTATTCCTTGTACAAATGGATGTGTAAATGGCAAGGTTTCTTCCACTGTCTAGGCTTGAGACCCTGTTGGGTTGTTCTCCCAAGGGAAAACAGAAGCGAGTGTGATGTTTCCCACAGATGAATTTGATGCCGATATCCATCTGCAGTCCACTCATATTCTTTGTCTCTAAATGTTACCTCAAGGCAGGATGTGTAGATGCCTTGTATTTAGTGACGCTATTAATGCTTTTACGCTACTCCCGACAGGCAAGTTTGGCCTGGTAAATTAGTAATTATTGCCCTGGGTTCAGTGGGAGTATGTAGCTGATCTGTACACCCCTGATTAAGGTTTGTCCTGGGAGAGGAGTCTCTCTTGATTGGCATGCAATAACCCCATTATTTCTGTAGGCTGGTGCCTTTGTGCTGAATCCCATGTGTGGGCTGGGAACAATACTGCTGGAAGCTGCCAAAGAGTGGGCTGTAAGTATCCCAGTGGCAATAGGCAGGACCTTTGCGAGGTGGCTTGTAGGTGCATTGAATAAAATCTGTGCCGCAGTTACACCAAAGTCATTACTGTAAACCAGGCTGATCTTTTCAGACAGTTGTAAAATGATCTAGTACAAATGTTCCTCCACAGGAATGTAAATCCAAGTGCTGCATATTTGTGCAGGCAGGTGTTTGAGCCCTGGTTTTATACCTCAGGGTTTGTGTGAGCCTTTAAAACTGCCTGGGCTTATTCTAGGATCAAAGGTGTCAATGGGAGGTATTAGACAGCCAGTTGTCAGAGGCAGCGGTATGGCTGTTTGTAGCTAGATGGGGTCTTGCTCTTAGGACATAGCCTCAGTATTTCTGTAAGTTACAAGTATTTTGATCAGACCAGAATGTGGAAGGGGTCTAGATAGCACATACTTCCTCTACTCGTCTGGGTCTCTGTAGTGGTGGTATATCTCTCAGCAAGGTCTTTGTTTTGGAAGAGATGTACAACAAGGCAGTTCTGAGAAGGGGTTATAAAATACATACACCTGTTTGTCAACAAAATGACTTTTGTCTTTTTCTCTGAGCAGGAAGCCTGTTACTGGGGTGCTGATATAAGTGATTCACAGTTAGAGGGTGCAGATGTGAATATTAGGACTGCAGGCCTGATGGATAAGATTGAATTACTTAAAGCTTCTGTGAAAGGTGTGTGTGTTATATGTGAAAGGCTTTCCAAGTGAGATATATTTGGAGTGGTTTTTGTGATTCTGGAATTATGAGGGTAATGGAGGTTCTCTTGAGGTCATGTGAAGTAGAGCTAACACTCAAACATGTGAGTAGTGACTCCATAGTGCTAGTGACTGGATAATTATTTGTTTCCCCCTTCTCACCCCTGGGAACTTTGGTAAGAATAAACCCAAGAGAAGACATTGAAACTAATAATTGTCAGACATGGGCAGTAGTTTTCTGTCATAATGGTAAATTTGTGAATACCACAGAGACTACATACATGAGAAGGTTTTTTCTTGTCTAATGGGAGCACCGTGAGGACAAATCCAGATAAATGTGGCTTGCAACTTAAATTTACCAGGTGAATAGTAGGGGGGATTCCTTAAGCTCAGTGTTGTATTGTTAAAGTTTTGCAGTAGGAGTATTTTAAATGACAATGCCTTTCTCCTGGAATTGGGAATCTGCTTGCTGTCAGCTCAAGTGCTAGTCTGGGGAGAAGGTAGTAAGTTTCTGACCTTATTTGGACCTCAGAGCCTGAATCTAAATTAGTCCTGTATGAAATCCGTGACAGACAAGAGCTGGGTGTTTTTCCCTGTGCAGGGGTGGTGAAATAGGCATCTATTTTTTTACCTTGCAATATTTATTTCTTACCAGAAGGGAAAGAAACATAATTTCTTATTAATAAGAACCCGAAGCTGGGTCAGATTGCTCATGGCCTTGTCCAGTCGAGTTTGAGCATCCTGAGGGGTGGAGAACCCATAGTCTTACCCTTTTATATGCAGACTGTGCTCTGGCGAGTGCAGCCCGCGTGTGGCTGGCCTTCATCACCACAAGGGTGCAGTGCTGCATTGTGGTCAACAGAGCTGACATCACCACAAGGGTGCAGTGCTGCATTGTGGTCAAGAGAGCTGACTGATCCAAGGATGCAGAAACCCTGGGGAGATACTTCATAGACCCTAAGTCCAATAGAATCCAAGTGATTCTGGCTGTAATCAGATTCTTGGGGGGAAAAAAAGGGTATGGATGGAAATTTAACATTTTGTTCCTTGTCATTCATACGTATATATCTGAACATCTGCACTAAGTGAAGTGTTTGCAAGCTTAACTCTTCTTTTGCATTTGGTTTGTAAAGATGCACAGGTGTGTTGAGAAGCAGCAGTTAGTTTGGAACCATGCCATCCCTGTCTTACTCTCATACCACCAGTAGTAGGGAATCTGCAAGAGAAAACATGCTATCATGCATCTGTTTCTTCCCAGTCTGCATTTACTTTGGCTTTGTAAGTGTAGTTTGTGAGGATAAGTACAGAAGGAGCTGTGAGTGTGGGTCCATGATTCACATAAGAGCCGTCAGACAGCTGTGTAAGGTGGATGGGGGCACAGATGCTGCTCATTGTTCATATAGTCAGATGTAAAGACCTGCCTTTATTCTTCAGCATTGCCATTGCCTTCAGAAAGCTTCGACGCTGTGATTTCAGATATTCCATTTGGGAAGAAGTTCAAGATCATAAAAGACATACGGGTCCTACCAGATATTCTCCAGGAAATGGAGAGGTATGTGTGGCCTTTGATATGCTTGGAGTTTGTGTAAGTGTCTTGATGGTTTTCAGTTTTAAGTGTTCATTCATCTTCACGTTTGCTCTGCTTCAAACACTCTCGAGCTCTGTAGTTGATCCTGTGCAGGTTGTGAAGGTCTGAGTCCTTTTCTTGTCTCTTGGAGGCTGTTGTGGCTTGTGTTGCAAGCTGTGAAAGTGCTGATGGCAGCCCAAGCTGACAAGGAATGAGTGTGTGGTGTGAGTGTGTGGCGTGTTACAAATGTTCTTTACAAGGCAGAAAGGAGAAAGAGAAGAGGATCACCATGGCCAGGCAAATAAAGCAATAATCCTTTCCCGGAGGTCTGCTTGTAAACCCAAAAGGAAACCCTATGATTTTATACAATCAAGCTTTTACCAGCCTGCATTGGCAAGAAGGATCTCAGACCAGAAAATGGTTTTGTGCTTTTTCCTTTCTGTTAGCATGTCCTGGAATATCCAGCTAGCCACCTGGTTTGCTGTTAGATGCCTCTGTTCATCCCTCATGCTGTCATTTTGTGGCAGAGTTGAACCAAGTTAATAGTGGGCTGCTTCTAACAGGCAGTTCCATCTATCTGCCTCTTTATGTCTTGGCTGAAAACAACCCCTTTCTGTAGGGGCTGGTCTTCAGTGGGTGTTGATCTCACTTACCCAGTGCCAAAATGTGGTGGGAAGATGGTGAAGAAGGTGAGGTAGCTCCATAGAATGGCAGGGCAATCTTACGTAATCTTGTGTTGACCACCCCTCCCTTTGGCCGTGCTTGTCTTCTGGTCTCATTGCTCTGCTGGACCATCCTGCCCAAAGTATGTCCTTGGGAAGGGGAGGTGAGGAAGGGACCATTATCATGAGAGCTCCATCAGCAAGATTGTTTAATCCACTTTGAGTGAACAGAGCAGGATAGTCTTTCCCCACCCACCCTCTCTCAAAGCCAAACGTAATGCTTGCTCATCTACCAAGAAAAATGGATTACAATCAATGGTTAGTATTAATCTGCTTTCTGGACAGGATCCAGTTCTCCAATCTGGGAGGAGTTATGAAGTTGGGGATTAAAATTCCATTTGGAGATGTAAGTTACTGAGTTGAGCCATGACCCTTAACATGCTTAGGTGATCTGTCAAATGCAACTGACATCTGAGGTGTCAGCAGTATTGAGTTCTGCCCGGATGAAGGAAGGCGAGGCAGGATAGCACCTAACCTCTATTTTTCCTGCAATTGTCAGGCTACTTCGTGTTGGAGGGATGATTGTATTGCTGCTGAGCCATGATGTCCACAAGCGCATGGATGACATTACCAAGTGTACTGAACGTGACTCTGCTGCTGCCATTTCTGATGGCACAGGTGAAACCACTGCTGCAAAAGCCCTGCATGCAGATGGGAATTCTTCCTCCTTGGTGAATGGTGTTGAAGAATCCTTTCTCAATCGCAGACAGACATGTTTTGGCTCTCTGGTTCTAGATGGTGTCTATGGGGTTAGTCTTGGAAAGATGGATGCTTTCATATACAAATATAAGAAGATTTCTACTGCTGGGAATCAGCAGCTTTCTTGCACTGTGCCTAAGTGAACTTGAGCCCTTGCACACTTGCAAAGCAGCATGGCTGGGACCCTGCTAATCCAAACAACCGCTTGCATTTGTTAGCTCATCTCACTTCCTTTGGATGTCCTATGGTGCTTTTCCCTCTTTTTTTTAGGAGAGTTGGAAGATGCCTACTGGTGTTTCAAGTATTACTACTATAAAATATTGTAATGAGATGAGAGGCCTCATTGTTTAGGCAAAGAGTCTTGGTATTGGGAGGACTTTCTCTGGGAGAGAAGATCTTCATTTGCAGAACTGGAAAAAAAAAGAAAGGTATTAAATATAAGTGGGTTTTCACCAGTATTCAGTATTTCTTTAGGAAGCAGATCTTACCTGAAGAAGTCTCCAGCTCTTTTTGAGGTCTGGATGGATGTTTTACCTTGCAGTCTTGTATTTTATTTTAAAGCTCCTTTCTGATGAGTTTGAAATGTCTCTGTTGAGATCTCTTAGTGGAAAATAAAACTATTTTTGTATTAATTCTTTGTATTAATTTTTCTATTCTTTGCAGCATTTGCATGTGTCTTAACGGGTGTGCTGTAGCTTTTTTAAGGGGAGAAGCTTCTTTCTATCAGAAATAATGTTTTTCTTCCCTTGATAATGTTACTCCAAGGGCACAATGTGGAAGATGGAAAAACTTGCCAAGTGGATGAACGATTAGAAGTGAGTTCTGCCTGCAAAGAAGCATGTGGAAAAATTCTGCTGAAGAGAAAGGTCTTAGCAGTCCTTTTAGATAATGCAAAATGTATCTGTAGGGGGAAAATAGTCTAATTCAAAGCTTTGCATGTCTGCTGAGCTGACAGAGAAGTATTTTTGTAGAGAATGATTGCAGATTGCTTTCAGTTGCTCTTTTGGACAATGATTTGCAACTTGTCAAGCTGGGATGGACTTGTGCATTGTATTCCTCTGCAGTGATTAGCATGGAGACACTTCTGCCTTTTGTGTTTCTGTTTTCACTGTAGCAAAGAATTTTATTGTGTAGGGTGGACAGCAAAGTGTAGAACAGTTATGTTTGTTTGATGGTGAAAAAGAGACACTGCCCTGTCCTGTTCAGTTTCAGGAAATACTCCTGGAGATAAATGAGGCAGTTGTTTAATTTTTTTTTTTTTTTGTCTTGTAGTTCCTTCCTCATTTAGAAAGACTTGTGTCTCTTGGTATGAAATTGCCATTCTAATTGTGCCTAGTCCCATGCTCTCTGTATTTTATGCTGTTCTTTTAGGGTTTGGGTTACAAGTGCTGCATGCAGTATTCTGACAGAGACCATATCGATAATTTGTCTGGTTTGCCCTCATTCAGGTACCTTTGGTTTTGGTGGTCAGTGCATATTGATTAAAAGCATCTTCTGAGGTGATTGTGGGTCTGTTTCTTTTGTTCATATGGTTATATCATTGTATCTGAGGGGGAGGGGGAGGAAACTCTTTGCTGTGGTTTAATAAAGGTTGAACTTCATTTACCATCTCACAGGTCATTCATCGTGTGTGGGTTGACCCCACAGAAGGTTTTCAGGATCTCTCTAAAAGAAATGCCTCCTTTTCCTTCCCCCTTTACTGAATTTCAAATAGTGAGTGAGATAATCAGTTCCTGCAAAGATCTGTTGTGCCATGTCTACTTATTTCTGTTCTTTTTGTCATTTATGGCTTCAGACAGTTGACAGATGAAGATGCAGGGCTCTGTATGGTGCACGTTGCCTGACATCTCATTTTTCAAAAGAGAAAGCCCTATTTTCTGCTCCCCAGCCCCTTGGCTTGTGAGTTGGTTTTGGTGAGGGAAGACATGTACCTACAGCTCAAGTGCTTCACACTGAAGTCCTCAGATTCTGTAGGCTTCTCCGGGGAACACGTGGTGACTGTTACTGCTGTCAGCCATGTTGCACTGTCTGGTTTCTGATAGTGCTTCTATCAGAGGATGAGGATGTGTCCAAGGCAGCTGATCCCGAATTTTGACGAATTCACGTTTTGCAGCATCCTGAACACAAATCTCTTCTCTCCATGCCCATGCCCTTGATCTCTTTTCTGGGATGATCCAGCAAAGCATCAATTCTTTTGCAGCTTTGCTGCTACTGAAATTGTGCCTTTCAGTTGTGTGCTTTTTCATTGGCGTTTTAGTCATCCTTTCTACTTGATTGACCTTGCAGCTGTTGAAACTTCTTTTGACTTCTCTAGGAATAAATATTGATGTTTCAAAGGCTATAATTTCAGCTTTCATTGTCTTATGAAGCTTGTCAGGCAGAGAGAGAGGGGTGGTTGTTCTGCCATCCCGTTTTTACTGCACTAAGTACTACAGGGCATAGTTTCTGTGACTGTGGTTTCGTTAACCGATAATCCATGTCTTGTGTAGGGAGTTTTGTTTGCCTTCATTTCAGATCTTTTTGTTTGACATCACCTTTATCCAAACATTGCTTTCTAAAATTGTAGCCCTGTTGGGTTTTGGTATCATGCCTCCTACCAGAATGTGGAACTTTATTATTTTTAGCATAATTCTTAGGAGTTCAATTCCTGTTAGGTACAGCTTTGATTCTGTAGGATGAGCTGAACTGATGTAACAGCTCACTGTTGCCAGAGAGGGGTGATTCCCTACCCTGCTCCTGGCTCTAGTGCTGCTTAGGTGGTGTTACCCTGGCACTCAGTGTGGTGTCTGGGCTGGTGTGGTTGGTTCACCTGGCAGTGAGCTAAGCAAAAAGAGGGGGAAGTGGGTTTGTGCTGGCTTGGAGAATTGAATCAGCTCCTGAGGCAGTTGTGTGGGTTTGAGGGAAGCTGAAGGGAAGGACTGTAGGGCTGGAAGCAAGGGAGTTGGGAAGCTTCTTGTGTGTGTTTTCCTATAAAGTAGAGCTAATCTAGCTCAGGAAGCCTGTCTGTGCCCTGGGACCAGTTATCCTGTGAAGCAGCAACTTGTTTAGAATCTCTCATCTGCATTTTGTTCATCAGTTCACATAGAAAGTATTCAAAACCTCTCCCCTTTTTCCCCTCCTTTTCAGACACACAGAGCGCACATCTGCTGATGAAGACTCTGCCTGGGAGCCACGTTGAGAAGACAGGGGTAATGAAGATGTTAAAATGCTTTTGCAAGAGGCACACAGATTTGTAAAGACCATAAAGGGCTGTTTTCCTTGGTGGCACAGGCACTATGAGAAGATTGTAACAAGAGCAACAGGATTCAGCAATGTCTTTTTCTTGGCCGTATGTATTATTTTGGTGGACTGTTTTTTTCAGTGGGGAAGCCAGAGGAAACTTGCTCTGCCTTGAATTAAACCGTTTTAGTGTCTTTGTGGGCAGATGACTGGAGCCATGTGAATTTGGACTTTCTGGGGACACAGTCCTGAAATGCTGGTGTGGCTCTGGCTTGCCTGTGACCATCTGCCCGATCATGGTGGAAAGGGGCATCCAGGTACACTCAGGCTTTCCAGTCAGGTGGCAAAATGTTCTTTGCAGGTGCCATGCAGGGAATACCTGCTCCAGCTGTTGTGTTCTAGAGCACAGCCCCAGCAGGAACAGCAGTGCCATGTCCAGGGCTTCAGAAGCAACAGTTGTAGTAGCCCCTTTTCCCTATGTGGGCTACTGCGCAGGGTCTCAGAGCAGAAGGATTTTCTTCACTGCTGTCAAAAATGTCTCAGCCTGTCCCATTGCCCATTTGCATTTATATGTGTGAAGCCAGTGTGTGTGGGTAAGGAAATAAATGGGCTTAAACAGAGGATTCTGAAGATGAGAGGGAAGGCAGAAAGTGGAGAAACAGGGCTGAACTCCCATAAAAAAACCTAATGTTCAGGTTTGATTTCAATACAGACTGGTATTTAATGTTTTGAATAATTTATTTATAAACTTTGACATACATACAAGCTTCAGTGGACAAGCTTCAGTGGACGAGCTTCAGTGGGCGAGCTTCCGTGGACGAGCTTCAGTGGATGAGCTTCAGTGGACAAGCTTCAGTGGACAAGCTTCTTGAAGACCTGAGAGACATTTCACTGAAACTGATTTGAAAGAACCCGAAAATCTGAAGTGCATCTCTCCTTGAGGGCTGTGCAGTGAGGAACGCCAATGAAAGCCAGGGAATGCAGCACTCCAAAATGCGCGAGTGGTGAAAAGCTGATGGGTGATCACCTCACAGAAGAACACAGGGTGAAGCAGTCAGAAAACACTGGGCAATGGAGAAAAGGTGAAGTGCTCCAAAGAAAAAAAAAAAAACGAAACACATTTCCCTTGAAGGAGAGATCAAAAACTCCAGGGGAAAGAGATCCCCGAAAAAAACACGGATGCAGTGCTCTGAAAGAGGCACTACATGGAGAGCTCCAAAAATCCCTGGGGTGGAGAGCTAGAATAATCTCAAGGGTGAATGAGTCCTTCAGAAAAGCCCCAGTGCTGCTGCAGTCCTCGGGGCTGTGCAGAGAAGCACTGCTGCAGGTTGCTGAGCTGAAGCAGTGCCCTGTGGCTGCAAGGTGATGCACTCTGCAGGGGCTGCATGGTGAAGCGCTCCAGAAGGATCTTCCATGAAGTACTCACTCCTCTGTTGCTACAAGGTGAAGCGCTCCTATTCCATTGTAGCATTGCACAGTAATATTCAGCATTTTGGTTTCTGGGAGTCCTTTTAGTTTTTGAAGTACTCCAAAAAATCCACAGAATTGAGAGCTCTCAAAAATGCCCTGGGTGGAGAGCTGCCAAAAAATAGTGCGTAGCTCCAAAAAACCAAATGCTGATGATCCCTGGAGGGCCATGTGCTGATGTACTCCTGAGGCTGCGCAGCAAAGCATTCCAAAGTTGCCCGGCATTGTGGAATTCCAAGGGGAAAAAAGAAACAGAATCCAAAAATGTGAAAGTACTCCCAAGAACCAAAATGATGGAGCAGTCAAAAAAATGCCCTGGGGGCAAAACTCCCAAAAAGCCCAGGGCAGAGAGCACCCAAAAAACCCCTGGGTCAAGAGGTGCCAAAAATTAGTGAGTAGCTCCCAAAAAATCAAATGATGATGAACTCCACGAGGCCACGTGCTGGGGGAAGCACTGCAGAAATGGCAGGAATTGCAGAATTCCAGAAGAAAAAAAAAATTAAAAAAAAATTCAAAGCTGATTGGAAAAACGAAGTTGAAGCGCTCCAAAAATGCCCTGGGTGGAAAGATCCCTAAAAAGACTCCAGGATGTGAGCTCCCAAAATGCTGACACATGGAGAGCTACAAGAAAAGCCAAGGGTGAGCAGCACTCCAAACTCCAACACTGCAGAAAGCCCTGCAAAGCTCTCCAGGATGCAGAGCTCCCAAAACCCCAGGGGTCAGAGCTGCAAAAAATCCTCTGGGTCAGAGCTGTCACAAAAGAGTGAGTAGCTCCCAAAAAACCAAACGTTGATGAACTCCTTGAAGCCATGTTCTAATGCAACACCTCAAGGCCTTGTGGGGAAGCACTCAGGGAATGGCAGGCATTGTAGAATTCCAGTAGAAAAAAAAATTAAAAATATAAAGAAATAAGAAAATAAAAATCAGCACTTATAGGACAAAAGAAGAAGCTGAAGTGCTCAAAAATGCCCAGGGTGGAAACCCCCATAAAAGCCTCCAGGTTGAAAGTTTCCAAAACGCTGCCACATGGAGAGCTACAAAACCCCCATGGTGAATGGCTCTGGAAACCCCAACAGCTGATGCACTCCTGCAGCGATGCGCTCCTCCAGGGTGTGCGGGGAAACGTGTCAAAGGTGGCAGGCGCTGTAGAACTCCAGAACAAAATCCAAGCCTCCAAGTCCTCCCAGCAATCACAATGGTGGAAGCACTTCCAACAGGTCCAGGGTGGAGAGCTCCCAAAAATCCCCATGGTGCAGAGCTTCCAATGAGCTCAAGTTGGAGAGCAGCCAAACAGCCAAAAGATCAGTGAGTGGTTCCCAAAAGCCCCAGTGCTGCTGCAGTCCTCGGGGCTGTGCAGTGAAGCACTGCTGCAGGTTGCTGAGCTGAAGCACAGCTCTGTGGCTGCAAGGTGATGCATTCTGCAGGGGCTGCATGGTGAAGCGCTCCTCAGGGACCTTCCGTGCAGAACTTGCTTCTCCATGGCTGCAAGGTGATGGATGCTGCAGGGTCTGGATGCTGAAGTGCTCCACAGGGACCTTCCAGAAAGTACTTGCTCCTCCATGGCTGCAAGGTGACGCACTCTGCAGGGGCCGCATGGTGAAGTGCTCCTCAGGGACCTTCCGTGAAGAACTTGCTCCTCCATGGCTGCAGGTGATGGATGCTGCAGGGTTTGGATGGTGAAGTGCTCCGCAGGGACCTTCCATAAAATACTTGCTCCTCCATGGTAGCAAGGTGAAGCACTTCTATTCCGTTGTAGCATTGCACAGTGGTTTTCCAAGAGCCAAAGGAGTCCCCAAAACCGAAATGCTGAAGTACTCAAAAAAAATCTCCAGAATGGAGAGCTCCCAGAAATGTCCTGGGTGGAAAGCTGATGAAAAAGTAGTGGGTAGCTCCGAAAAACAGAATTGCTGATGATGCCTTTGAAAGCTATGTGCTGATGTACTCCTCTGGGCCCCACAGTGAAACATTCCAGAGCTCCCTGGTGTTGTGGAATTCCACAGGGAAAAAAGACAGGAGAACAAAAAGAGTCAAAGTACTCCCAAAAACCAGAATGTTGGAGCTCTCAAAAAATGCAGAGGATGCAAAACTCCCAAGAAGCCCAGGGCAGAGAGCACCCAAAAATGCTCTGGGTCGAGAGGTGCCAAGAATTAGTGAGTAGCTCCCAAAAAGCCAAATACTGATGAAATCATTGCTCAAGGCCGCATGCAGAAGCCCTCCAGAAATGCCAGGAATTGTAGAATTCTGATAAAGAATTAAAACCAACCAAACAAAAACACATTCAAAAAATCAAAGCGAGTCAGAAAAAAGAAGTTGAAGTGCTCCAGAATACGCTGGGTGGAAAGATCCCTAAAAAACCTTCAGGATGTGAACTTGTAGAATTCCAGAAAAACCCCAAATGATAAAGACTGAAAAAAAACCAACCCCAAAATAACCCCAAAAACAGAAAAAAGAAAAAGAAAAAAAAAAAAAGCTCCAAAATGCCCTGGGTGGAAAGTTGCCAAAAGACCAGTGGTAACTCCACAAAAAAGAAATGCTGGTGATTTCCTTGAGGGCCATGTGCTGATGTACTCCTCTGGGGCCGCACAGTGAAGCATTCCAAAGTTGCCTGGAGTTGTAGACTTCCAGGGGGAAAAAAAGAACGAAAACCAAAATACGTGAAAGTACTGCCAAAATCCAAAATGTTGGAGCTCTCAAAAGGTGCCCAGGGCGCAAAACTCCCAACAAGTCCAGGGCAGAGAGTACCCGAAAATCCCCTGGCTCAAGTGGTGCCAAAAACCAGTGAGTAGCTCCCAAAGAGCCAAATGTTGATGAAATCACTTCTCAAGGCCAGGTGCTGATGTCCAGGCCTTGTGGGGAAGCACTGCAGAAATGCTGGGAATTGTAAAATGCCAGATTAAAAAAAAAAAAAAAAAAAAAGGCATAAAAAATGTTATCAAAGTGAATTGGAAAAAAGAAATTGAAACGCTCCAAAAATGCCCTGGATGGAAAGATCCCTAAAAAGCCTTTAGTATGTGAGGTCCCAAAATGCTGCCACATGGAGAGCATTCCCACCTCTGCTTGTGGGGAAGCACTCAGGAAATGCAGGAATGGGAAATTCCAGTAAAAAAAAAAAAAAAAAAAGAAAACAAAATGGGAAAAAAAAAAAGGTAGAATTCCAGATAAAAAAACCCGAAAATAACACCACCCTCCAAAAATAAAAAAATAATAAATATCAAAGCTAATAAAATAAAAAAGTTGAAGCTCTCCAAAAATGCCTGGGATGGAAAGATCCCTAAAAAGACTCCAGGATGTGAGCTCCCAAAATGCTGACACATGGGGAGCAATGAAACAACCCAAGGGTGAACAGCACTCCAAAATCCAAAACTTTCCAAAACTGCCTGAACTTGTGGAATTCCAGAAAAAACCCAAATGATAACCATTCAAAAAAAAAAAAAAAAACCCACAAAAAACAAACAGAAAACAAAACGAAAAGCCACGTTCTGTTGCAACAACAAGAAAGAACCCAAACAAAACACACACACAAAGAAAACCCCACCAAACAAAAACCACAAAAAAAAAAACAAACAAGGATTATACAGATAAAGAAGATGACCCACCCATCACCAAACAAAAACCACAAGAAGAAGAAAAAACAAAAGATGATAAGAATAAAGAAGAAGCTGAAGCTCTCCAGAAATGCCCAGGGAGCAATAAAAGCCTCCAGGGTGAAAGCTTCCAGAACGCTGCCACATGGAGAGCTACAAAACCCCCATGGCAAATGGCTCTGGAAACCCCAACAGCTGATGCACTCCTGCAGTGATGCGCTCCTCCAGGGTGTGCGGGGAGATGTATCAAAGGTGGCAGGCGCTGTAGAACTCCAGAACAAAATCCAAGCCTCCAAGTCCTCCCAGCAATCACAATGGTGAAGCACTTCCAACGGGTCCAGGGTGGAGAGCTCCCAAAAATCCCCATGGTGCAGAGCTTCCAATGAGCTCAGGCTGGAGAGCAGCCAAACAGCCAAAAGATCAGTGAGTAGCACCCAAAAATGCCCTGGGTCGAGAGGCGCCAAAACTTAGTGAGTAGCTGCCAAAGAGCCAAACACTGATGAAATCACTCCTCAAGGCCAGGTGCTGATGCACCACGTCCAGGCCTTGTGGGGAAGCACTGCAGAAATGCCGGGAACGGTAGAATGACAGATTAAAAAAAAAAAAGAAAAAAAGAATAATCAAAGAAATCAAAACGAATTAGAAAAAAAAAAGTTGAAGCACTCCAAAAATGCCCTGGATGGAAAGATCCCTAAAAAGACTCCAGGATGTGAGCTCCCAAAATGCTGCCACATGGAGAGCGACAAACAAACCCAAGGGTGAAGAGCACTCCACAAACCAGAACTTTCCAAAATTGGCTGAACTTGTGGAATTCCAGAAAAAAAACCAAACAATAAAGATTGTCAAGAAAAGAAAAAACAAAAAAAGAAAAAAAGCGACTCACTGCAAAGCTCTCCAGGCTGCAGAGCTCCCCAAAATCCCTAGGATCAGACCTCGAAAAGAGAGTGAAAAGAGCCTAAAACCCCGAAAGCAGAAGAACTCCTTGAGGCCAAGTTCTGATGGAACACCTCAAGACCTATGGGGAAGCTTTCAGGAAATGTCAAGAACGTAAAATTCCAGTAAAAACAACAAACCAAACCAAATTTGTAGAAGTCCAGATTTAAAAAACCCAAACCAAACCCACAAAAAAACCCAAAAGCCATCACCAAAAAAAAAAAAAAATGCACAGGGGGGAAAGCTCCATAAAAGCCTCCAGGGTGAAAGTTTCCAGAATGGTGCCATGTGGGGAGCTACAAAAGCCCCCATGGTGAATGAAGAGTGAGAAGCGCCCAAAAAACCAAATGATGAAGAACTTCCTGAGGCCACGTTCTGATGGAACACCTCAAGGCCTTGTGGGGAAGCACTCAGGAAATGACAGGAATGGGAAATTCCAGGAAAAAGAAAAAAACCAAAAGAAAACAGAATGGAAAAAAATGTGGAATTCCAGTTAAAACTTCCTGAGAACTTCCTGAGGCCACGTTCTGATGCAACACCTCAAGGCCTTGTGGGGAAGCACTCAGGGAATGGCAAGCATGGGAAATTCCAGAGTAAAAAAAAAAACCAAAACAACAAAAAAGAAAACAAATTAGAAACAATTGTAGAATTCCAGTTAAAATAAAAAAAAACCCAACAAAACATAACACCAATTCCCCTCCCCCTGCAAAAAAAAACCCAAAAAACAAAAACCCACAACACATTAAAATCAAAGCTAATAGGAAAAAAGAAGTTAGAGCGCTCCAAAAATGCTCTGAGTGGAAAGATTCCTAAAAAGACTCCAGGATGTGATCCCCCAAAATGCTGACACATGGAGAGTGACGAAACAACCCAAGGGTGAGCAGCACTCCAAAATCCAAAACTTTCCAAAATGGCCTGAACTTGCGGAATTCCAGAAAAAACCCAAATGATAAACAATCAAAAAAACCCCGAAACAAAAAACCCCAAAAAAACCCAAAACCAAAAGAGAAAGAAAACAAAACAAAATAACAAAAAAAGCACAGCACTGCAAAGCTCTCCAGGCTGCAGAGCTCCCAAAGATCCCCAGGGTTAGAGCTGCAACAAAAAATGGCAAGAAGCTCTCAAAAGATGCTAAAAAAAAAAAAATCAAATAAAAAAAATAAATTTGCAGAATTCCAGATAAAACCAAACAAATTTGTAGGATTCCAGTCTAAAAAAAAGAAAACCCACACAAAAAAAGCCACAACAAAACAACAAAAACCCAACCAGCTTAAAGGACAAAAGAAGAAGCTGAAGCACCCACAAAAAGCCCAGGGTGCAAAGCTCCTTAAAACAGTCCGGGGTGATAGTTTCCAAAACGCTTCCATGTGAGGAGCACGCACAAAGCTCTCCAGGCTGCAGAGCTCCCAAACATCCCCAGGGTCAGAGCTGCCAAAAGTTATGGAGTAGCTCCCAAAAAACAAATGTTGAAAAAAAACAGCCCAAAACCAAACCAAACAACTTTTGTAGAATTCCAGTTAAAAAAATAAAGCCAAAACCACAAAAAAGACGCCAAAAGCCATCACCAACCCCCCCCCCCCCCAAAAAAAAAAAAAAACCAAATCTTGTAGGAAAACAGAAGGTGCAGAAACGCTCCAAAATGCACAGGGGGGACAGCTCCATAAAAGGCTCCAGGGTGAAAGTTTCCAGAATGGTGCCATGTGGGGACCTACAAAAGCCCCCATGGTGAAAGAAGAGTGAGAAGTGCCAAAGAAATCAAATGTTGAAGAACTTCCTGAGGCCACGTTCTGATGGAACACCTCAAGGCCTTGTGGGGAAGCACTCAGGAAATGCCAGGAATGGGAAATTCCAGGAAAAAAACAACAACAAAAAAAAAAGATAACAAAATAGAAAAAATTGTAGAATTCCAGTTAAAAAAGAAAAAAACAAACAAAAAATAGCAACAATCTCCCTCCCCCCGCAAAAAAAAAAAAAAAAAAAAAAAAAAAGAAAAAAAACCCACCAAAAATATCAAAGCTAATCGAAAAAAAGAAGCTGAAATGCTCCAAAAATAGCCTGGGCAGAAAGATCCCTAAAAAGCCTCAAGGATGTGAGCTCCAAAAATGCTGCCACATGGAGAGTGACAAAACAACCCAAGGGTGAGCAGCACTCCAAAATCCAAAATGGCCTGAACTTGTGGAATTCCAGAAAAAACCCAAATGATAAAGATTGCCAAAAAAAGAAAAACAAAAAACCTGACTCACTGCAAAGCTCTCCAGGCTGCAGAGCTCCCAAAATCCATAGGGTCAGAGCTGCCAAAACTGAGTGAAAAGTGCCCAAAGAAATGAAACTTGAAGAACTCCTTGAGGCCAAGATCTGATGGAACACCTCAAGACCTTGTGGGGAAGCTTTCAGGAAATGCCGAGAATGGCAAATTCCATAAAAAAAAACAAACAAACCAAACCAAGTTTGTAGAATTACAGATTAAAAAACCAAAAAAACCCAAACCACAAAAAATATCAAAAGCCCTCACAAAAAAGAATTAAAAAAAAAATCAAATCTTGTCGAAAAACAGAAGATGCAGCAATGCTCCAAAAATGCACAGGGGGGAAAGCTCCATAAAAGCCTCCAGGGTGAAAGTTTCCAGAATGGTGCCATGTGGGGAGCTACAAAAGCCCCCGTGGTGAATGAAGAGTGAGAAGCGCCCAAAAAACCAAATGATGAAGAACTTCCTGAGGCCACGTTCTGATGGAACACCTCAAGGCCTTGTGGGGAAGCACTCAGGAAATGCAGGAATGGGAAATTCCAGTGAAAAAAAAATAACAAAAGAAAACAAAATAGAAAAAATTGAAGAATTCCAGTTAAAAAATCCAAACCAAAACAAACCAAAATCCCCCCCCCCCAAGAAAAAAAAAAAAAAACCACAATAAAACAACAAAAAAGTCAAAGCAAACCGGAAAAAAAGAAGTTGAAGCGCTCCAAAAATGCCCTGAGTGGAAAGATCCCTAAAAACCCTCGAGGATGTGAGCTCCCAAAAAGCTGCCACATGGAAGCTTGGAGATCTACAGAAGAGCCCAAGGGTGAACAGGACTCAAAAACTGAAACTTTCCAAAATGGTCTGGCCCTATGGAATTCCAGAAATAACCCAAATGATAAAGACTGGAGAAAAAAAAATAAGTAAAACAAAAAATAGACAAAAAAATAAAATTCAGCCCTGCAAAGCTCTCCAGGCTGCAGAGCTCCCATAGATTCCCAAGGTCATAGCAGCCAAAGGATAGTGAGAAGATCCCCAAAAACCAAACACTGAAGAACTTCCTGAGGCCATGTCCTGATGCAACAGCTCAAGCCCTTGTGTTAAAGCATGCAGGAAATGCAGGAATGTTAAATTCCAGTAAAAGAAAACAAAAATAATTGTAGAATTCCAGATCATGAAATAAAGAAAAATAAATCAAAGCTTATAGAAAAAAAAAAAAAGCCAAACATAAGCTCCATAAAAGCCTCCAGGGTGAAAGCTTCCAGAACGCTGCCACATGGAGAGCTACAAAACCCCTACGGCGAATGGCTCTGGAAACCCCAACAGCTGATGCACTCCTGCAGCGATGCGCTGCTCCAGGGTGTGCGGGGAAACGTGTCAAAGGTGGCAGGTGCTGTAGAACTCCAGAACAAAATCCAAGCCTCCAAGTCCTCCCAGCAATCACAATGGTGAAGCACTTCCAACGGGTCCAGGGTGGAGAGCTCCCAGAAATCCCCATGGTGCAGAGCTTCCAGTGAGCTCAGGCTGGAGAGCAGCCAAACAGCCAAAAGATCAGTGAGTAGCACCCAAAAATGCCCTGGGTCAAGAGGCGCCAAAAACAAGTGAGTAGCTCCCAAAGAACCAAACGCTGATGCAATCACTCCTCAAGGCCAGGAGCTGATGCACCACGTCCAGGCCTTGTGGGGAAGCACTGCAGAAATGCTGGGAATTGTAGAATGCCAGATTAAAAAAAAAGAGAAAAAAAAAACCCATAAAAAAGAATGAAGAACTCCTTGAGGCCAAGTTCTGATGGAACACCTCCAGACCTTGTGGGGAAGCTTTCAGGAGATGTCAAGAACGTAAAATTCCAGCAAAAAAACCAAACCAAACCAAATTTGTAGAAGTCCAGATTTAAAAAACCCAAACCAAACCCACAAAAAAACCCAAAAGTCATCACCAAAAAAAAAAAAAAAAAAAAAAAAATAAATCAAAGCTTGTAGGAAAACAGAGGATGCAGAAACGCTTCCACAGGGGGGAAAGGTCCATAAAAGCCCCCAGTGTGAAAGTTGCCAGAATGGTGCCATGTGGAGTGCTACAAAAGCCCCCATGGTGAATGAAGAGTGAGAAGCGCCCAAAAAACCAAATGATGAAGAACTTCCTGAGGCCACGTTCTGATGGAACACCTCAAGGCCTTGTGGGGAAGCACTCAGGAAATGCAGGAATGGGAAATTCCAGTGAAAAAAAAATAACAAAA
Organism: Lathamus discolor; assembly: GCF_037157495.1. Lineage (NCBI taxonomy): Eukaryota > Metazoa > Chordata > Aves > Psittaciformes > Psittacidae > Lathamus > Lathamus discolor. The sequence goes on from NC_088889.1 coordinate 2,710,761, forward strand.
GAAAACAAAATAGAAAAAATTGTGGAATTCCAGTTAAAAAGAAAGTAAATAAGTAACACCCCCCCCCAAAAAAAATAAAATAATAAAAATCAAAGCTAATAAAAAAATAGAAGTTGAAGCGCTCCAAAAATGGCCTGCGTAGTAAGATCCATAAAAAGCCTTTTGGATGTGAGCTCACAAAATACTGCCACATGGAGAGTGACAAAACAAAGCAAGGGTGAACAGGATTCAAAAACCAAAAACTTTCCAGAATGGCCTGAACTTGTGAAATTCCAGAAATGACCCAAATGATAAAGATTGTAGAAAAAAGAAAAAAACCAACAGTGACTCAGTGCAAAGCTCTCCAGGCTGCAGAGCTCCCAGAGCTCCCCAGGGTCAGAGCTGCCACAAAATAGTGAGCCCAAAAAACCAAACGCTGATGAACTGCTTGAGGCCACGTTCTGATGCAACACCTGAAGGCCTTGCGGTGAAGCACTCAGGAAATGCCAAGAATGGTAAGTTCCACAAAACAAAAAGAAACAAATTCTAGAATTTCAGATTAAGAAAAAAATAAAAATAATTCAAACCCAAAAAGAAAAAAAAAACAAACAAAAAAACCCAAAATAAAATTTAAGCCTCAAAAAGAAAGTGCAGCCGTGCAAAGATCCTCAGGCTGCAGATCTCCCAAAGATCCCCAGGGCCAGAGCTGCCAGAACAGTGAGAAGCTCCCAGAAAAGCGTATGTTGAAGAACTCCTTGAGGCCAAGTTCTGATGCAACACATCAAGACCTTGTGGGTAAGGACTCCAGAAATGCCAGGAATGGTAAATTGTAGTAAAAGAAACCAAACCAAAACAAACAAAAAAAAAAAAAAAAAACAACTGCAGAATTCCAGAGAAAACAAAAGCAAAAGAAAAAACCACCCCCCCAAAAAAAATAAATAAATAAATAAATGCTTATAATAAAAAGAAGAAGCTGAAGCGCTCCAGAAATGCCCAGGGAGAAAAGCTCCGTAAAAACCTCCAGGTGAAAGCTTCCAGAACGCTGCCACATGGAGAGCTACAAAACCCCCACGGCGAATGGCTCTGGAAACCCCAACAGCTGATGCACTCCTGCAGCGATGCGCTCCTCCAGGGTGTGCGGGGAAACGTGTCAAAGGTGGCAGGTGCTGTAGAACTCCAGAGCAAAATCCAAGCCTCCAAGTCCTCCCAGCAATCACAATGGTGAAGCACTTCCAACGGGTCCAGGGTGGAGAGCTCCCAGAAATCCCCATGGTGCAGAGCTTCCAGTGAGCTCAGGCTGGAGAGCAGCCAAACAGCCAAAAGATCAGTGAGTAGCACCCAAAAATGCCCTGGGTCAAGAGGCGCCAAAAACAAGTGAGTAGCTCCCAAAGAACCAAACGCTGATGCAATCACTCCTCAAGGCCAGGAGCTGATGCACCACGTCCAGGCCTTGTGGGGAAGCACTGCAGAAATGCTGGGAATTGTAGAATGCCAGATTAAAAAAATAAATAAATAAAATAATAAAAGCGAATTGGAAAAAAGAAGTTGAAGTGCTCCAAAAATGCTCTGGGTGGAAAGATCCCTAAAAAGCCTTTAGGATGTGAGCTCCCAAAATGCTGCCACATGGAGAGAGACTAAACAACCCAAGAGTGAGCAGCACTCCAAAATCCAAAACTTTACAAAATGGCCTGAACTTGTGGAATTCCAGAAAAAAACCAAATGATAAAGATTGTAAAAAAAAAAAAAGGCTGCAGAGCTCCCAAAGATGCCCGGGGTCAGAGCAGCCAAAGGATAGTGAGAAGATCCCAAAAAACCAAACGCTGATGAACTTCTTGCTGCCACGTTCTGATGCAACACCTCAAGACCTTGTGGGAAAGCACTCAGGAAATGCCAGGAATGGGAAATTCCAGTAAAACAATACAAAAAAAAAAGAATGTAGAAGTCCAGATTACAAAAAAAAAAGAAAAAAAAGATAAATCAAAGATTTTAGAAAAAAACCAAAAATAAAAAGATGCTGAAGTGCTCCAACCCCCCCTCAGAAAAAAAAAAAAAAAAATCAAAGCCAAAACTTTCCAATATTGCCGGAATCTCTGCAAAGCTCTCCAGGATGCAGAGCTCCTAAAAATCCCCAGGGTCAGAGCTGCCAAAAAGGAGTGAGAAGCTCCCAAAAAATATTGAAAAAATCAACCAAACTTCACCAAACAAACAACAAAAAAAAATTGTAAAATTCCTGATAAAACCAAACAAATTTGTAGGATTCCAGTTTAAAATAAAATATAAAAAAAAAGAACACAAACAAAAACCACAAAAATCCTCCACAAAACCCAACCCAACAAAGCCCCAACCAGCTTAAAGGATAAAAGAAGAAGCTGAAGCGCCCCCAAAAAGCCCAGGGTGCAAAGCTCCATGAAAGAGTCCATGGTGAAAGTTTCCAAAATGCTTCCGTGTGGGGAGCACCCTGAAAGCTCTCCAGGCTGCAGAGCTCCCAAGCATCCCCAGGGCCAGAGCTGCCAAAAGATAGGGAGTAGCTCCCAAAAAACAAAGGCTGAAAAGAAAAATCCAAACCCAAATAAAACCAAGCAATATTTCTGGAATTCCAGTTAAAAAAAAAAACAAAACAAAACAAAACAGAAAACCCCCTCTGCACCAAACAAAAACCACAAGAAGAAAAAAAAAAAAGATGATAGGGATAAAGAAGAAGCTGAAGCGCTCCAGAAATGCCCAGGGTGCAAAGGTCCATAAAAGCCTCCAGGGTGAAAGCTTCCAAAACGCTGCCACATGGAGAGCTACAAAACCCCCACGGCGAATGGCTCTGGAAACCCCAACAGCTGATGCACTCCTGCAGCGATGCGCTCCTCCAGGGTGTGCGGGGAAACGTGTCAAAGGTGGCAGGTGCTGTAGAACTCCAGAACAAAATCCAAGCCTCCAAGTCCTCCCAGCAATCACAATGGTGAAGCACTTCCAATGGGTCCGGGATGGAGAGCTCCCAGAAATCCCCATGGTGCAGAGCTTCCAATGAGCTCAGGCTGGAGAGCAGCCAAACAGCCAAGGATCAGTGAGTGGTTCCCAAAAGCCCCAGTGCTGCTGCAGTCCTCGGGGCCATGCAGTGAAGCACTGCTGCAGGTTGCTGAGCTGAAGCGCTGCTCTGTGGCTGCAAGCTCCCAAAACCCAAACGCTGATGAACTCCTTGATGGCACATGCTGACGCATCACCTCAAGGCCACATCGTAAAGCACTTAAAAAAGGCCAGGTACGGTAGAAAACCCAAATCTGAAAAGTCCTCCTAAATCTCAAGTGGGCTCTCTACAGATTCCTATAATGGAGAGGTCCCAGAAATCCTTTGAGTAAGAGCTCTGTAAAAGCCCCGGGGTGCAGAACTTTGTGAAATCCCTCAGGGGCAGAGATCCCAAAATGCACAGGGTGCAGAGCTGTCAAAAATCCAAATGCCAGTAAAAACCCCCAAGCTCAGAAGTTTCCCACGCCCCAGAACTGATCCCAAACCCAAAATGGCTCCCAGAAAAGGCCAGATGGTGATGGGATGCGCCGTGAAGGAGTCCTGCAGGTTGGCGAGGTGAAGCTCTCCTGCGGGGTCACCTGGTGAAATATTCCAAAATTGCCAGTCATGATAAATTCCAGAAAAGGATCAGACCTTGAAGGACTCCCAGACCCGAAAATGGCTCCTCAGGGTGGAGATCTAAAACAGCCCAGGGTGGAGAGCTCCACAAGGTAGGGAGCACCCACAAATCCCCAGAAGGTCTCCCTAAAACCCAATGGTGAAGCACTCCCAAAAAGCCTTGGGCTGAGAGCTCCCAAAATGCCACCAGGTGGAGAGTTCCAAAGATGACAAAGGGTGGATGGCTCCCAAAGATCCAAATGCTGACGCGCACTCCTCAGGGCCACTCATCTTTTGAGGGCACAACCATAACTGGTGTTGAACCTTGTTATAATCAAGGCTATTGTACCTGCAAGAGCTGGTCGTGGGTGGTGAAAGCTTCCAGCCTCCTGTGAGAGGCAGGCAGGTCTGGCTCCATGGTGGCTTTATGGCATCAGCATCCCAGGAGGGAAACAGCCACCTCTCTGTCCTCCCAGCTGCTGGTGGTGCTTTATCAGGACAGCAGTGGCAGGGCACCCACTGTGATGTCATCTGACGTATGAAGGTCTCTGGTTTCAGGCATGTGTCCTGCCTGGCCACTGCTTATGGAGAGGGACCCAAGTCTGATAACTGGCTGTGGCTATACACAGATGAGAGCAGGCACACCACAAGCTGCAGGAACCATGAAAGCGAATGCTCGTGCTGAACGCAGTCAGGATGGGCTCTGAAAAGGGAATTGTGTCCGTCCTCCAGGACGTGCACCAGCCCCACATGGTTCAACGGTGTCCCCAGAGCAACTTGATTTGTTACTGCAGGGTGGTGATGAATTGATAATAAAAGGGAGGAGGAGCAAAGCAAAATTAAATCGAACTGAAAACTCATTAATTTAATCTAGCAATGATATTATGTTATTTTAAGTAGTGAGTTAAATTCCCATCCCTTCCCAGAAAAATACCCAGAGGAAGAAATTATCCAGTAGTTCAGGTGTATTCAGGCGACCAGACCAAAAAATGACAACAAAGAGGGAAGAGTGTGAAGGGAGCAACAAATCAGTTTCCTTCTCTGACAGCATAACACCTTGTGAGGGGCAGGCACCTGAATGTGGACTCCAGAAAGCCTCCACACCTAAAGTTCCCATTGGCAGGGTAACAGAAGTTGGTCTCTAGCAAATTACTGATGGCTGATGGAAAACTGCTCCCAGAGTCCTGCCTGTTATTTCCCCCATGACAGTGTGTGTTTCTGAGGATGACTGTTCTGGCCACATTGTTGTGCATGTTGTATAAAATAAGGTGGGAAGGTCCCTAAAATGAGGCCCGGCCCCCTCACTTAACCTGCTCGTGAAAAGCATTTGCACATTTTTTCTGATTCTGAAGAGTCCTCCGGTCATCCTTCCCTTCAGCTGTAAAGGAAAACTGTCACACTGAATTCCTTCCTTGCACTTGATGCCCCCAGTCTCTCTGTGTCTCTTGGATTCAAGGTAGATGTCTATTCCTTTCTGCCCTGCAGAGCTCTCCCCATTTCCTTCTTCCTGCCAGCCTGCTGCAAAAGGAGCCCATCATGCTCCTAGCCAGAAGAATATGCACCGACAGTGCAGATGCCACCATTCTGATGTAGCTGGCTCATGTAGCCTCACCACCACATTCATAGAATCACAGACGTTTTGGGTTAGAAAGGACCCTAGAGCCCATCCAGTTCCAACCCCCTGCCACAGGCAGGGGCACCTTCCACTAGACCGGGTTGCTCAAAGCACTGTTCAGCCCAGCCTTGAACACTTGACCAAGGGTCAATGAGTTACACCACAGGCATGTTAATGACAAACAGCACAATGGCACAGCCCTTTGGTGAAGTCCTCCTACACCTTCAAAGGATGCCGTGTTGGTTTTTCATTAAAGCCTGGGAAGCTGAGAGTAGCTAAGTATCAAAGCACTTGGCTCCTTCTTTCTCATCCTTGTCCACAATGAAGCCATAAACCTACCCTCATTTTTACCTATCCCCTGAACAATCACTGTAAACAAACCCAGAGGGAATTAGGATTCAGTCAAAGGGACAACAGCCCTTTTAACACTTTGGTGGTAGGCAATTGCTAAGGCTGCAAGAAACACCCCCCAGCTCCAGACCCTGCACCAAAGCCTTGTGCATGGGAGCAGCTGCACAAGGGCAAGCACCACAGATGGGCCTGCCTCAGTGGCACTTCTTCCATAGGTCGCTGGTCCACAGAGATGTGCATTGTCACATTGCTCCTTTTCTGTTCCTGGTGTTTCGTGACTTTGGCCTTAGCCAAAATAGTGTGTAGGTTTGGTGGGTATCCAAGTGACATGTTAGAAAGAAGCAAACAGCACATATTATGGAGAGGGGAAGGAGTCACTCCCATGGACTCCAGGCTTGAAAAAAAAAAAAAAAAAAGAAACAACATAAAGGAAGCAAATTGTTGGGAAATCTCATTCTTTTAGGTAACTTTTGTTACCTTGGCATATGTAATCTCCTTCCGAGATGATGGAATTGATTCACCCTGCGATTTGACTGCCCTTGTCTTCAGGTACATCTTCATCCGTGAGACGTTTCTCAGCCCCGTTGTTTGCCCATAGCTGGCATGCCATGTCTTGTCCTGCCTGCCGGTTGTCCCTTGTGGGTGCTGCTGCGACCAGCTCATGTGGGTGGGGGATGAGCTGACTTACTGTGCAAATAGAGGGGATGAGAGGCTGCCCAGCTGGATGGGTACGGGTCCTCCCTATTGCCCTCACCACCACCCGGGGACTTGCCCTGCGTGCTCAGCCTGTGACAGCTCTGCTCAGAATGCCTCAGGGCTGACCACATCTGAAAACCTCCTATGTGGTTCCTATCAGCCAAGTAACCTTTGGTCAAAGCATTTGGCCACACCTGTGCCATTCACAGCTTCTTCACCTGTCAGCAGGAAGGAGGAAGGAAAGGAGGAAGAGAGACAGAGGGAGGGAGAAAAGGAAGGAAGGAAGGAGGCTGCATTCAGCATTTACCTCCAGCAGCCAGAGCCAGAGCAGCTGAGAGTCACCGTGGGAGACGCTCGTGATGTCCTCGCCAGGCTCCACCACCTCTTTGCCCAGCGGCCTGTCTGTCCTGACGGCTTTCCCAGATGTGCTCTTCATTCCTGAAATTGTGAGTGCTGGCTTTTCTCTGGGGGAGGGCAGATGCTGCTTGTGGGCGTCCAGCATGCTTCATGCTGCAGGCGTCTGAGGGTCAGACTTGGCACTAAGCGTGTGGCTCAGGAGCCACAAGGTTCTGGGGCAGCCACCTCAAAGAGAAACAAGCCCTAAGCTGGGGCTTGGAACATCTTTAGTTTGCAGGGGCATGTTGTTGTGTCCTTGAAACCTTTTGTAATTTCTGCCTGGTGAACTTAAAGGGGCTACTGGTGGGTTAGGTTGCAAATTGAGCCAATGAATTAACTGGAAGATGAGTTTAATAGCTGATACAGGCAGAGGATAAACTGCTTGCTTAAAGCAGGGGCTAAAAGTTGTCTGAGGTTAATTGTTTGCAGCAGCAAAGAGCCCAGGCTGCTGAAGCTGTACTGCTGCAGCGTTCCCGAGCTGGAGGTACAGAGAGCTGGATCTGTGTGTGTGTGCAACAGTGGGTGAGCAAAGGGTGAACCTTAGAACTTCTTCCTAGGTTGTAATGTTATTGAGCAGGCAAAGATCATAATCTTACCAGACTTGGTGCAGGTGATTAAAAGTAGCTGCTGTGAGCAGAGATCTAAAATTTAACTATAATCTTTAACGTGTGTTCTCTGCCCCCAGCCATGAAACCTCCTCTCTTACAATAGTTTGAGAGGCTTTTTCTAAAGCCTGAGTACTTTCATCCAGCACTGAGGATTTTGGCTGTGTTGTAGGGTGACATTCTGATTATTTCATGCTAAAAACTTCAACTTTGTGGTCTGGGACCAAATCCTTTCCTGTCACCCAGCTCAGTCCACACTCCTGGGACTGACAACATTTACTTCCTTCTCCTACTGATAGCAGTCAAGCAAAGAGGAATTAGCTTAAAGCAGGTAGTATTGATGTGTAAAGAAAGGCTTTCCTTCAGCTGCTCCAAATATGCTCTGGGGACTTGCCCTCTGTGCTCTGAACCTAAGAATAAGCCCCAGGTTTTCTGCAGCTGCATGAAAAAGGGTGAAAAGTCCCTGCTGAGCTCCTCGCTGGGCAGACACTCGCCAGCCATCCCTGCCACTGGTTGTGTTAGTCCTGGTGCTCATCGTGCCCTTAACCAAGGTACTGGCTGTGCCTCGAGCTGTTTGAAATTCCTGTCTCCAAGGGATTTGGCAGAGCAGCTTGCTTAATGGGACCGAAAAATAAAAGCACCCTATCTCTTGGTTGGGGTAAGGTCTGGAATTGTGCAGGCTCAGGAACCACCCAGGAAAGAAGAACGCTGCATAACCAGATTTCCCCATCTCCAGAGGTATATGACTCTACGTTGTGCAGCTGTATTATCTCTGCTGTGTACAAAGGAGGCGGCTGCCTTGAATCACAGCATTCGGAAGAATAAAGAGTTTCCTAATCTCTAGAAGAATCTGAGATTGACTGCAGTGGGTTAATAGGGTAACCACAGAATGAAAACAAAAATTGGGATTTAAAATACTGAGATAGTCTTGGAAATGCCAGAAGGTCCTTCCTGCAGCTCAGGTGATTGCCACATATGGATGTGCTGATTAAAACTATCCTTTTTATTCTCTGAGTCTGGGTTTAATTCTTGTAATCTATTTTATTTGAAGAGCTTTCTGCATATATGGATAGCCAGGCCTACGTGGAAAAGCTGAAAGAAGCTGAATACCGACATGTTTGCTTTGTAGAAGGTGATTAAAAAGATAAGTTTTTCTTAGACTGGTCCCCAACTTGCTATGGGTTGTTACTGAAAGCTTCTTGGCCATTCCCTCAGTTTTATGAGTCTGCTGAACAGCACCATGAAATCTAAGTCACTAATGGAACCATGTCAAACATACTTGCCTGAGTGAGAAATCACATCCTGCAGAAAGGGGAGATGGCGAGTGGTAAGAAATGAGAAGTGATGCTTCTCCCCCCAGCCTTGCATCTCACCCCAATTGTGTTGGATTTTAAAGGAGCAACTGTAAGGCTTTCTCCAGGACCTTTTGCTGCAATGCTGTCATGGTGTCGCACATGAGTTATTCCAGGGACTGCATGACTGTTCAAGTGTCAGTCTTTGGTTGTTACAAGAGTCATAGAAACAGCAGCACTTTGCAAGACCTGTTTTCACTCAGATATCTGCAAGGTCTCAACCACATCTTCAATTTAGTGTATTGATTTGTGTAATGGAAGCAACGAACTTTCCTACAAGTGTGGGCTGCCACAAATGATGTGGCATTTTTTGGGTATCATAGATCTGAAACTTTTTTCGCCACTTGCGGAATGCCTCCGCTGCATTTGTATTGAGTTGCGTGATTTGTATGAGTAGGCACTTGGATGCTGGAAAAAGCTGGCCTGGGACACAGTGGTGATCAGACTGATTTTACAGTCAGTGAGGCTCTCTTACCTCTGGAGATTTGCCTCCAAACGCAAGGCCAGTCAGTGATGAGGGATGGGTCTCCTTTCTCTGCAGTGTGGGTTCAACTGAGGAGCTCCTCATCATAAAATACTGCATAGACTAAACTTTGCACAGGTTCTGGGAATAAGTGGACTGATTTATAGCAGAGAAAAGCTGCTCAGTACGTTCTGGTGCAAAGGCACCACTTTGCAGCTCACACGTTCTTAGCATGGGACATTGTGCTATGAAAGCAGCAATAAAAAACCCTAGAGAGTAAAATTGGCCATATTACCTCCTTTCAACCTGTTCTCTGTCCTTTCAGGGGAACGTTTGCATGTGGCCTTCGCTAAGGCCATGCTGTTTGTGCAGTTGGGCTGGGTTTGACACAACTCCTTTCAGGGATCTGCCACTCTGCGTGTGAACCAAATGTGCTCTTTCGAAACAAGCCTGTTCATTGAAACCAGCATCCTGAGCACACTGATGTGGGCAGTGACAGCAAGAGGCAGGATTACAGCGAGGCTTTGTTTGGGTCACCATCAGAGACAGATGCTCCAAGCTAAATTCCCAGTTAACTCGTGCGATGGAAATCATCCTAAGAGCCTCCCTTTGCAAGTGTGTCTTGTGGTCACCCCATGAACACGGAAGTTGTTCAATGACTGCATTTCCAGGCTGGGTTTGGGGTTTGTTTTTTAATGTAAACACTATAAAACACAAAGCTTTTAATGTGGGTCTTAACAGGCAAGGCTGCTTCCACTGGATCTGATCCAATGACTGAAACAGTGAGGGATAGGAGAAGCTGTTTCTGATAAATACTCTGGCAAGGCTTTTAAAGGGGAGGCAAAAATTTTTCCTACTTGCAAAACAGGAATTGCCTGCGCTGTTGTTGGAGAACATTGGTGTTAGAGGGAGGAAGTCTTGGGTAATCAAAAGGTAATCAACAGGTTTAGGTAATCAAAGACCTGATTCCATTGTTTACTCTTAAAGGCCTTATGACTGTCAGCTAGTCTTCTCTTGCTGGGATTAGCAGTACTGCTATTTGTTCTGATGCAATATTTTGTATTTCTTTCCAGCAATAGAGATGGCAACTCTTGAACAGGAAAACAGCATCTTTCTTTCAGTTTTGCACACATAGTAAGGGATATACATTTTTTGTTTTAGGCGTCCGATATTGATGCTGGTACTGACCACAGGCTTTATTGTTGGCCATTGTAGCCTTTTCAGTGCTTAAAAGTAATAGTCTGTATATATTTCAAGCTTCTTAATTCATAAACTCAAGCTGCATTGCCCACATACACTCAGATTTACAGCTGGTTGACATCTGGGCATTGCGTTTTAATGCATCAACAACTGATTTCTGATTTTGGGGAACCCCTCCCACCCCCACCCCCCCACCCCCACCCCAAAAAAAAAACAAACCGAAAACAACCAACCAAAACAACAAACACCCAAGCCCCAAACAAAACAAAGTAAGACCACCACTACCACCAAAACCCCCAGCAACTGCAAGAACCAAATGTGGCCTCATCTAGCAGAGCCAAACACAAGAGAAATGTTATTTAATTTCTAGTATGTTCCTGCTTGTGACTACTTGCCAACTCTGGGCTTTGTGCTGGCTTATTTTTCACAGAAACGTCTGCGGTTGTTGACCAAATGAGAGTTTCATACCATTTACAGTGATTTTTTTTTTGTTTTTGTTTTGGTTTTGTTTGTTTTTTTTCCTAGAACTACATTTTTTTCACTGTTACTGTTTTTCCTAACGTCCAAACTGCCCATTAACATGCCTTTTAGGGACTTTTTTGTACAATAATGCTGCTTTTTATTTGGATTGTGGAGATTATTAATATCCAATTATTTATAGGCTTGTGCCAGAGCATATAGGCATCAGGTACAGGTCATATGCCTCCCTGTGTTTTTTACTGTCTAATCAGATTAACTACAGAAAACCAAGAACTTTGTGCAACAGACTAAACTGTTGAGGTTCCATTCCTCTACCTGTTTTGAGTCCCTAAATATAATTTTCTTCCTGTGAGAAATGGCATGTTACTTTCCTCTCTGCCTGTTACCTTTATAGGGTTAAAGAATCATCTACTGACTTTTCCTCATTTTCATTAGCTGTTAGCTTCACCTTTTGATTTAAAGTCACTTTACAAATACTCTTTACAAGAATTTCACATACTCTTTTTCTGATCATCATAATGGCAAGCTCACGGTTTTCATACTTAGGACTATGTGTTACTTATGATACCTTTTGCATTCAAAAAACCTTCCTGGTGAAGTGAAAAAACATTTCTTCTTTAGGAGTCAAAAAAAAATAGGAATTTCTCACACATGTTAAGGTGAATTGACTTCTTTTTGTACCTTGTCTGATTTTTGTCCTTAAGATTTCATCTGGTTTTATGTATTTCCTAACTTAAAGCTGAAGTAGTAAAAGGTGTATCTTGTGTTGAATGTTTTTATTCTACTTATAGACCCCATTGGTGTTAAAAGCTAATGTGTTATCCCAGTAATTGCTCTCATAGAGTAGTTTTCTCCTTTGCTGTGAGGTCTCTTTATAATGAATTTTTTTTCAGGTCCTGGATTCTGTTTCTGAAGATGTTTGGTTCGACATAGAAATAAAATGGATCTGCCAGCAAAGGGTAAGTAAATGTACATGCGACTGACTTTGATACTTTGCCATAGTTGCCATACTAACCTCATAAAAGCAATACAGTAACAGTCAGTGACTGCCAAAATAATGTCCTTCATTTCAAGTATCTGGTTAAAAGTGTTTAAAAAATAGTGTTATCAATAAGCTCTTTATTATGAGTGAAATTGTAAGGAGGTGCAGGTGTCGAAAGATTAAAAACCTGATGTGGGAGTGTTTCAGAAACATGGATTTTAATCAAAGTGTTGTTTTTCAGGGAATTAATGTGCACTCCGAAGATCTGCTGAGGAATCCATCATTTATTAAAAGGGCCAAATCTAAAGGCCTAGTTATTTTTTCATGGGGTGACGATGCAAATGACCCCGACAACAGGAAGAAGTTGAGAGAATATGGTATTCATGGGCAGATATATGACAGGTACTTAATTGTGCTTTAAAAATAATAACTAATACAGCTGAGAGATTATTGCATCCTGGTTCTTGTGAAATTTCACATTGCTTTTTGGTTGACTGGGTGTAGAATATTTTCCTTTCGTACTCTAAGTACAGGGAGCCCATAAGGCCAGGTCAAGAAGACTAACATTAACTCCTACTCTTTCAACTGTGTATATATATGAGGGAAAAGAACATTTTGTGAGCTTACATGTAATTTGATTCTTTAAAGAACTAGTGCATGGTAAGGACTTTTAACATGCTGTTAACATTTTAACATGTTAACATGTTAACTTTTAAATGTGTAGGTGACATGGTGAGGACAGTGTTATTTAACTGTTTGGCTGAAGTCTTCAGCCTTCTACGTTTAGTTATGGAAATAGTTAACACAACTTGAATGACTTCTGCTAACATTCTGTTGTGTTTCAAAGCTGTGAATTCACTGTTTTTTTCCTATTACCTTGGAGTTACACCCAGGCAAATAGTCAAATTTAGTCACTTCAGAAAGTAGTTACACAAAAAATTCAGATGGACATCAGAATACCTTGGTAAAACTTAGAATGAAAGTCTTACCTTAGTTCCTTAGAAAACAGACTAAGTTTTAGCTTTTTTATCATGAAAGATGTGAAATTAATTCTTACAAGCTGGTGATTAATTTGGACAGACGTATTAAATTAGAATTTCTGAATTTCAAATTTCACAAACAGTATGTTTGGGGAGGGGGGAGAAGATCAAGTAATTGTCAAGGGCTCTGTTTTATAAAGCAAAAACTAAGAGTCAAGGTATCTAGAGGCAAGAAACGAAATAGCTTGCTCTTAGAGTCCTAAGTTCCAAGTATAAAAATAGTTAACTCCCTTCAGTCTGTTCTTGACTACTGGGAGTCCTTCCAGAGTGGCGGGTTCCTCCGGTTTGCCAAAGGTCTCCTTGCTTGTACTGTATAGAGTGTCTTTCTATTTATTGGTGGAAAAGGAGAATGACATGATTTTTACCTGAGGATCGGGGTCAGACTGAAATAATTGACACATAAGTCCTCTTTCCTGCTACAGCAGTGCTACATGTTGTGCCTCTCCTGTAACTCAAGACTGAGGCCTTTCTAGTAGATGAAAAGTATCTCAGGACTAGTATGCAGATGAACAAAATGTACTCTGACTCTTTAGTGTACAGTCATAGGGTTGTTAGGAAATCTGATCCTGTAGCAAGCATAACTTGAAGTGATTAATTATTAGTCTACAGGCAGGTGGGGTGTTTTACTCAAATACTAATGCATAAATTGTTCCTATGAAATGCTCATCTACTGTTTACTAATCCAGCCTTCTAAAGTTCTTAATAGTCCTGAGTAATAGATACACACTAGAGTAAAGTAGTAAAGTGGATGACAGCTTTATTTCTGACTTCACCTTGCTTTCATTACTTTAGATACTTAATTGCCTAAATAATGTTGCATTTATGTCAAGGCAGCAAGTCTGCTACATGTCACCTTATGTTCCCTTTGTGCTGTCCAGTGTGTTTTAAGTCGCAGTATGATAGCAGAACACCTTTTACCTTTTGGTGACTATCCAGTTTGTTGTGAAAGGTAGACTTGAACGACTCAATATGAGTTACCAGCAAGCTTCCTTTATTGCAAGTCTTAACACCTTTTTATATGGTTTCTAACTAGGTCACACATATTTTGCTAGATACAATGTAACTTTCTGAGGATGCTGTGTCCTTGGTGATGATTCGCTGTTCCGTCCTCCTCCTGGTCTTAAACCTGCTGATTGTGGTGTTTACCACATTCCTGCTCCACCAGCTGCAGCATATCGATGTGACCCTTTTTGACAAGCCAATCCCCCACAATTCCCCCATTTTTATTTAAGAAGGAATAAGGGTTGAGTCAGGAGTCGTTGTAAACAAGTAGAATAACATTGTAAAGCACAACAAAGTAATAAACCCCCTATAATTATGAGACCTATAACAGCGAAGCAGCTTGTAAAGCAAACGTATATGCAGCTCTATAAAGTGAACCTCGATTTTCAAATAACTCGAGTAATTCAAAATCTGTACTTCTAAAATCAGCTAAATATTTCTGAAGCGCTATAAGCGGGTTACATGAAAGATAATTTGACAGACTATACAAAAAGTCTTTGTTTCAGCCAACTCTGGTGAAGATATCTTATAGACTGACAACCACCACAATACAATTCTACACTGATGACAAAAACTACAAGGTAGTGTCTACTGTGGTTGCCAAGTCCATTCCGAGGTTGTCGGAGGTGGCTGGTTGCAAGGCAATGGAGTTTGACTTGCTGCGTACACACGTTGAGGCGCTGTTGGACTCATGCTTGGGATCATCGTGCAATGGGTCTTGGGGCTCCGTTGCCTGTTTCCCGACCGGTTTTGTTTGCTTCGACAGGTAGCAGTACAATGGTTATCCATTTGACAATTAGGGCACCAAACCGAGTTGTGGCAATCTTTTCTCATGTGTCCATTTTGGCCACATCTAAAACATTGAGGACCCTTGACCATACCGGTGGCTTGCAAAGGCGCCAAGGCCACTAATACTTGCAAATGACTTTTTTGAATTGCCTCTCCCACTGCTTTTACTGCCTCAACCAACATTGCCTGATGCCCCATAGGTACCCGTGCCATTCGTTCTAACATCTCTTCTACAGTGGCATTTGCAGGTAACTGAACAAGTATCTGCCTTACAGCATCATTACAGTTCTGTATTGCACACTGACTCAGTAAAATACCATGCATGTATTCTAGAGTACCTGACTTCCTTATAGCATCAGCTACCCTATCCACAAATGTACTGAAGGGCTCGTCCTTTTTCTGTGTCACTTTCATGTAGTCAGGAGCTGCAGTAGTATCTTTAATCTGTGATAGAGCTCGCAAGGCTAGTCTCATAGATTCTTTTAACAATTCTGGACCTAGCTGGACTTGAGCCTCCTTAGTGGAGAACTGTCCAGTTCCCATCAGGTGTTGTAATTACACCCCAATCAGGGGATCTCCCTGGCCTCGCTGAACTGCAACCGCCTCTTGATAGGTTTTCTGCTAATACATGTTCCATAACAACAACTGCGAAGGAGTGAGGATTAATTTCACAATACTTTTAATATAACAGCAAATTTGTTCCCCAAATATATGACAACATCTGCCTAGTGAGTTCAAACTGAATGCCTGTGGAAATAACAGTTTGCCTTAACAGATAGCAATTTCCAATTTAAGGGAGACATTTCAGCATTTACTGCCTGACCTTGAGCGTTAATCTGGTACTTAAAAGGAAAGGCGAGAATCTTTTCCTGCAACGCTTGCGAACAAGTAAAATCATTGTTTGACAGAGCTTCTCTCTGAATAGATTTCCAGTCTATCATCTGAGTTCGCATTTGTCTACCCGTGCTCTGCAACTTTACCTTTTTTCTAAAGTTGTTCACCCTGCTTTGCACGGCTACAAACAGCAGTCTGCTCGGCAGCAGCTACAGCTGCCTGCCTGCTTCAGCAGCAACCATAAATACCTGTCAGCAACCGCACTTTTGCATTAACCCTTTCTTGCCTGAAATGTTAAACCCCTACCTGTTAAAAACTTTTACATGAACACGATAACAAAAAAAAAAAAATACATAGAACACCATCTGCCCTCATCGCACACACACACATACGTATGCATATGGGATCCCACAAGCACACTCCACACAACTACAATATTTGAAACACAAAATTCAGACAATCATTACTCCCACTACACAGTCCCACATACAGAACGTGGCACAAGGACCCTGTGAAGAGTATCAGGAAACCAGCTCCGAGAAGCATCATCGCAGTGTGAAGTGGCAGGCTCAGCCCTAGCGAGCGTCCCCGCAGAGGCTCTGCCTCCCTCACATCGCATGAGGCTTGGGCTTTTATACTGACCAAAATGCACACTCATTCTGACACAGGTGGCCAGCCTACGTCAGAAGAAGTGGCCAGCAATATCTATAAAGGTTTCCAAGCGTCAATAGAATCATAGACATATTTGCCAACTTCTAGTACATGAGTATCACAGAGAGACTGTATCAAATGAGTTGTATATGGGACCCCAAGTCCACAGTCTGCCATAGTCCTCCCAATACCCCTGATAAGGGCATACGAGAGACCTTCCCACCGCGGGTCTTGATCCAGCACATACATCACAGGGAAAGCACACAATACATCTGCATCCCCCACCCATCTCGCTTCTCCCTTTACAGCTGCCCATTTATCATGAGGATCTGGGGGATATAAATCAGGCTTCTTTTCCAACTCCATGTCAAAAGGATCATCCAGGTCAGCATCAGAATTAACAGGCGTCAGAACTTCAGAAGCAGCAACAGCAGCCTGATGAGCACGCACAGGCTCCTTCTTGGGGTCAATAGGGTCCAGGTCAAAAAGAGTGTCTTCATCTCTGTCCTCAGTCTTTGCAGACGCGGCGGCAACTGGCAGAGGCTCAGGGGTGGCCAGGGGTGGGGGGGGGACACTGGGTTCCACGATCTCACTTTTTGACTTTAACATCTCTAAAATAGTTCTCCAAATGACTGACAAATGTTTCACAGTGTCACCGCCTTTTGTGGCTGCGTCCCACAACTTAACTCGTGCACCATTCCACAAAGAGACCTCAGATACGGTAGACTCATCAGCCTCTGGATAATGCGTCTTCGACTATTTCAACATTAAATTTAAGTCTGTCTCTTTAATACCACGCTTTTCTAAAAAGCAATTTAATAAATTTAGGGCAGCTTGCCTCTCCATACCCCCTTTTAAGGTGCTCGTGCTCCGTTGCCCTACGAGGCTTCGTAGTTATGGAGCAGTGGGATATTGTGCGTCAGCCAGGTGAGTGAAATGCAAATTCTTCAACAGGTCTGTGTTTGGAACCAGGCTGCTGAGTTAAATCACAGTCAAAATGGGCTTTGCCACCTCTTTTCAGGCAGCCGTAGAACTTCAGCCTTTCATTTTTCCTCCTCAAGTTCTGCCTTTCTCAAAGCCTTTAAGTGAAGCTCTAAGGAGTTTTCTAATTTATACCCGCAGTGGTTTGTTAAAAACAAAGGCAAGAATGTTATCAGTGGAGTTGGCCGCAGGAGAGTTGCACTTTGGGTTGAGGCAATGGGGATTAAAGAAACCCAAAGCAAACATGGAAACGCACAAACACCCTGAAACAACAGGCACATTGAAGGGAACGAAAAAAACCCAACCAAAAGTCTTTCTTTCCTATGCAAGAAGTAATTTCTGGCACAAATTGCAGCTCCCCCATATCCTGGTTGCTATAAAATCGCGATGCCACCAGGGGGAACAGTACCACAGGGTTTCCCCACGCCCCTAAAACTTCCCTATTTCTTTAGCAGCTCATCACTCAAATGTGAGAGATGTCCCTGATCCAATTGTGTTAACAAGCTCCTCCGGGAGGGGATTTGGAGACGATGGGCTGACAGGAAGGAGAAGGCTTGGCTAGGTCCTGGATGGGGATTTTCCACCTGTGGTCACTTGAGCTGTGGCATCACCAGTGGGAAAAACACTCTTTAATACAGGGGAAAATAACCCAAACAGGGATGTGACCCTGGCCAGCACTAAGTCTTTATTCTTTATTTATACTTTATTCTTTATTTATACTTTATTCTTTATCCTTTATCTTTTATTCTTTATTTATACTTTATTCTTATTCTTACTCTTTATTAAAGTTACCATCCTGAAGCTGACTCTTACTGTTGCCAGCAGGACATGACAGTATCCACATATGCCTGCTCTTTAGATGCCCGTTTCCCCTTCAAAGCTGCATTTCATCTACTTCTGAACAAAATCCATTCCTTTTCCTATGTGACTTTTGTTCCTTCTTCGTACCATTGCTCTCTGTGGTCACCTCCAAGAGGTGCAAAATGGTCATAGGAGTCCCTCTAGGTATCAAAAGGCAGAAGATTTGAAGCGAGTGACTAGAAACTCACGGATCAGGATTTCTTATACATCACCACCACCTACTGGACATTGCTGGGAATAGCCACTCCTTTTTATTTAAGATAAAATCGCCTTTTTCTTACTCGCTGGGAAGCTTTGTGTAGCCAAGTGGCTTGCTCTTGCCCAGGAAGCTGAGAAATAATAGGTAAATAAACTAAGGCCATCATGTTGCCTCTACACTTGTCTGATCCTGTGTAGACAGTTTATTTTCTGACCCTGTTCAAGCAATGTCAGATGGTTTAACAGCTACAAAGTCCCCTCACATTTAGAAATTATGCTTTAAACCTCACTTTTCCTGATGCAATTCTTAGCTGAGGCTTCAGGTTGTATGAAATGTAGATTATTGTAGATTCATAGAGTGGTTTGGTTTGGAAAGGACCTTGGTTCCAACCTCCTGCCATGGTCAGGGACACTACACACTAGACCAGGTCACCCAAGACTGTCCAACCTGGCCTTGAACACTGCCAGGGATGGGGCAGCCACAGCTTCTCTGGGCACCCTGTGCCAGTGCCTCAGCACCCTCCCAGGGAAGAGCTTCTGCTTTACATCCAACCTGAGCTGCCCCTGTTTCAGTATGAACCCATCACCCCTTGTCCTATCATTCCAGTTCCTGATGAAGAGTCCCTCTCCGGCATCCTTGTAGCCCCCTTCAGACACTCAGAGCTGCTCTGAGGTCTCCACACAGCTTCTTTTCTCCAGGCTGAACAGCCCCCATGTTCTCAGCCTGGCTCCATACAGGAGGTGCTGCAGCCCCTGATCATCCTCGTGGCCTCCTCTGGACTTGATCCGTGTCCTTCTGATGTTGAGGATAGCAAATTCACTCTGCCTTTTAAATGGTTTTCTCTTAAATAGTCTGGGCTATCCATACACACTTTGAAGTGCTAATTCATGGTGTTTCAAATGATTCCCTTCTCCATCAGTTGTTTCCTATAGATGCACAGATCCCTCTCAGTAAGTATCCCCATTGCACATCTTTACTCCTGACAAAGCCATCCCAGATTTTATAATGAAAGGAGCCGAAAACACATCAGATTTCAAAACAGGTAAGGTCTCAACCTTTATCCCATGTAGGTGAAGGATTTAATTCCTTGTTGTTGATGTATGTAAATGACACCCATCACCACCTAAATAATCCCAGGCGAGCAGCTGGGATTCTCTGATGCTGAATTAAATGGGTGAGGATGCCTATACAGTAACCAAGTTCACTGGTGGATCTATCCCGGTAACCGGCATGGGGTAGGAAACCCACCTTTTGTTACGGAACATTGAGTGCTAGGCAGGACAAAACAGGGTCATTCTCTACTAGGGCTTTTGGGGAGTGACGAGGTGACTTCTGTCCTTTCCTGGAAGGCCCTGCAGCCCCCTCTCATTTTTGGGAGCACAGTAACGGAAGCATTTCTGATTGAAAAGATAATGCAGCTGCACCAAGATGAAAAGGAAGTTGTGCTTTTGTATTTTCATTCTAAGTAGCAGCATAAACTGAGATAAAGGAGAGCTGGGTTTTTCCTCCACTGAGGGAGGGACGCTTCTAAGAGTCCTTCCCAAGAGGTAATCTTATTTTTGAATACAGATACGACACACTACATACCAATATGTACTAAACCACCTTTGGGGATTTTTGAAGGCTGTATAAAACTCTTAAAGGCAGCAATTTTGGGCTGGTATTGTTCAAATAACACCTTCTGGTGCCATTAATTTTAAAACCTATTGGGTGTTTCCTGGCCTGGCTCTTGGGAGCCCTTTGGGCTGACCTTTGCCTGGTCTGACAGCTCCCTGGCGGTTAATGTGTAATCCCCTGACTTGTTTTACCCCTGGCTCTGTGAATACCACAAAGGACAACGCTCTGGAAGGATGGGTAGATGCTGCGTGGGAGAAGACAGAGCAGCATTACCCTTCTAGCTGGAGCCTGGAGAAGCTGTGAGTATTAAAACCCATTTCAAGTGGATCTGAGAGCAAAGAGGAGGAAATCCCTGAAATGAAACCCCTGCTTTGTCCTGTGGCATCCACAGGATCCACAGGCCTTGTAGCAGACCTTACCTCCTCTGCTTTATTTCAGGGCAGCAGAAACCATCACCTTGAGGAATCAGAGGGATGCTGGTGGTGTGAGCATGGGGCTTTTTTGCTTCATATTTTAAACAATCCTTTTCTTCACTCATTTGATAGTTTGTGCTCTAAGACTCTCAGAAGAGCAGCTAGCCAAACAGTGTGTTATACATCTATAGTGCTGGCACCTTCCACTTGTTGCTATACTGAGATCTTGAGGACAACATCCACTGTGATGGCTTTGGACTGCCAGAGTGGAGATTGAGATGAGCTCTTAGGCAGAAGTTCTTCCCTGGGAGGGTGCTGAGGCACTGGCACAGGGTGCCCAGAGAAGCTGTGGCTGCCCCATCCCTGGCAGTGCTCAAGGCCAGGTTGGACACAGGGGCTTGGAGCAAGCTGCTGCAGTGGAAGGGGTCCCTGAATGATGGACATTGGAACTGGATGAGCTTTAAGGTCTCTTCCAACACAAATCACTCTGGGATTCTATGCTTCTGTGAGAGCAAGATAACTGCTACCTAACCGGGAGGTTGTGCTGCAAGGTTTTGCTCGGCTGTAAGGTCTCAACAGCAGCTGGGTGTTCTCCTATCCATAATGTCAAGAGTTACATCTTGGATAACACTAGCAACAGTCTGCTTGGTGAGTCCTAGGGCAGCTTGTTGAAAGCTTGGCCACAAAGCGAGATCTTCCCAAATCAGAGTACGAAAGCCACAAATGGAGGTCCTTTCCCCAGGAAGACAGGGACAAATATTCAGTTAACTCTTCAGCAGAGTGTGGACCCTCAGCCTGCATGGGTAATATCTAAATGAGGGCGGCAAGGTATGGGTTTTTAGCTTATCTCCATTCCAGTGAGCGTGCTCAAGCTGCAGGGAGATTTGATTGCTGGGGGGAAGCTCTGGTGCATAGCACAAGCTTCAGCCTTAGAAACATCCCAGGCTTCATATCTGCACCTTGGATCACTTCATACCAAGCAGTTGGTTTGTCAAGCAAGAAAAAGTGAGGGTGAGCCTTTGTTAATTGTGAGCTTCAGGTCAGTTCTCCACTGGCAGGAGATGTGTGTGTCTGGGCAGGTGGATGCTGCATCACGGGGAGGATTGAGCCCCAGACCCAAAGAGTATGGCTCTGCTTGTCAGATACCAGGCAGCGCGCACTCCTGTTTTGCTCTCTGGTGTTAACTCTGTCAAATGATGATTAATGTTAGGCAGGAAAAATCAATGAGGATTTATTCTACCCGTCCTAAGCTGTGATTCTAGGAGCTGCTGATTTCTGCCAGGGATAATTTATCTTTGATCAAGCCTGAATGTGTCTTTTGTCTCCAAGTTAGGCATCGTGTCTAAAGCAAGGTGAGGAGAGAAATCCTGGCTCTGCACCATCCTACCTTAAGGAAAGCAAGCCACATTTGCCCTCAAAGAGCTCCTCCTGGGACACAGAGAACAGCCATTTATTTCTCATGTACTCACACTGGACTGGCAGCACCCAAAAGATAAGAAATAATTCCCTTTTCCCAGCAGTTACTCGGGAATTCAAGGACTTCCATGTGTCAATGGCTTGAGAGGAACTATGAGGAACCCTGCAGTTTATTCATTCTGGTGTTGCCCTCCCTCCTTGCCTTAAAATATCTACTTGCTTCCAAGTGTGTTGGTGGTGGTTGTGGTGTTCAGGCAAGACTGGCCTTGGGAACTTGGTGTTTTCGTCTCTCAAAGAGAATTTACCTTATATTGGCATATATATATACCTATGTGTGTGTGTGTATGTATATATACACACTTCCTATTGACTTAAAGTGGTGTAACAGATTGATAGACAAAACCTGACATTCTTAACATTATTGAGGGATTTGGGCCTATTCAGCATTTCAATTTAAAGACATAAAGCAGCCAACTGCTTATAGGGTCACTATGGTTGAAGATAATTATACGTCCCCCTCTGAGTTTATTCTCCTGGGCTTCACAAAGAGGGAAGACCTGTGGGTGATGTGCTTTGTCTTATTCCTTGTTGTCTATGTGGTTACCTTCATAGGAAACCTGGGAGTAATTGCATTAATCAGAATGGATTCCTGCCTACACACCCCCATGTACTTCTTCCTCAGCCACTTGTCTCTCCTGGGTGTCTGACGAGGTGGTCTCCATGCTGTACTCTGTGGCTGTCCCCATGCTGAACCCGCTCATCTACAGCCTAAGAAACATGGATATGAAGAACGCCATGAGGAAAGCAAAAAGTAGAGTCCTCTCCTCTTTGTCCATTCATGCTTCCCTGCCCTGGTGAGGAGAAGAAGCAGGCTGGATATTGTACCTTCAAGGATGGCTGGATATTGCACCTTCAAGGATGGTAGGATATAGCACCTTCAAGAAGGATGGTTCGATATTGCACCTTGAAGAGGATGGTTGGATGTGGCACCTTCAAGGATGGGTGGATATAGCACCTTCAAAAAGCAGGGACTAAATATACCTGGAAGCATGACACCTGGAACACATGCTTCTCCTTAAACCAAGGTTACATACTGCGCTGGGATGGACAGGACTTTCTCTGGCTGCAGCCCGAGACCTGACAGTGACTGTGTATTGGAAAGAAAGTTGTAGTCCAAAGCAATTGTTACTTAAATATTACTTGAAATTAATATCTTTTATTACTTAAATGTTAATAAACATAATAATAAACTATATTTCAGGCTTCAGAGAGCAAAAGGGAGAAGACAGGTGGTGGCTTTGCCCTGCGGGCATCAAACCCGCTGTTACCTGAGCTCATGTTTTATATTAGCAAAAGTTTTCTGGTGTTATTTCTGGTTTTAAGGAAATATTAACTGATATTTGCAGGTATTTCGAGACCAGACCACAAGTTGGGTCACATGAAATGACACAGGGGAGATTGAGATGAGCTCTTAGGCAGAAGCTCTTCCCTGGGAGGGTGCTGAGGCGCTGGCACAGGGTGCCCAGAGAAGCTGTGGCTGCCCCATCCCTGGCAGTGCTCAAGGCCAGGTTGGACACAGGGGCTTGGAGCAAGCTGCTCCAGTGGAAGGGGTCCCTGCCCGTGGCAGGGGCTGGAATTGATGAGCTTTAAGCTCCTTTCATCCCAAACCAGTCTGGGATTCTATGAAAGAAACTGATACAGGGCGTTCTCCGGCTCCATAAACTAAAATCTCTTCAAGTAAGTAGACAGGGAAGTCTTTCATGAATCCGTGCACCAAGACCACAGTGTGGTAGATAAAACGTGTCACAACACTTCAACCTAGTGGACAGATATCAGTGAGAAGAATTTTGTTTAGATACTACTGCAGTTCTGGTGTTGATTTGAGTTCAGGTGGTTCCTGTTTCCTTGCTTTTCTCATCAGTGCTCATAGCAAAATGGAAGAAAAACCCCAAATACACGATAAAAACCTGGTGTGGGGACAATTACTGTCTTAGTGAAGTCAGCAAAAGCAAAAATTAACTTTTGGGTCGGTTTTACAGTAAGATGTTAAGAAGGGGCTACTATGAGACTAAAAATGGTTGCAGAAACTGCTCTTTGCATTGCTGAAATCCTGTTTAAGTAGCGTTATGAAAGCCAGTAGAGAAAGTCATGAGAATAATCAGGGGTGAATCATGTAGACATTCACTTGTCACCCACTCCCTCTCCTCAGTGTGGGAGAACGGGGAAGACATCTCCTTAAATCCACATAGTTACAGCAAATTGTTCCTGGGCTCTATTAGTGCAGCTGGAGATGAAGAGATTGATGCTCCTGGTTGATGTTGCTTGTTGTCAAGCTTCATGGACTGGAACACCTCTGAGGTCAGAGAAATGAGTATAAATACATCTTGAACACTAGAAACTAGAGAGGGCTCTTGTCTGCCCTTGCAAGATGCAGCAGCAAATCACCCTCAGTGCTGCTTGTAAGGAAAGAGTGCTGAAACCCACTCTCAACATCTGCTTGGTGATGAATGTGGCCTCAGTCATCATCTGGAGGAGCAGCCAAACTCATCCCAGTTGCTGAAGGAGCTGAACGGACCCTGCAGGTTTCCTTGTCTGGGATAGAGCAAATTGTCTTCATAGTAGCTACTATGGGGCTATGGTTTGGATTGGTGCTGAAATGGTGTTGGTAAGTCCAGGGTGTTTTAGTTACTGCTGAGCTGTGTGGGGCTTAGTTGCCACCTGGGGTTAAACCTCGACCATAGAATAGTTAGGGTTGGAAAGGACATTAAGATCATCCAGTTCCAACCCAATAGTTAGGGTTGGAAAGGACCTTAAGATCATCCAGTTCCAACCCAACTTCCAAGAATTTCTCAGTTATTGACCTTCCTTCTGTGTTGAATGTACTCAGGAAGACATAAATAGGAGAGATGAAATGCTGAGCTAAACCCAGGTGGGTGTTCTCACTGTTGAGCTTGAGATTTTGGTTTTAGGATCCTCTTGTAGCCACCAGATGGAGGCTTGGCTCTTCCAAGAGCCCAAATCTCTTCCAAGAGCTTTCTAGAGTCCAACTGACCCTGTAGCAGGATGAGTTCTGCTTCCCTTTGGTGACACTGAGGAAGCTGAGGGTCCTCTTGAGCTGCCCATATCATTGTCTATTTTGCCCATCTCCTGCAGGTTGATGCATTACAGAGGATGACACCCGTCAATCACAATGATGTGCGTGAGTTCATTCTTCCGGGGCTGACCACCCGCAAAGACCTCCAGGTCCCCCTTTTCATGGCACTCCTGGCCACGTACATGGTGACCCTCTTGGGGAACTTTGGGATCATTGTGTTAATCAGGACTGATCTTCACCTTCACACCCCCATGTACTATTTCCTCAGCCACTTGGCTTTTGTCAACATCTGCTACTCCTCCATCATCCTCCCCAAAATGCTGGTGCAGATTTTGACGCTGGAGAAAACCATCAGCTTCTCGGGGTGTGCAGCCCAGCTCTGCTTCTTTGTCACATTTGGGGTCACCTCCTGTGTGCCTCCTGCTGGCTGTGATGGCCTATGACAGGTACGGGGCCATCTGCAAACCCCTCCTGTACCCCACCATCATGTGTGCACAGATGTGCTGGTGGCCTGTGGCTGGTTCCTATGCTGTTGGTGTCTTCCATGCGGTGACCCACACCACTATCATCTTCACCTTCTCCTTCTGCCACTCCAATGTTATCTACCACTACTTCTGTGACATTGCCCCACTCTTAGCTCTCTCCTGCTCCAACACCCACATCTACGAGGTGGTCATCGTTGCTCTTGTGAACATAAACTGTCTCAGCACCATGACCATCATCTTTATCTCTTATGCTTGCATCCTCCCCGCTGTCCTTAGGATCCACTCAAAGGAGGGCAGGAGAAAAGCCTTCTCCACTTGCACGTCCCACCTGATGGTCGTCACCACGTTCTATGGGGCAATCTTGTTCATGTACCTGTGCCCCAGCTCCACCTTTGCGTTGGATGAGAACAAAACGGCCACATTGTTCTACACCATCATGACCCCCACATTGAAGCCCTTGATCTACAGCTTGAGGAACAGGGAGGTGAAGGCTGCCCTGATGAGAGCAGCTGGGAGAAGGCAGTGAATGCAGGAAGCTGGTGACCAGGAGGGTGTTTCCTTGTTGCTGTTATTGAGCAGGACTCATTGCACAGAGGGCTCTGTGAAGGTGTGCTGAGGTGATTACTCTAATTTCTCTCTCATTTATAAGGTATCTGACACTGATATGACATGTAACACCTGCCTAGATGAAGGTGGGTGAGATGAAGCCCAACCTCATTCATCACCAATGGTCAATGGGCACAAAGAGCTCCTAAAAACACCTTGATTCATCCTGTTCATCTCATTGCTCTGTTCAGCGACTACAGAGACAGCCTGGACTACCTTGGCATGGTTTCCCAGGTTGCAAGGTTCAGAGGTGAACCCAGAAGAAGAGCCAGAAACTCTCTTCCTATGGAGTGTCTCTCAAACCCAGTGCCTACCAGGCTGGCTGAGAATGGAACAGACCCAAAGGACCACAGGGCATCATATAATCAGGTAATAACTCAATCACACAACTTTCCACTCTACTTTCTCATGGTAAGGCTTGTGGCACTCTTAAATAAAGCTTTCCCACCCAAAACCTGGCTCTTGCAGGTGAAATTGCAGGTTATGCTGAAGGTGTTTGGTTCTTCAGAATGTGTTGGTGCTAATTTCTCTGGAAGCCTTTGGGCAATTTGAGCCTTGTCTTTGTTGTTCCTTTGCCGATGGAGTGCAAATGTAAAGAACTTAATCGCATGTTGGGTCAATATCGACCCTTTCAGCAGTGATTGAATCATCAATGTTGGATTTCTGAGCTCTTAAAGCTGATTAAAAATTATACTTTTTACATAATTCACCAATAAGTTAAAGAATGGAGATTGATGTGGATATCCTGAAGGGCTCTCTGTCAAAGAAGCAAACCCAGGTAAAAAATGCAAGTAACCAACTTTAAAGTTGGGATAAATAGTGTTCTTGCTCAAATAAATCTTTCAACCAAAGGGTATTTCCTCCCACCCATAGGAAACAGGCACCTCTGTGTGTAATTCACCCTCTTGTAACTCCAGTCTCTTAAGCAAATCACATGAATCACAGCCCAGAAATGCCTGTTGGTCTCCCAGCAATGGAAACCTTTGTGCATGCGTGTATTTATACGGATATCTAGGATTATGAGATGAATCCTGGAATCCTGGACTGGTTTGGATTGAATGGAGCTTAAAGCTCCTCCAGCTCCAACCCCTGCCACGGGCAGGGACCCCTTCCACTGGAGCAGCTTGCTCCAAGCCCCTGTGTCCAACCTGGCCTTGAGCACTGCCAGGGATGGGGCAGCCACAGCTTCTCTGGGCACCCTGTGCCAGCGCCTCAGCACCCTCCCAGGGAAGAGCTTCTGCCTAAGAGCTCATCTCAGTCTCCCCTCGGGCAGGTTCAAGCCATTCCCCTGGGCCTGTCCTTACAGACCCTTGTCCCAGGCCCCTCTCCAGGGGAGAGGGATCCATGCAGTAAGACCAGCTTTGTTTTATTCTAGTTTGATTTGGTTTAGTTTAGTTTTCAGTTTAGTTTTTATTTTTTTTAGTATTTCATATTATTTTAGTTTATTATTCTAGACTATTCTTTAGCTAAGTTAATTTATTTTAATGTACATTTTTGTTTGCATTTTATGTTTAGTTTTCAATTTTAAGTTTTATTTTAATTTTGTAATTTTTAATTTTTATTAATTTTCATTTTATTCTTTATTCCATTTTTTAATTTAATTTAATTTTATATTTTATTTCCATATTCCTCCGTCATCCATATATGCACCCCCCCATACACGCACATATGTATGGCAGAGAAATATAACAATAATTGCTCTTCTCCCATAGGAAGCTCTCCAAAACACTTCTCAGCCAAAGCACCTCGGAGGTCTCAGTGGATTAGAGACAAGGGTTACAAAGCAATTACACCAGCAGGGGGGACAGGCAGTGCGTATAAGTGTCCTCGTAATCTGTCATCACTCAGTGTGAAGCAAGGAAGAAGTACTAAGGTATCACAGGTAAGGACAAGGGGGCATCCAGATTTGTTTTATTGCTGGAGCTACAAGGTGGTTTATAATTCTAAGGGGATCTACAGTATCAAAGAATCCCAGCCTGGTTTGTGTTGGAAGGGACCTCAAAGCTCCTCCAGCGACATTCTCCTGACACTGGCAGGGACCCCTTCCACTGGAGCAGCTTGCTCCAAGCCCCTGTGTCCAACCTGGCCTTGAGCACTGCCAGGGATGGGGCAGCCACAGCTTCTCTGGGCACCCTGTGCCAGTGTCTCCTTGTGCAATACAGTGCATAATTCCTTGCAGGAAGCAGGAGGGCAAGAGAACGGTTTCATCCTTCAGAGATGTGATCTGTAGAGAGGAATTTGATTGTTCCAGGTTGTATCTTTATTAGACAAACCAAGACGAGCTGATTATTTTGTGGTGGAGCCAGACAACACCAGAAGAAGGAAGATCACAGAGCACGTGGCTTTTGGGAAGGTTGTATACCAGTTATAATGGCTTGGTTCTTTTTTAAAGTTATAGTAGCAGAGAGCAGCTAAAATACCAGTTGTAATAAACCTTTATCTCTGCAATGCTGGGGATCTCACCCTGAGTAATTCTGTGATACTACAGGTTGTGCACAGGGCTAAACCCTTTGTGCTTCTTCCACCTCCGTATGTGGTTTATCTGGTATTTCCATTCTGAATATGAGCCAGGCTGTTTAGTACCAGGTTTGCAGTGGTTTATTTTGCTGATGGGAAAGCCATACTCAGTGCACTGCAGTGATTGACTGACAGTGACAGACACCCCATAGAGCAGCGCAGGGTTTTCCATGATCTTAGGCTAAAATTGAGCTGCTTTACACAATAGTTTTCTTATCTCTTTCCTTGGTCTCTTTGAAATATCTGTTTATGTCACAGTGGTTCCTTCTGGACCCCTGTGGAGGCTGCTCAGTATCCTTCACTAATTCTGTACCTAAAAGGCAGGATGTCATGGTGTATTTCCATATGTTTAAAACTCCTAAGGAGGAATTGTAGAAAGAGGAGGTGTAGGAAAAGATGTTAAAATGGCAAAGATTTGTTGTGCTTTTTTTTTCTTTTATTGGTTTCTTTTCTCCCTCATGATGGCACCACACCATTTCTATATACTCCATAGAAGAACAACCCTGAAACAGCAAAATACATGAAAAGTTATGGAAGAATAAATGGGGTTTTCCTCTTTTCTCTCTGCAGTGCGCAAGCAAAACGACCTTTAAGGAAAACCTCTCTGGGGAAGGCTTCCTAAGATGCCAAATGTTCTATTCTAGTTCAAAGGTTGGACGTGATGACATTAAAGGTCTTTTCCAACCCAGCTGATTCTATGGTTCTAAACCCTAGAATTATAGAGTCACAGACTGGTTTGGGTTGGAAAGCACCTGAAGTTCAGCTACTTCCAGCCTCCCAGGCGTGGGCAGGGACATCTCACACTAGACCGTGTCACCTCTAAAGACATGGTCTAGTGTGAGATTTTCATTCTTGGTGTCACTAATTCATTACAGGAAGCACTGAACCCCTTCATTTACTCTTTCTTTGTTAGAACTTGGCAGGGTTACACTGGAATGTGATATATACCATGAGTATACAACAGAGAGATGTGTGTTAGAATGAATGGAATAGGGAACACTTGGCAGAGTAACTGCTACCAGAATAAAACATTCATTGTTTTGCCAAACTGGTTTTTGATGAATGTTGATGCAAATGAAGCAAATCTCTGATAAGGGGAGGGTCTGCCATCCAGACACTGGGCATTGCTGGGCTTTTTAGGTGCCGAGTGCCTCCATTAACTGTTTATTACGGCTCTATGAATGCATCTTACAGTGTTTCAGGAGAAGATGGCTGAGGAAAATGAAACCAAGCAAGTGACAGAGCTGACTCTTGTGGGACTGACGGACAACCTGCAACTACAAGCACCTTTGTTCATCCTCTTCCTCCTCATTTACTTCATCACGCTGGTGGGGAACCTGGGCATGGTTGTGCTCATCAAGAGCAGCGCTCAGCTGCAGTCCCCCATGTACTTTTTCCTTAGCAACTTATCTCTGCTCGATGCTTGCTACTCATCGGTGGTGGCGCCGAGGACATTAATGAACCTTCTGATGGAGAAGAAAACAATCTCTGTCATCGGCTGCGCAACCCAGCTTTACTTCTTCATAGCCTTTGGCACCACCGAGTGCTTCCTCCTGGCTGCGATGGCGTACGACCGCTACATGGCCATCTGCAAGCCCTTGCTGTACTCGTCCGTCGTGTCCCATCAGGTCTGCATGCTGCTGGTGGCCAGTTCCTATGTGCTTGGCCTGCTGCACTCCTGGGTGCACACGGAGTTTGCCTTCAGCCTGCCTCTTTGCCAGCCAGCCAAGGTGAACCACTTCTTCTGTGACCTCATGCCTGTTCTGGCCCTCTCCTGCTCCGACACCCGTGTCAATAGGTGTCTGATATTTGTCCTCGCTGGGCTGGTGGAGATGGTGACCATCTCGGCCATCCTGGTCTCCTACGCCTTCATCCTCGCTGCTGTCTCGAGGATCAGCTCTGCTCAGGGCCGGCACAAAGCCTTCTCCACGTGCACCTCTCACCTGGCTGCAGTCACCATCTTCCACGGGTCCATCCTCGCCCTGAACTTCCGACCAGGGTCTGGCAGCAGCCTGAGCACGGATAAGGTCTTTGCTGTGTTCTACTCGCTGGTGGTGCCCATGCTGAACCCCCTGATCTACAGCCTCAGGAACAGGGAGGTGAAGAACGCCCTGAGGGACTTTGTCAGGTGGAAGTAGCTTTGGCACAATGTTTTGCTGCTGGTTTTGTGACAAAGGTCCCTAGATCTTCACTTGACACCAAGGACTTTTGTTTGCCTTCCCTATTCCTTAGTCTTAAAGACCTGTTTTTGAACCATTTCCAAGTCTGTCCTTCTTCCTATGACTGGCTTCTGTCACACCACAGTCTGATTTACCTGATGTATTTTATTGCCTGTATTTCCACACACATCCCCCACCAACCCCGACTTGGTCTTTTTAGATGGGCACTGGACATTAGCTCTGGGCTCCTTGATAGCCCTGTCAAAATGCTCTTCCACAGCCATCAGCATCTCCCAGTTGATGGCTTAAAACCTGCCTTACGACCTCTTCTTATTTTCAGAGCCTTTCTCCCCTGTCACTAAAGGGTAATGACATTTTTGTGTAAAAGCTCAGGAAATAAAATCAAACTAATGAATGAAGTACTTTTAGAGTTGTGGTCAATGGCTCAATGTCTGGCTGGAGACCGGTAACGAGTGGTGTCCCTCAGGGATCAGTGTTGGGACCGGTCATGTTTAACATCTTCATCGCTAACATGGACAGTGGGATTGAGCACGCCCTCGGCAAGTTTGCCGATGACACCAAGCTGTGTGGTCCAGTTGATATGCTGGATGGAAGGGATGCCATCCAGAAGGACCTCGACACGCTTGTGAGGTGGGCTGATGCCAACCTTATGAAGTTCAACCATGACAAGTGCAAGGTCCTACACCTGGGTTGGAGCAATCCCAGGCACAGCTACAGACTGGGCAGGGAAGTGATGCAGAGCAGCCCTGCAGAGAAGGACTTGGGGGTGCTGGTTGATGAGAAAATGAAAATGAGCCGGCTTCAGTGTGCGATCGCAGCCCAGAAAGCCAACCATATCCTGGGCTGCATCAAAAGGAGCGTGACCAGTGGGTCATGGAGGTGATCCTGCCCCTCTACTCTGCTCTCGTGAGACCTCACCTGGAGCATTGTGTGCAGTTCTGGTGTCCTCAACATAAAAAGGACATGGAACTGCTGGAACAAGTCCAGAGGAGGCCACGAGGATGATCAGGGGCTGGAGCACCTCCCGTATGAAGATAGGCTGAGGAAGTTGGGGCTGTTCAGCCTGGAGAAGAGAAGGATGTGTGGAGACCTCATAGGAGCCTTCCAGTATCTGAAGGGGGCCTATAGGGATTCTGGGGAAGGACTCCTTGCTAGGGACTGTAGTGACAGGACAAGGGGTAATGGGTTCAAACTGAAACAGGGGAAGTTTAGATTGGATATAAGGAGGATGTTCTTTACTGTTAGGGTGGTGAGGCACTGCGATGGGCTGCACAAGGATGTTTTGAATGCTCCATCCCCAGAGGTGCTAAAGCCAGGTTGGACAGAGCCTTGGGTGACTTGGTTTAGTGTGAGGTGTCCCTGCCCATGGCAGAGGGGTTGGAACTGGATGCTCTTAAGGTGCTTTCCTACCCTAAACTATTTTATGTTTCTATGATTCTATGATTTTAAGAGAAAAAATTGCATTAAACTCACCTATGTTAGGCACTGCTCTGAGACCTTTACCCTCTCTGTTACCTATGGATAAAGCTAGATATGGTATCTAAAGATGAGAATTGCTAACTATTTGTTAGGTTGATAATGCTGTCATATGAATACTATCTTAAATGCTCATGTCAATATAGCCAGGTTTTGAATCATCTCCAGAGAATCCAATATTCTCCTCCAAAATATTCAGGCTGATCTAACAGCACCTGAAGCACAGGGCAAAGAGACCCCTGTCCAGCTCTTCCTGACAGAAACGTGCTTGCTTTTTGAGGTGTCAGAACCATTTATGGAGACAACCTCTGTCGTGTATTTGATGTGAAAAGTTTGTGTCTACAGCCAGGGCTTTCTGCATTTCGCAGATCCTTTCTCTGCAAAGATTGAAGCAGAATCATGCAATGATGCTCAGTATGAAATGGATTTCCAAAACCTCAAGCCTGTTTCTTGTATTGCTGGAATTCACAATTCTGCCTCCCCTGCATGTTAAACTGAGGTTGCTATTGCCAGTTCACTGAGTTGGATCCACCACACATGACTATGGCAATGGAAAGCTCTCTTAGGAGCCTAACATCAAGTGTGGGTAAACCTTTGAGCATTTCAGTTGTCTCTGCTTTGGAAACTTTCTCAAACCCAAGAAGAAATCAGGACACCAGAGTGGGGTAATTCATCAAGCAGCAATGAGCCCTACCCGTGACACTGCTCATCTAAACTCCTGTTTCCACAAAACCTCAGATCGGATGATGTTTTGACGTCCAGCTTGGGCTTTCTGTGGCTCTGTGATTCTATATGTTTAGTCTCGGCCAAAATATCCAACAAAATGGAAGAAAACAAGGTATGGTGAAGGTATTGAAAAGGTCTCTCTTATATCAAAGGTGTCTATTCTGCCTAGCTCTTTAGCATTTAATGATATAGATTCTGGCTCCTTCATTGAACGCAGGTGGAAGCCACATTGCCCCCACACCTATGACAGCATATGCTTTCATACTGTTGTTTTTCTGAGCACATAAAAATTCTGTTCACCATCCACATACTTTCCAAATATAAGTTAATTCTCACTCACAACAGGTAAGGGAAAGATACTTCCTCCCATCAGTGTGTTTTGGCTTCTCTGAGACCCAGACAGCTCTCAATTACCATCAATTCTGTGTTTAGGTTTGTCTTTCATCTATGGAAGTTTCCTACAATCTTAAATCTTATGTGAAATAAACAATTTGGTTTCCTGGCGTGCTTTAGCATGAGCTGGGGATGGACATGGGATGTGGGTGCTGATCTCCAGCTGGAATTCCATTTCTCTCACCATTTAGATAAATGTTATTTCAGATGAATGTAAAATGGCACTTAAAATGAGTAGGAGAAGATCTTGATGTGCCCGAATTGTCCCTAACACTGGGTAGTCTCAGCACAGTTCATCATCCTCTATTATGAATTTTATTGTCTACAATTTTTTCCTTGAAGTGAAATCTCTTGTGAAGGTGCAGCCTGGGGAGGGATTCCCCTTGACATTCAAAGACTTATCTTGAGAGGTGGATTCCCACCAGCTTCTTCTCTTTGAAAGGCACAAACAAATGCTTTTACTCTTTTGAAACCATTCTTTTGACACTTTTTCAGCAAGCAAATGTAAAACTGCACTTCCTCTTCCCTCTCACCCCAGCAGCCTTAATAAAGAACTCGCAGGTAAGAGTGGGGAATTTTACTGGAGCTGTGGGACAAGGTCAAGAATCTTGCAAGAGAAAGACATGTTTATGAATGACAAAAGTTGTAAAGGAATAAGTGTGATTGGTGTTTCCTGTGCATAAAAGAGGCCTGGGATAGCTGAGGGTAATTTCTTCCTGCAGTATGGGG
Organism: Lathamus discolor; assembly: GCF_037157495.1. NCBI lineage: Eukaryota > Metazoa > Chordata > Aves > Psittaciformes > Psittacidae > Lathamus > Lathamus discolor. The sequence continues at coordinate 2,744,501 of NC_088889.1, forward strand.
ACTGCAAAGTGGAATGAAGTATGAGGTTCCTTTCCTCTTGGTTTCCTTCCAAGGAAGATGTGATTTGTGGTGTGTATTTCTCATTCAATACTCTCATTGCCTCATGTGCAGGAATTGTGGATGAACCTATATAAAATGATGAGGATTAGTGGAAAATCCCATTGTTTTAAGTGCCCCAAAGGCTTTCTCACTTAAGATGAACTGTGTGTCCTAGGTGATACAACTCTTTTGTTTTGCCATCTGCTGAGCAATCTCCTCCCACATTTGACCAGAGCTGCCTTCACCTCCTTGTTCCTCAGGCTGTAGAGGAATGGGTTGAGCATGGGGGTGACCATTGTGTAGATGATGGAGGCCACCTTATCCAGGCTCTTGTGGCTAGATGGAGGTTGTAAGTACACGAAGAATGCTGTCCCATATAACAAGGCAACAGCCATCAAATGGGAGGTGCAGGTGCGAAAGGCTCTGGCCCTGCTCTGTGCTGAGCACATCCTCAGCACGGTGCAGAGGATAGATATATAGGAGAGTAAAATGACCACGCTCGTGCCCACTACATTGATGGTGAGAAAGGCAAAGCCGACCATCTCGCTCCTATATTTATTAGGGCAGAGGAGTTTAAGCACAGGTACGATGTCGCAGAAGAAGTGGTCAATGTGTTTGGGTCCACAGAAAGAACCTCCAAACATGCACCATGTGCAGATGGCAGCAGTGAGGAAGGCAAATAGGTAGGATGATGCTACCAGCTGCCAGCAGACACATCTGGAGATGATGGTCACATAAAGCATTGGGTGACAGATAGCAACGTGCCAGACGTAGGCCATCATGGCCAGCAGGTGACACTCGGCACTGCCAAAGAAAACAAAGGTGAGGAACTGCATCATGCAGCCAGTGAAAGAAATGGTTTTGTCCTCTGATAACAGGTCTGCCAGCATCCTGGGGGAGATGACTGTGGAATAGCAGATGTCAGTGAAGGAAAAATGGGTGAGGAAGAAGTACATGGGGGTGTGGAGGCTGGGAGACAACCGAACCAATGTGATAATGCCAACGTTCCCCACCAAAGTGACAATGTAAATCAATAGAAACAAGACAAAAAGAGGGGTCTGTGAACATGGGCTGCCTGTAATTCCCAACAGGATGAATTCAATCTGGGTGTGATTTCCTCCCATGACCAGGTGTTACCTGCTGAGGCAAAAGGAAGAAAGGCATCACACTGGTTAAAAATGGAGGTTCACTTTTGGACCATATATAATCTCATTCAATGACCATTGTAACTGCTACATTTTAGAATATTCTCCTGTGTTTTCTAACCCAAATTATATATACTTCATGTTTTTCAGTTGGCGTATTTAGAAATGCAAGAGCATTGAAGCAACAAATGGCATTTTCGCTTTTCTAAGATGTGACACTTCAAAATATGGATTTAATTTAATGCTTGTCTTTCGTTTGATTTAAAAGAACAGTCAAATTGTTATTAACTTTCAGTTTGGGGGCAATTTGTTTCAGAAGACAGCTATGAGAAAACTCATGGTGAGTCCATGCAAGCTTGGAGCAAGATAAAGTCCCAGTCCCAGGGAAACCCCAAGTTACAAGGGATATTTTCCCTTGGTTTTCGATCATCATTCCAATCCTCAAATCACAGTTTTCAAACTATTTGAGATCATTTGCAAAGGAAAAAATAAACATTGGTAAAATCATGATTTATACCTTTGTGAGCTCCAGCAGGCTGAGGCATCTTAAACCCATGGGCATTAAGTTGCTTGTTTGAAAGCTGAGTTGATGTTAAAATGTGCTAATCCCAAAGGCTGATTTCTTAGCGACTTTATTCTGCTAACAGTTGAATCTGTTGCATTTCTTTATAACACAGTAAGATTCATCCTCATTTAACTCTTGAGTAAATCGGTGCATCTTGCTTTAGCTGCCTATGTAAAAGAAACACAATCTACATCAGTCATAGCTCCCCATTTCATAAAGAAAACCCACGTTGGTAAGGCTGTTTCTGACACAGCATTGCTAAAGAGGACACTAGAACATGCAGAAGCAAGCCCACTGCCTCAATGCAGGTGAGGCTCTCCTTTGTCTTGATGTTACCTCCTGTTCCTTCCCTCTGCCACCGAGTGATGGGAGCCAAGGATTTATTCCCAGGGCAGAAGAGAACATCTACATGCCAGCATCACCTCTGTGAAGCACCTGATGTGAAGAGAGGTGAGCTCCTGCCAGACTCCAAGAGCCCAGCTTGTGGTGCTGGGGCTGTAAATACAGCTGCATGTGCTCTCCTAGGAGGAAGCCTCCAGGGCTGCTCATGCTTTCCCAGAGGAAAACAAAGGAAAGGGTGTGAAATCACCTCTGAAAGGCATTGTGGTGCTTGGACATCTGAGAGACATGGAGTGGATGAGCCATGCCTGAGCACAGCTGCACAGCAGCAGTGATGAGCAGCTCATAAGATGCTTCTGACATACTTGTGAGGAAAGCAAAGGGTTTTGTCTGTTGTTGCCAACAGAATGAGAATGGGTTTAGAGCCATTTCAGATCTTGCAGAGGGTCCCCAAATGGGACATGAAGCACAAGTGACTCCATCTCTGGAGCTGCTGATGTCCATCTGTGGACACTTGAGAGAACAGTTTTCCATCCCCAGTGTGGTTATCCACATGATAAGTCCAGAGGAGGGCCACGAGGATGATCAGGGACTGGAGCACCTCCTGTATGAAGACAGGCTGAGGAAGTTGTGGCTGTTCAGCCTGGAGAAGAGGAGACTGTTAGAAGACCTCATAGCAGCCTTCCAGTACTTGAAGGGGGCCTATAAGAATGCTGGGGAGGGACTAGTCATTAGGGACTGTAGTGATAGGTCAAGGGGTAACAGGTTAAAACTTAAACAGGGGAAGTTTAGATTGGATCTAAGGAGGAAATTCTTTCCTGTAAGGGTGGTGAGGCACTGGAATGGGTTGCCCAGGGAAGTTGTGAGTGCTCCATCCCTGGCAGTGTTCAAGGACGGAGCCTTGGGTGACATGGTTTAATTTGAGGTGTCCCTGCCCATGGCAGGGGGATTGGAACTTGATGGTCTTAAGGTCCTTTCCAACCCTGATTATTCTATGATGCTATGAAGTGCCTGGATGTCCAACACCTGAGCTGGTGACTGTGGGCTTCCACTGTATTCAAGGGTGAGAAGAGGGCATTTTGAGCCGTGATGAATTGTCCCAGGCTGAACTAATAGGCCTTTATCCCCCTGAGCAACCTCAGCTGGGGTCTCCATTCCCACACCTGGAGCTGCTGGTGTCCCTCTGTGGACAGATGTAGCGCCTGGATGTCCAAAGTTGAGCCTGGTGACTCTGGGCTTCCACTGTATTCAAGGGTGAGAAGTGGGCATTTTCAAACAGTGACAAATTGTCACAGGGTAAACTAATTGGCCTTTATCCACCTGAGCAGCCTCAGCTGTGGCTCTATACCCACCCTCTGCGTATTTGACCTCCACCTCTATATAAGCTCAGCCCAGGCAGCTTGAGTTTTATTAGAGGCACTGTGGTTTCCAGTTTAGCAGGTGTTGTGCACATCTATGGAATCTTTTCATGGTGACCTAGGCTTGCTAATGGATCTCCCTAGCCATTGCTGAACCTGATCCTGAGCAGGTTGTTGACTTCTTCTGGATTGACCTGTTTTGTTCTTGGACCTGCCTCCTTATCACCAACTTGCCTGATGCTCTAGAGTCTTGGCTGAACTTGGCCCGGGTCTTTGTTCTGCCCTACTTCTCTTGCTCAGATACTGTGGGATGGTCCCTGCACACCAGGGTGTTCCCCTTTGCCTCTCTTTAAACAACCCTGTGGCAGTCCCCAGGCTCCTGCAGAGTAGAACTCATCACCCTCTGCACCCAACAGTGCTCACTGCTCTGACTGTTCATCTTCATCCAGACCATGTCCCTGCATGGGCAAAATAGGAGAGAGTGTTCTCAGTGAGGGAAATAGTGTAATGAATTGAGCGTTATATACAAGTGTCATTCTCTGGTCCGTATTTCCTTCTCCTTTACCAAGTAAAATATTAGACTTTGACTGAGAGGAAATCTGGTATGGATTTGGTGTGGGCATTTTGTGTCTACAGCCAGGAGTTTCTGCATTGTGTAGACCCTTTGTCTGCAAAGATTGAAGCAGAATCATGCACTGACGCTCTCGGTATAAAATGGATTTCTAAAACCTCTTGTATTGCTGGAATTCACAATTGTGTCTCTCCAGTATCAATATTTTGAGGCCAAACTCGAGCTTTTTGTGGCTCAAATGTTCCATACCTATAGTCTAAGCATAAATATCCAATCAAATAGATTGGAAGAAAACAAGGTTTTGTGAAGTTTTTAAAGCAAGTTCTTTGATATCAAAGGTCACTGTCCTGCAAACTCTATAGCATTTAATGATATAGGGTCTGGCTCCTTCATTGACTGCAGGTAGAAGCCACGTTCCCCCAGCACCTAAGACAATGTCTCCTTTCATACTGTTGATTTCAGAGCACATAAACAGTGTGATCATCGTAAACATACTTTCCAAATATAAGTTAATTCTCACTCACAACAGCTAAAGGAAAGATATTTTCCCCCATCAGCGTGTTTTGGCTTCTTTCAGACCCAGACAGCTCCCAGTTACCATCAATTCTTTGTTCAAGTTTGTCTTTCACCTATGGAAGCTTCCTACAAACTTAATTCTTATATGAAATAGACAATTTCATTTCCTGGTGTGCTTGAGCATGAGCTGGGCATGGGCATGGGCATGGGATGTGGGTGCTGATCTCCAGCTGGAATTCCCTTTCTCTCACCATTGAAGTAAACAGCACTGCAAATGAATGTAAAACACCACCTAAAATGAATGGGAGAGCCCTTGATGTGCCCAAATTGTCCTTCACACTGGCGGGTATCAGCACAGTTCATCATCCTGTATTATGAATTACATTGACTACAATTTCTTCATTTATCTGAAATCTCTTGTGAAGCTGCAGCCTGGGGAGGGATTCCCCATGATATTCAAAGGTCCAGCTTGAGATCTTGATTCCCACCAGCTTCTTCTCTTTGAAAGGCACAAACAAATGCAATGAATCTTTTGAAACCTTTTCTCTGACTCTTTTTCAGCAAGCAAATGTAAAACTGCACTTCCTCTTCCCTCCCACCCCAGCAGCTTTAATAAAGAACTCACAGCTAAGAGTGAGGAATTTTATTGGAACTGAGGGACAAGGTCAAGAATCTTGCAAGAAAAATACTCATTTATGAGTGATGAAAGTTAAAAATGAGTAAATCTGATTGGTGTTTCCTGTGAGGAAAAGAGGCCTGGGATAATTGAGGATAATTTCTTCCTCCAGCAGTGGGCGTGCAAAGTGAAATGAGCTTTCAGACTCAGTCTCCTCTTGTTTTCTTCCAAGAAGGGTGTGATTCTGGGGGCCTGTTTCTCATTCAATACTATCATAGACTTTTGTGCAGAAACTATGGAAGAACTTCCATAAAGTCATGAGTATCAGTGGAAAATCTCAATATTTCAGTGCCCCATAGGCTTTCACACTGGACATGAACTGTTCATGTCCCGGATGACAGAACTCTTCTATGTTGCCAGTGGCTGAAGAACATCCTCATGCACTTGACCAGAGATCCCTTCATCTCCTTGTTCCTGAGGCTGTAGATGAATGGGTTGAGCATTGGTGTGACCATTGTGTAGATGATGGAGGCCACTTTATCCAGGCTCCTGTGGCTAGATGGAGGTTGTAGGTACATGAAGAATGCTGTCCCATGTAACAAGGCAACAGTCATCAAATGGGAGGCGCAGGTGTGGAAGGCTCTGGCCCTGCTCTGTGCTGAGCACATCCTCAGCATGGTGCGGATGATAGAGATGTAGGAGAGCAAAATGACCACGCTCGTGCCCACCATGTTGATGGTAACGAAGGCAAAGATGACCATCTCACTGCTGTGGGTGTCAGAGCACACAAGCTTTAGCAAAGGAACTTCACCACAGAAGAAGTGGTCAATGGAGTTGGGACTACAGAAGGAACCTCCAAACACGCACCATTTGTAGACTATGGCACTGAGGAAGGCGAATAGGTAGGATGATGCTACCACCTGCCAGCAGACACATCTGGAGATGATGGTCACATAAAGCATTGGGTGACAGATAGCAACGTGCCAGACGTAGGCCATCATGGCCAGCAGGTGACACTCGGCACTGCCAAAGAAAACAAAGGTGAGGAACTGCATCATGCAGCCAGTGAAAGAAATGGTTTTGTCCTCTGATAAGAGGTCTGCCAGCATCCTGGGGGAGATGACTGTGGAATAGCAGATGTCAGTGAAGGAAAAATGGGTGAGGAAGAAGTACATGGGGGTGTGGAGGCTGGGAGACACCAGAACCACTGTCATAATGCCAAAGTTCCCCACCAAATCGACTGTGTAAATCAACAGAAACAAGCCAAAAAGAGGGGTCTGTGCACATGGGCTGTCTGTAATTCCCAACAGGATGAATTTAGTCTGAGTGTGATTTCCTCCCATAGAATCACAGAATCACAGAATCCCAAGGGTTGGAAGGGACCTAAAAAGATCATCTAGTCCAACCCCCCTGCAAGAGCAGGGTAACCTACAGTACATCACACAGGAACTTGTCCAGGCGGGCCTTGAATATCTCCAATGTAGGAGACTCCACAACCCCCCTGGGCAACCTGTTCCAGTGCTCTGTCACTCTTACAGTAAAGAAGTTCTTCCTGATGTTAACATGGAACTTCCTATGCTCTAGTTTACACCCATTGCCCCTTGTCCTATCACTGGATATCACTGAAAAAAGCCTAGCTCCATCATCCTGACACCTACCCTTTACATATTTGTAAACATTGATGAGGTCACCCCTCAGTCTCCTCTTCTCCAAGCTAAAGAGACCCAGCTCCCTCAGCCTCTCCTCATAAGGGAGATGTTCCACTCCCTTAATCATCTTTGTGGCTCTGCACTGGACTCCTTCAAGCAATTCCCTGTCCTTCTTGAACAGAGGGGCTCAGAACTGGACGCAATATTCCAGATGCGGCCTCACCAAGGCTGAGTAGAGGGGGAGGAGAACCTCTCTTGACCTACTAACCACTCCCTTTCTAATGCACCCTAAGATGCCATTTGCCTTCTTGGCCACAAGAGCACATTGCTGGCTCATGGTCATCCTCCTATCCACCAGGACCCCCAGGTCCCTTTCCCCTTCACTACTTTCCAGCAGGTCAACCCCCAACCTGTACTGGTACATGGGGTTGTTCTTCCCCAGATGCAAGACTCTACACTTGCCCTTGTTAAATTTCATCAAGTTTCTCCCCGCCCAACTCTCCAGCCTGTCCAGGTCTCGCTGAATGGCAGCACAGTCCTCTGGTGTGTCAGCCACTCCTCCCAGTTTTGTGTCATCAGCAAACTTGCTGATGGTGCACTCAGTTCCCTCATCCAGGTCATTGATGAAAATATTAAACAGCACCGGTCCCAGCACCGACCCCTGAGGAACTCCACTAGTCACAGACCTCCAGCGAGATTCTGCGCCATTGACCACAACTCTCTGCCTTCTTCCTTTCAACCAGTTCTCGATCCACCTCACTACTTGATCGTCAAGCCCACACTTCTTTAGCTTGTCTATGAGGATGCTGTGGGATACAGTATCAAATGCCTTACTGAAATCAAGAAAAACTACATCTACCGCTCTACCATCATCCCTCCACCTAGTCACTTCCTCATATAAGGCTATAAGGTTGGTCATACATGACTTCCCCCTCATAAAACCATGTTGGCTGTTCTTAATGACCCCCTCATCCTTGATATGCCTAGAGATGGAGTCAAGAATAAGTTGTTCCATCATCTTTCCAGGGATGGAGGTAAGGCTGACCGGTCTATAATTACCCGGGTCCTCCTTCTTGCCCTTCTTATAGATTGGTGTGACCTTTGCCATCCGCCAATCCTCAGGCACCTCGCCGTTTCCCACGACTTACCAAAGATGATGGAAAGTGGCCTAGCAATGACCTCCGCCAGCTCCCTCAGCACCCGTGGGTGCATTCCATCCGGACCCATCGATTTACAGATGTCCAGTTTGCATAGCTGATCCCTAACCCAATCCTCATCTACCAAAGCAAACTCCTCCTTTGTCCTGACTCCTTCTGGGGCTATAGAAATCCGGGGCCCTCGGGGAGAGTCTGCAGGAGTAAAGACAGAGGCAAAGAAGGCATTCAGCACCTCTGCCTTCTTTATATCCTCTGTCTCCAGGGTACCCACTTCGTTCAGCAGTGGGCCTATATTGCCTCTTGTGTTAGTTTTATTTGCTATGTATTTGAAGAAGCCCTTTCTATTGTCTTTAACCTGACTAGCAAGATGGAGTTCCAAGGAGGCCTTAGCTGTCCTAATTGCCTCCCTACATCCTCTAACAACTGTCCTATATTCCTCCCAAGCGGCCAGCCCCTCCTTCCATAATCCATAGATTCTCCTTTTCCACTTGAGTTTGCCCAGCAGCTCCTTGTTTAACCACGCCGGTCTCCTAGATCCCTTACTTGACTTCCTACTCATTGGGACGCTCCGATCCTGAGCTTGGAAGAAGCGGTCCTTGAATGCTAACCAACTATCTTGAGCCCCTTTACCGCCTAGTACACTTTCCCATGAGACTTCCCTTAGCAGTTGACTGAAGAGGCCAAAGTTGGCCCTTCGGAAATCCAGAACTGTGGCTTTGCTAGGTATTCTATTCCTCCCACACAGGATCCTAAACTCCACCATCTCATGGTCACTGCAGCCAAGGCTGCCATTGACCGTCACCACTTCGACCAAACCCTCCTTGTTGGCGAGTACTAAATCTAGTACTGGGCTTGGTTACAAAAGTGGGTATTACGCAAGGTAAGTGCAGCACGATGAGGTTCTGCTGACAGGAGAACACCACGAATGGAGGTTGCTGCTTTTCATCTTTAGTATTGATCACCTCCCCATGTCAGGGCTCGTCTTGGGGATTCTTTCTTGCCTGCTGCTCTTGCATCTACAGGGCCCTTGATTAAAAAATTATGTTCATCTAGAATCTTCAAGCATGACCTGGGATGCTTGGAGCTAGAGCTGGGTCACAGCTACTGACTACCTGCAGATGTAGGGTTGTGGTTGGGGTTAGCCCTTAAAGAAAAGGTAGTACAGAACAAAGACAGAGCAACAGGTCTCAAACGTTTGATCTTCCTATTGGGTTGTCTTACCTTTGGACTACAGCCCCCATAAAGAGCACACCAGCATTTCCCTGCAGGCTCCTGAGTCGAGACAGTTTCTGCTATTTAATGGCTACTGAAGGTCTATTTAATGCTAGATAAAGAACAAAATCTCTCTGGAAGAGTGCAGTGTGTAACTAATTTAAGGTTGACTCCCAGCTGAAGTACATCAGGCTGTAACACTGCTGCTGTGAAGAAGCAGGGAACTCATGTCTACAGCAATACCGACCCCATTACGTATTTCTAGACAGACGAGAGGCTTAAAAGAAGTGGCAAAGAGGTGAGCAGGGCCTCATTCTGCTTGGATTCATGGGCATTTAAAATAGAAATCCCATATGCCCAGCACCTGGAGGGCTGTCCCACTTCAGGACGGGGCCATTGCTACAGATCGCAGACTTTAAGCACAAACCCAAACTCTGTAAGAGATTAGTGTCATTAGAGCAATGGTGAAGTTTTATCCTTCCGTTTTTCCAAGCTGTTCTCACACCAAGTGAGTTCCTTCAGGTATGTACATTGCATATGAACAGCTCATGTCCAGTGTGAAAGCCTATGGGGCACTGAAATATTGAGATTTTCCACTGAAAGTCATGACTTTATGGAAGTTCTTCCACAGTTTCTGCACAAAAGTCTATGACAGTATTGAATGAGAAACAGACCCCCATAATCACACTCTTCTTGGAAGAAAACAAGAGGAGACTGAGCCTCAAACTGCATTTCAGTTCCCAGTCCCCAGCCTGGAGGAAGAAATTACCCTCAATTATCCCAGGCCTCTTTTCCTCACAGGAAACAACCATCACCTTTATTCATTTACAACTTTTGTCACTGATAAAGATGTATTTTTCTTGCAAGATTCTTGACCTTGTCCCTCAGCTCCAATAAAATTCCTCACTCTTACCTGTGAGCTCTTTATTAAAGCTGCCAGGGTGGGAGGGAAGAGGAAGTGTAGTTTTACATTTGCTTGGTGAAAAAGAGTCAGAGCAAAGGTTTCAAAAGATTCATTGCATTTGTTTGTGCCTTTCAAAGAGAAGAAGCTGGTGGGAATCAAGGTCTCAAGCTGCACCTTTGAATACCAAGGAAAATCCTTCCCCAGGCTTCAGCATTGGACTAGATTTACCTTCAAGTAAAGAACTGTAGAAAATATACTACCTAATAGAGATTGATGAACTGTGCTGAGATTACCCAGTGTTAAGGACAATTTAGGCACTTCAAGGCATCCTTGCATTTATTTTAAGTGTGTTTTACACTCTTTTTAAGTGTTATTTACTCAAACGGTGAGATAAATGGAATTCCAGCTGGAGACAAGCACCCACATCCCATGTCCACACCCAGCTCACACTAAAGCACACCAGGAAACACCAAGTGGTGCATTGCACTTATAAACACAGCAGGAGGCAAGTTTCCATAGGTGAAAGATACTCCTGAACCCAGAACCAATGCTAACTGAGAGCTGTCTGGGTCAGAAAGAAGTTAAAAAAAACCCCACTGCTGTGGTGTCCTGGGTTCAGCAGTTGCAGTCATTTTTTCTCCTTCTTAGTAGCTGGTGCAGTGCTGTGGTTTTGACTTTCAGACTGGGAACAGCGCTGATAACACCGATGGTTTTAGCTGCTGCTCAGTAATGCTTACTCTGACCAAGGACTTTCTGAGCCTCATGCTCTGCCAGGGAGGAGGGGAAGCCGGAAGGAAGCAGAGACAGGACACCTGATCCAAACTAGCAAAAAAGGTATTCCATAGCACAGCACATCATGCCCAGGAGGTTAACTGGGAGTTACCTGGAAGGGCTAATTCACTGGGGGTGGGGGGAGGTATGAGTCTGCAGGTGTTGAGGTGTTGTATTCTCTTCCCTTGTAATTTCCTTCATCATTATTATTATTGGTGGTAGCAGCAGTGGTTTGTGTTATACCTTAGTTACTAAACTGTTCTTATCTCAACCCATAGGAGCTGCCTTCTTTCAATTCTCCTTACCATCCCTCCAGGAGCTGGGGGAAGAAAGTGGTGGGGAGGGAGTAGACTGCGTGGTTCTGATTTATGGCCTAGGCTTAAACCATGACATGTGGGAAAATATTTTCCCTTTACCTGCTGTGAGGGAGAATTAACTTACATTTGGGAAGTATATGGGTCATGAACAGTGTCCTCTGTGTGCTCTGGAAAACAGCAGCGAGAGAAGAGACATTATCCTGGGTCTAGGGAAAAGTGGCTTCTATCTGCGGTCAGTGAGGGAGCCAGAATTGATGTAATTGCTTGATGACGAGCTTGGCAGGACAGAGATTTTGACATCAGAGACCTTCTTGAAAACCTTCACCACACCTTGTTTTCTTCTTTAGGGAGTGTAGGGATAGGACAAGGGGTAATGGGTTAAAACCTAAACAGGGGAAGTTTAGATTGGATATAAGGAGGAAGTTCTCTACTGTAAGGGTGGTGAGGCACTGGAATGTGTTGCCCAGGGAAGCTGTGAACACTCTATACCTGCTGGCGTTCAAGGCCAGGTTGGACAGAGCCTTGGGTGACAGGGTTTAGTGGGAGGTGTCCCTGCCCATGGCAGGGGGTTGGAACTGGATGATCTTAAGTTACTTTCCAACCCAAACCATTCTATGAATCTTCATTCTATTTTGTTGCATATTGTACCTGAGACATGTAGAATATATACAAATAGAATCATAGACCCACAGAAACCCCAACTTTCACCTCAAGAGATCATCTGCTCCAAGCTTTAATGGGAAAGGGAGCCTAGATGAGAAGTGTCACGTGTAAGGCTCATTGCTGCTTGATGAATTACCCCACTCTGGTGTTCTTATCCCCTCTTTGGTGTAAGAAAGATTCCAGAGCAGAGACAACTGAAATGTTTAAAGGTTTACCTAGGCTTGGGGCTACATTCCAAAGGGAGGTCTGGATTGCCATAGTCTTGTGTGTGGTGGATCCAACTCGGGGAACTCCCAAGAGGAACCTCAGTCTAACGTACAGGGGAGGAACAATGATGAATTCCAGCAATACAAGAAACAGGCTTGCGGTTCTGGAAATGCATTTTATGATAAAAGCACCATAGCATGATTCTGCTTCAATCTTTGCAAAGAAGGGATTGACAAATTGCAGAATCCCCTGGCTGTAGACACAAAATTCCCATGTCAGGTGAATAACAGAGGTCCTGCCATAGAAGTCTAATATCACACTTGGTAAAACAGAATTAACCGATGACCAGAGAAAAATACTGGGAAACAAAGTTCATCTTACTACTCTATTTCTGTCACTGAGAAGAATAACTCCTTTCTTACCCATGCAGCGACGTGGTCTGGACAGACAGGGACTGCCAGAGCAGTGAGCACTGGCTGGGCTGTTGGGTGCAGAGGGTGATGGGCTCTACTCTGCAGGAGCATGGGGGCTGCCACAGGGCTTTGATTCCTTAATATCTTTAAACAGAGACAAAGGAGAACACCACCGTGTGCAGGGCCCATCCCACAGTACCTGAGCAAGAGAAGCAGGGCAGGAACAGAGACCAAGGACAAGTTCAACCAAGATTCCAGAGCATCAGGGAAGTTGGTGGTGAAGAGGCAGATACAAGTCCAAGCCAATTCAATCCCCTGGTCAGCATCCAGTCCAAAAATTGCTAAACAGATCCACAACAAAACTTAGGACAACATCAAAGGATTCCTCAGATGTGCAGAACTCCTACTAAACTGAAAACCACAACTGCTCTAATAAAGCACAAGCTCCCTGGGCTGAACTTAATTAGAGATGGGGGACCAATGGGCAGAGGGTGGGGATGAAGCCACAGCTGAGGCTGATCAGTGGTACAAAAACCTATTAGTTCACCCTGAGACAATTCATCCCTGCCTCAAAATGCTCATTTCTCACCCTTGAATACAGTGGAAGTCCAGAGTCACCAGCTCAGGTGTAGGACATCCAGGCACTACAAGTGGATAACCCCACTGGGATCTCAAGTGTCCATTGAAGGACAGCAGCAGCTCCAGAGATGGAGTCACCTGTCTTTCATGTCCCATTTGGAGAACCTCTGCAAGATCTGAAATGGCTCTAAACCCATTCTCATTCTGTTGGCAATGACAAACAGAATGCTTGGCATAGTCCACAAGTATGTCAGAAGCATCCTATGAGCTGGTCATCACTGCTGCTGTGTAGCTGTGCTCAGGCATGGCTCATCCACTCCATGTGCAGGTCACCCCCCAACCTGTACTGGTACATGGGGTTGTTCTTCCCCAGATGCAAGACTCTACACTTGCCCTTGTTAAATTTCATCAAGTTTCTCCCCGCCCAACTCTCCAGCCTGTCCAGGTCTCGCTGAATGGCAGCACAGTCCTCTGGTGTGTCAGCCACTCCTCCCAGTTTTGTGTCATCAGCAAACTTGCTGAGGGTGCACTCAGTTCCCTCATCCAGGTCATTGATGAAAATATTAAACAGCACCGGTCCCAGCACCGACCCCTGAGGAACTCCACTAGTCACAGACCTCCAGCGAGATTCTGCGCCATTGACCACAACTCTCTGCCTTCTTCCTTTCAACCAGTTCTCGATCCACCTCACTACTTGATCGTCAAGCCCACACTTCCTTAGGAAAGTAGTGAACGGGAAAGGGACCTGGGGGTCCTGGTGGATAGGAGGATGACCATGAGCCAGCAATGTGCTCTTGTGGCCAAGAAGGCAAATGGCATCTTAGGGTGCATTAGAAAGGGAGTGGTTAGTAGGTCAAGAGAGGTTCTCCTCCCCCTCTACTCAGCATTGGTGAGGCCGCATCTGGAATATTGCGTCCAGTTCTGGGCCCCTCTGTTCAAGAAGGACAGGGAATTGCTTGAAGGAGTCCAGCGCAGAGCCACAAAGATGATTAAGGGAGTGGAACATCTCCCTTATGAGGAGAGGCTGAGGGAGCTGGGTCTCTTTAGCTTGCAAAAGAGGAGACTGAGGGGTGACCTCATCAATGTTTACAAATATGTAAAGGGTAGGTGTCAGGATGATGGAGCTAGGCTTTTTTCAGTGATATCCAGTGATAGGACAAGGGGCAATGGGTGTAAACTGGAACATAGGAAGTTCCACGTTAACATCAGGAAGAACTTCTTTACTGTAAGAGTGACAGAGCACTGGAACAGGTTGCCCAGGGGGGTTGTGGAGTCTCCTACACTGGAGATATTCAAGGCCCGCCTGGACAAGTTCCTGTGTGATGTACTGTAGGTTACCCTGCTCTTGCAGGGGGGTTGGACTAGATGATCTTCTGAGGTCCCTTCCAACCATTGGGATTCTGTGATTCTGTGATTCTATGTCTCTCAGATGCCCAAGCACCACGATGCCTTTCAGAGGTGATTTCACACCCTTTGCTGTTTCTTCTCTTTGTTTTCTTCTGGTAAAGCATGAGCAGCCCTGGAGGCTTCCTCCCAGGAGAGCACATGCAGCTGTATTTACAGCCCCAGCACCACAAGCTGGGCTCTTAAGAGTCTGGCAGGAGCCCACCTCTCTTCACTTCAGGTGCTTCACAGAGGTGATGCTGGCACATAGATGTTCTCTGCTGCACTGGAGATAAATCCATGTCTCCCATCAGTCGGTGACAGAGGGAAGGCGCAGGAGGTAACACCCACACAAAGCAGAGCCTCACCTGCATTTAGGCAGTGAGCTTGTCTTCATGTTCTAGTGTACTCTTTGGTAAAGGTGCATCAGAAAACAGCCTTACCAACATGGGGTTTCTTTATAGTAAGAGGGAGCAATGTCTGATGCAGGTTGTGTTTCTTTTGCATAGGCAGCTAAAGCAGCTGCACTGATTTATTCAAGACTTAAATGAGGATGAATCTTATTCTGTTATAAAGAAATGCAACATTGCAGATTGTCAGCAGAATACAGTCACTAACAAATCAGCCTTAGGAATCAGTGCGTTTTATCAGCAGCTCCATTGTCAAATAATCAACTTAATGCCCGTGGGTTTAGGATGCTTTATTGTGCTGGAGCTCAGAAAGGTATAAATCATGAATTTACCAATGTGAATTATATCGTATATATAGCATTTTCATAAATGTTATTTCAGGACTGGAATGATAATCAAAAGCCAAGGGAAAATGTCACAATGTCTTTCATGTGTAAAATGGAATTTCACAGAGACTGGAACTTTCTCCTGCTCTAGTTTTACATATGGTCCTGTGAGATTTCTCTGAGGCATCTTTTGACCAAATTGCCTACAAATTGAACGTGAAGAAAGATCTGATACTTTTTTTTTTTTTAATTTGAAAACACACGTGCTTGAATAAATGCATAGTTTTAAGTTTCCCAGCATAGAAAAATGAAAATGCCATTTGTGGCTTAAAAGCTCTCGCTCTTTCTTTGTAAATACCTCAACTGAAAAAAAAAAAAACATATAATTTCAGATTAGAAAATATAGTAGAATATAGTAATTCCACCAAAACGTGACAGTTAGATTGTTCATTGATTGGAGTTACATACGGTCCAAAAGTGAATCTGTATTCTTAATCAGAGTGATGTTTCTCTTCCTTTTGCCTCAGCAGGGAACACCTGGTCATGGGACAAAATCACACCCAGATTAAATTCATCCTGTTGGGAATTACAGACAGCCCATGTGCACAGACTCCTCTTTTTGTCTTGTTTCTGTTGATTTACATTGTCACTTTGGTGGGGAACGTTGGCATTATCATCTTGGTTCGGGTGTCTCCCAGCCTCCACACCCCCATGTACTTCTTCCTCACCCATTTTGCCTTCATTGACATCTGCTATTCTACAGTCATCTCCCCCAGGATGCTGGCAGACCTGTTATTGGAGGACAAAACCATTTCTTTCACTGGCTGCATGATGCAGTTCCTCACCTTTGCTTTCTTTGGAACTGTTGAGTGTCACCTCCTGGCCATGATGGCCTACGACCGGCACGTTGCTATCTGCCAGCCCCTGCTTTATGTGACCATCATCTCCAGACGCATCTGCTGGCAGCTGGTAGCATCATCCTACCTCTTTGCCTTCCTCAGTGCCATCATCTACACATGGTGCGTGTTTGGAGGTTTCTTCTGTGGTCCCAACCGCATTGACCACTTCTTCTGTGACGAAGTTCCTTTGCTAAAGCTCGTGTGCTCTGACACCCACAGCAGTGAGATGGTCATCTTTGCCTTCGTCACCATCAATGAGGTGAGTACGAGTGTGGTCATTTTGCTCTCCTACATCTCTATCATCGGCACCGTGCTGAGGACGTGCTCAGCACAGAGCAGGGCCAGAGCCTTCCAAACCTGCACCTCCCATTTGATGGCTGTTTCCATGTACTTTGGGTCAGCATTCTTCATGTACCTGCAACCTTCTTCTAGTCACAGCAGCCTGGATAGGGTGGCTTCCATCAGCTACACTGTGATCACCCCCATGCTCAACCCATTCATCTACAGCCTGAGGAACAAGGAGGTGAAGGAGGCTCTGGCCAAGTGCAGAAGGAGGTTGTTCAACAGCTGGCAACATACAAGAGTTGTATCATCCAGGACATGAACAGTTCATGTCAAGTGAGGAAGTCTATAGGGCACTAAAACAATGGGATAGTCCCCTAATCCTGATGATTTGATGTAGGTACCAGTGACAGGATTGAATGGAGAAATACACACCCCAAATCACATCTCCCTTGGAAGGAAAACAAGGAGAAGGAACCTCAAACTTCATTTCAATTCACAGTCACCAGCCTTTTGGAAGAGATTACCTTGAGTTATCCGAGGGTACTTTTCCTCACAGGAAACACCAATCAGGTCTATTCATTTATAACTTTTGGCACTGGTAAACATGTCTTTTTCTTGCAAGAATCTTGACCTTGTCCCTCAGCTCCAATAAAATTCCTCACTCTTACCTGCGAGCTCTTTATTAAAGCTGCTGGGGTGGGAGGGAAGAGGAAGTGCAGTTTTACATTTGCTTGCTCAAAAAGAGTCAGAGCAAAGGTTTCAAAAGATTCATTGCATTTGTTTGTGCCTTTCAAAGAGAAGAAGCTGGTGGGAATCAAGATCTCAAGATGCATATTCGAATATCGAGGGGAATCCCTCCCCAGGATGCAGCTTCACAAGAGATTTCACTTCAAAGGGAATTGGAGACAGTACAATTCTTAATACAGGATGATGAACTGTGCTGAGACCACCCAGTGGTAAAGAGAATTTGGGCACATCAAAGGCTCATCCCATTCATTTTAAAGGGTATTTTACATTCATCCTAATTCCTGTTTACGCATGTGGTGAGATAAATGGAAATAAGCTGGCAATAAGCACCCACATCCCATGTCCATGCCCATCTCATGCTAAAGCACACCAGGGAAAACCAAATTGTCTGTGTCACTTACAAATTAAGCCTGTTGATGGTGACTTAGTGCTGGCACAAAAGTGTCTTCTGCTTGCGGTCAAAGAAGAAGCCACGACCAATGCAATTAAATGTTGAAAAGTTAGGAAGGACAGAGGCCTTTGAAATCGAACCAGGAAATAGCACTTGAATGTAATGTTCAATTTCTCACTCTAATTTCCCTCCCTGAATAGACTATCTCCTAAGTTGCCCATGTAGTGATATGGTTGGGATGGAGAGGAACTGGCTGAACAGTGAGCACTGGCTGGGCTGTTGGGTGCAGAGGGTGAAGGATTCTAGTCTGCAGGATCCTGGAGACTGCCACATGGGTTTGTCTCCTAAATCTATCTAAACAGAACCGAAGGAGAACACCATGGGGTGCAGGACCCATCCCACAGTACCTGAGCAAGAGCAGTAGGGCAGGAACAGAGTCCTGGTTCAGCCAAGATTGCAGGGCGTCAAGCAAGTGGGGGATTATGAGGCAGATCCAAGACCAAGCTAAACCAAGCCAACTCAGGTCAAATCAATGCCCTGTTCAGGGTCAGGTCCAGCAATTGCTAGGAAGATACATGAGCAAGCTTTGGTCACCATCAAAGGATTCCATAGATGTGCACAACTCCTCCTAAACTGGAAACCAAAACACAAACATAGCATAACATCCCTGGGCTGAGATTAAATGGAGGTGGGGGACAAATGGGCAGAGAGTGGGAATGGAGCCCCAGCTGAGGCTGCTCAGGGGGATAAAGGCCTATTAGTTCACCCTGGGACAATTCATCACTGCCTCAAATGCCCATTTCTCACCCTTGAATTCAGTGGAAACGCCGAAGCACCAGCTCAGCTGTTGGACATCCAGGCACTATATGTGGATAATCCCACTGGGGCTGGAAAACTGGGCTCTCAAGTATGCACAGAGGGAAAAGAGGAGCTCCCGAGAAAGGGTCACTTGTGCTTCCTGTCACATATAGGGACTCTTTTCAAGATCTGAAATGTCTCTAAACCCATTCTCATTCTGTTGCCAAGGTGAGACCAAAACCTATGCATGGTCCACAAGTATGTCATAAGCATCCTATGAGCTGCTCATCACTGCTGCTGTGTATCTGTGCTCAGGTTTGGCTCATCCACACCATGCCTCTCAGATGCCCAAGCACCACAATGCCTTTCAGAGGTGATTTCACACCCTTTCCTTTGTTTTCCTCTGGGAAAGCATGATCAGCCCTGGAGGCTTCCTCCCAGGAGAGCACATGCAGCTGTATTTACAGCCCCAGCACCACAAGCTGGGCTCTTGGACTCTGGCAGGAGCTCACCTCTCTTCACATCAGGTGCTTCACAGAGGTGATGCTGGCACGTGGATGTTCTCTGCTGCACTGGGGATAAACCCTTGGCTCCCATCACTTGGTGGCAGAAGGAAGGCACAGGAGGTAATGCCAAGACGAAGCAGAGCCTCACCTGCACTGTGGCAGTTGGCTTTTTTCTTTACGTCCTCGTTTCCTCTTCGGGAAAGCTGTGTCAGGAAAACAGCCTTACCAACGTGGGTTTTCTTTATAAGAAGAGGAAGCAATGCTTTATGCAGTTTACGTACACTGCTACGAGGGTCCTCTGAGGTGTCTTCCAGCACACATTGCCTCCAAACTGAAAGTGAATAAGGATCTGACACTTTCCTCAAACCTGAAATAACCTGAAAACTCACGTGCTTCAATAAATCCATAGTTTAAGGTTTCTAAGCATAGAAAAACAAAACTGCCATTTGTTGCTTCAACACGCTCCCTGTTAAAAGTACCTCAACTAACAAAATATAATCTGTTTATAATTTGGGTTGCAATATACATTAGAATATATGAATTCCATCAAAATGTGACGTTGCTTGATTGATTGCAGTTAGATATGGTCCAAAACTGAATCAATTTTTAATCACTGTGATGTTTCTCTTCCTTTTGCCTCAACAGGGAACACCAGGTCATGGGGGGAAATCAAACCCAGACTGAATTCATCCTCTTGGGAATTACAGACAGCCCACATGTGCAGACCCCTCTATCCATGTTGTTTGTGTTGATTTACATTGTCACTTTGGTGGGGAACTTATAGAATCATAGAATAGTTAGGGTTGGAAAGGACCTCAAGATCATCCAGTTCCAACCCCCCTGCCATGGGCAGGGACACCTCACACTAAGCCATCCCACCCAAGGCTCTGTCCAACCTGGCCTTGAACACCGCCAGGGATGGAGCACTCACAACCTCCCTGGGCAACCGATTCCAGTGTCTCACCACCCTAACAGGAAAGAATTTCCTCCTTATATCCAATTTAAACTTCCTCTGTTTAAGCTTTAACCCGTTACCTTTGGCATTATCATCTTGGTTCGGGTGTCTCCCAGTCTCCGCACCCCCATGTACCTCTTCCTCACCCATTTTGCCTTCATTGACATCTGCTGTTCCAGTCATCTCCCCCAGGATGCTGGCAGACCTGTTATCGGAGGACAAAACCATTTCTTTCACTGGCTGCATGATGCAGTTCCTCACCTTTGCTTTCTTTGCTACTATTGAGTGTCACCTCCTGGCCATGATGGCCTATGACCGGCACTTTGCTATCTGCCAGCCCCTGCTTTATGTGACCATCATCTCCAGCTGTGTCTGCCGGCAGCTGGTAGCATCATCCTACCTATTCGCCTTCCTCAGTGCCATCATCTACACATGGTACGTGTTTGGAGGTTTCTTCTGTGGTCCCAACCACATTGACCACTTCTTTTGTGATGAAGTTCCTTTGCTAAAGCTCATGTGCTCTGACACCCACAGCAGTGAGATGGTCATCTTTGCCTTCGTCACCATCAATGAGGTGAGTACGAGTGTGGTCATTTTGCTCTCCTACATCTCTATCATCGGCACCGTGCTGAGGACATGCTCAACAGAGAGCAGGGCCAGAGGCTTCCAAACCTGCACCTCCCATTTGATGGCTGTTTCCATGTACTTTGGGTCAGCATTCTTCATGTACCTGCAACCTCCATCTAGCCACAGGAGCCTGGATAAGGTGGCCTCCATCTTCTATGCTCTGCTCATCCCCATGCTCAACCCATTCATCTACAGCCTGAGGAACAAGGAAGTGAAAGGGGCTCTGCTGAAGTGTGGGAGAAGGCTTTTCAGCCACTGGCAACATAGAAGAGCTGTATCATCCGGGACATGAACATTTCATGTCAAGTGAGAAAGCCTATAAGACATTAAAACAAAGGGATTTTCCCACTAACCCTCATGATTTTATGTAGGTTCTACAACAGTTCCTGAACAAAAGTCAGTGCCAGTATTAAATAAGAAATGGACCCAGCCATCACATCTTCCCTGGAAGAAATCAAAAGGAGAAGGAACCTCAAACTTCAATTTACTTCACAGTCACCTGTCTGTAGTAAGAAATTACCTGAATTATCCCAGGCCTCTTTCACTCACAGAAAACACCAATCACCTTTATTCAGTCATAACTTTTGTCACTGATAAAGATGTCTTTTTCTTGAAAGAATTTTGACCTTGTCCCTCAACTCCAATAAAATTCCCCACTCTTACCTGAGAGCTCTTTGTTAGAGCTGCTGGGGTTGGAGGGAAGAGGAAGTGCAGTTTTACATTTGCTTGCTGAAAAAGAGTCAGAGAAAAGGTTTCAGAAGATTCATTGCATTTGTTTGTGCCTTTCAAATAGCAGAAGCTGGTGAGAATCGAGATCTCAAGATGCACCTTTGAATATGAGGGGGAATCCCTCCCCAGGATGCAGCTTCACAAGAGATTTCACTTCAAAGAAGGGAATTTTAGACAATATAATTCGTAATAGAGGACAACGAACTGGGCTGAGACCACCCAGTGGTAAGGACAATTTAGGCACATGAAGGGATCCTCCCATTCATTCTAAGTGTTATTTTTCATTCATCTTATGTCCTGTTTACTTAAATGGTGAGATAAAGAGAAATAAGCTGGAAATAAGAACCCACAACCCATGTCCATACCCAGCTCACACTAAAGTACACTAGGAAAAACAGATGGTGTATTTCACTGGCAAATGAAGCCTGTGGCTCGTTTCCATAGATGAAAGGCAATCTTGAGCACAGAACTGATGGTAACTGAGAGCTGTCTGGGTCTGAAAGAAGCCAACACACACAGATGGGGGACAACAGCTTTGCGTTACCTGTTGTGAATGGGAATTAACTTGTATTTAAAAAGTATATGGATGGTGAACAGTCTCTTTTGTGTGCTTTGCCAAACCACAGCAAGAGAGGAGATGTTGTCTAAGGTCTCAGGGAAAAGTGGTTTCTACCTGTGGCCAGTGATGGAGACAGCAGAAATGTAATTCAATGCCGAAGAACTTAAGGTGTCAGAGACTTTTAATATCAGAGAGCTTCCTCAAAAACCCTCACCATAACTTCTTTTCCTCTTTCTAGTTAGTTGGATGTCTTTGCTTAGACTATACATACAGAATCATAGAGCCACAGAAAGCCCAAGCTGGATGTCAAAAGATAATCTGATAGATACCAGCTTTTGTAGGAAAGGGAGCCTAGATAAGATGCGTGATGTGTAGGGCTCGTCACTGCTTGATGAATTACCCCACTCTGGTGTCCTTATTTCTTCTTGGGTTTAAGAAAGTTTCCAAAGCAGAGACAAATGAAATGCTCAAAGGTTTCCCCACACTTGATGCTAGGCTCCTAAGAGAGCTTTCCATTGCCATAGTCATGTGTGGTGGATCCAACTCAGTGAACCGGCAGTAGGAACCTCAGTCTAACGTGCAGGGGAGGCAGAATTGTCAATTCCAGCAACACAAGAAAGAGGCTTGAGGTTTTGGAAATACATTTTATGCTGGGAGCATCATTGCATGATTCTGCTTCAATCTTTGCAGAGAAAGGATCTGCGAAATGCAGAAAGCCCTGGCTGTAGACACAAACTTCCCACATCAGGTACATAAAGGAGGTCCTCCCCATAAAAGTCTAATATCATACTTGGCACATGGTATGAGGTCTGAAGGCTGCTGAACAGCACCATAGCTCGCATACTCTGTTCTGGTCAGGCTGCCATGGAGATCATGGCTTCTATTGTTGTCAACAGGGGAATGGAAAGCAGAGGTGTGGAGCAGGGGACAGGGGTTTCTTGATTGTAACTGCCCTGTCGTGGGGATTCTTCACTAAAACATCTAAAAATGCTTTCAAAGCACCTTCATGCATAACAGAAGCCACCCAAGTACCACATTAAACTTAAGGTCTTTGCTGTCTGAAATGAAATGAGGTGAATGGTGCTGGAAATCATTCAATGAGGTTTGAGAATCAAAACCTAAAAAACAGCCTGCACATTGTGCCAGTAATTTGCTGTCCCCTTTATTTTTCTTGTTTAAGTGTGTTCGTGTCCTTTTCTTATGGCCCTTAATAACTATCTAGAAACAGAGTTTGATTTAGTGCAGGAGTAGAATTCACTCTGTTTATTGTGATTTGCCAAGCAAAAGGAGAGCAACACACAACATAGAGCATACCTTGGGTGCAGGGAATTGTAAAAGCTTTTGCAATTTGTATTCTCACCTGGTGAAATCAAAGCAGCCAATGCATCATGTAAGTTAAGGTGTAACCTCTTCAACATGTTGTCTATTTGAGATTATTCACAAACAGCTGAGCATCTCCCCCACATCTGTACTCTACCTGAGGCTAAACTTCAAACATTCAAGATCTCTTAATTTTCAAGAGTCTCCTAAAGGCCTCTTTCACCTCCTTATTCCTCAGGCTGTAGATCAAGGGGTTCAGCATGGGAGTCACCACAGTGTAGAGCACCACAGCCCATTTATCTGCTCCCCTTGAGCTGAGATTTAAGTATGTGATAAAGGATGCCCCATAGAAGATGCTGACAGTGGTGAGGTGGGAGGTGCAGGTGGAGAAGGCTTTGCCCTTGCCCTCAGTTGAACTGATGCTCAGGATGGGGGCAATGATGGCCACATAGGAGAGCAGGACAACCAGGATGCTGGACACACCAAAGAGAGATGCTGCAGTGGTCAGGATGATGCAGCTGAGGGTGGTGCTGGAGGTGGAGAGCAAGATGAGAGGGGAAATGTCACAGAAGAAGAGGTCGATGGCGCTGGAGCTGCAGAAGGACAAGGTGGACATGCTGATGGTCTGTCCCATGCCATTGTTCAGCCCCACGAGGTACGAGCCAGACACGAGCTGGAAACAGCACTTTGGGGACATGACAAGGGGGTAGAGCAGGGGATGGCAAATGGCCACGTAACGGTCATAGGCCATCGAAGCCAGCAGGAAGCATTCAGATACCCCAAAGAGATCAAGGAGGAAGACCTGAGCCACACACCCAGCATAAGCAATGCTCTTCTTCTCCGACATCAAGTCAACCAACATCTTGGGGGTGATGATGGTGGAGAAACAGAGGTCTACAAAGGCCAGGTTGGCCAGGAAATAATACATGGGGGAGTGGAGGTGGGGGCTGGCCCTGATTAAGATGATGATGCCCAGGTTGCCCACGATGGTGACAAGGTAGGTGAGCAGGAAGAGCAGGAAGAAGTAGACCTGAATCACTGGGTACTCTGTGAAGCCTGCCAGTCTGAACTCGGTCACTTGAGTGCAATTGCTTTGTGCCATGGGCTGGATGGTGCTTTCTGTGTGAGCTCCTGCCTGCAGGTTTCTTCTCCAACAGGCAGGGATGTCCCAGGTGGAAAAGCCTCTGTGTGGTGGGAGCTGCTCAGAGACAGTCCTGCAGGATGTAAAGGGAGAGTTCAGGCACAGATCAATGAGGAAGAGCTTGGTGAAAGTCCTGTCCCAGCACAGGTAGAACAAAGGGGTGCTCAAGCAGTTAAACACCATGGCACAACATGGTGCATGCTGCTGTGGCTCGCTCCTGGATGTTGAGCAGTGACCTCTGTGGAAACCAATGGGGAGATTCCATACCTGAATAGCTTTATCTTAGTGCTGCATTTCATCGCCCGTGTTAGTGCTCAGCCTGGGCTTTGGAGTTCATCCGGCTCAACCTGGAACACAGAGAAACGTGGTGCTTGCATAACACGGAGTTGATCCTTCATCCTCTTTTGGGCATTTCCCAAGCACCTGCTTCTTCCCACTCTGCTGGGGCTTCTTCCTAACTGCAAACTGTAATGAATTCCTGAACTATGTAAAGTGCAGTTTAACGGGCATTGGAGCAGCCTGCTCTGGTGAATGGTGACCCTGTCCATGAGAAGGGGCTGCATCTCTATCAGCTCTAAGTTCCCGTCAGCCGAAACCATGCTATTAACCTATGC
The DNA here is from genome assembly GCF_037157495.1 of Lathamus discolor. Classification (NCBI taxonomy): domain Eukaryota; kingdom Metazoa; phylum Chordata; class Aves; order Psittaciformes; family Psittacidae; genus Lathamus; species Lathamus discolor. The sequence goes on from NC_088889.1 coordinate 2,769,212, forward strand.
ATTCTCACACAGAGGTTTAGGTTGGTTTTCCCCCTCCTCCTGACACACTTGGTTTGCCCTGAAATCTTTTCCTGGGTCTTTTGCCTGATCCTTGACACTACAACAGAAACAGGCAACCCCCAGAGCTCAAAAATCTCTCCTTGATGTTTTGTTTTGTAGGGGAAAAAAGTAATCTTTCAGACCTGCCTCACCTCAGCACATGGGGAGCACCCTGAATATCCTCTACAGAAAAGCTTCTGGTGCTCATCCAGGGGCCCTTTGCAGTCAGTGAGGAGAGGAAGCCTCCTGAGAGTGTTCCCCACCAGGGTGATCTCCAAAGCTGCCTTCTCAGCAGCAGCGTGGGGAGGACACAGAACAAGCAGCTCCCTGGGAAGCCCAGAGCATCATCAAGAAGCCCAGGACCCTGCAGTAGGGCAGGAGATGGAGACAGGAGCTGCTGCTTGTTGGCAAGAGAGAATCACAGCAGAATGATGGGCTGAAAGATGCTGCCCCTCACTTACATCTCAGCTCTGTCTCTGCTGACCTCCTGATGCTCTCTGAGATGGATGTGAAGATGAACGTGCCTGGAGCTGTGCAGGGAGCCTGGGAATGAACCAGCATCAGCAACTCCCTTCCTATTTCATGGGATGTGGGGATGTGGGACTGTGAATGTCTTTGGGCCCCAGGAGGTGACAAAGCCCACAGCAGGTCATTATCTCTTCTCTGTGCTGCTTGGTTTAGAGAAGAAGTGTACCCAGAGGAGATGACCTCAGTTTGAGTGAGCAACAGGGCTTTGGGCTCCCTTAAATCAAACCACAGAACAACCCCACCTTTCACATCCACTTCTGGAGCATTTCTGAGGCAGTTACAGCTGCACAGGGGCCATGGTTGACATCATCATGGCAGGGAGCTGAGGGGGGACCTCACCAATGGTAACTGGTACCAGACTCATCAGCAATGTCAGGCACTGCAGGCAATGAGCCAGCTTTCCACCCATCTTCAATTCCTTGTACTCAAAGCATAGCTCACAAGTTTGGCTGCAAAGAGCCAACAGAAGATCATGGTGACCTTGCTATTGGTGAGGTAAATGCTGGCCACTACTTCTTGTCCAAGCAAACATCAATGCTCACATCACCCAAGGCACTCAGGTTGGTCAGGCATGACTTGGCCTTGGTACCTCTGTGCTGGTTACTCATGGTCACCATCCTGTCCGTCCTCTGCCTGGAGACGGCTTCCTGGGGAATTTGGCTCTTAATCCCATGGGGGACCGAGACAGCCCCAGTCCTTGTGCTCTCCTGGATGATGACATTCACCTTCTTCTACCCATCGTGCTGGAAACACAAGAGACAAAGGAGAGCCTGAGGGAGAGGTGCCCGAAAGTAGAAGGAAGGAGATGGGAAGGAACAAATGAGGAGTGTGGTAAAGGGGTGAAGTGGGCAGCAACAGGGGAAAAGGGCCCTTCTGAAGGGATGCTTTAGGGTTGCCCCTGTCGCTGGTGGCTCTGATGGATGCTCCCAAGCCCATCGCAGAATCCCAGAGAGGTTTGTGTTGGAAGGGACCTTAAAGCTCACCCAGCTCCAACCCCTGCCACGGGCAGGGACCCCTTCCACTGGAGCAGCTTGCTCCAAGCCCCTGTGTCCAACCTGGCCTTGAGCACTGCCAGGGATGGGGCAGCCACAGCTTCTCTGGACACCCTGTGCCAGTGCCTCAGCACCCTCCCAGGGAAGAATTTCTGCCTAAGAGCTCATCTCAGTCTCCCCTCAGGCAGGGGGCCATGGGGAACCTCCTTCTACAGCTAAACATGAAAGGAAAGCGCATGTCGCATGGATTCCCACCAGAGATCAGCCAGAGATCCCCTGGCAGTGCACACTGGGAGCAAACCCCCACAATCTGAGCATCATTTGGGGTTCCAACCCCTCCCAGAGCCACATCCTCCCCTTTCCTTCTCGCTCCAGCAGTAAAACCATTCACAGGAGCTGCAGGACACGGTGCGATGCTGCGGATGAGCCCCCTCCATCCTCCTCCTGCTGTCAGCTCTGCCTCTTGCACCTCCTCATCTCCATGCTCAATACCAGCCCTGCAGACACAGTCCGGCTGACAGCAGGAGATGGATGGGGCTGAGCCTGCTCTGCAGGGCATGGGATATGTGTATGGATGTGTATGGATGTGATGGACACAGGGGGGCTGCGAGGACATCCCCCTGTTTCCGTCCCCCAGGGTCCCCCCTTGCTTTGCATCAGTCCTGGTCCCAAATGCTGTCACTGCTCACAGCCCCTGTGGCCACCCCACAGTACTTGGGGGCAAGGGTCACCTCTCCATTATGATGTCCATAGGAAGGATTTAAGAACTGATCCCTAAGAAGTGAAAGCTGAATCCCACTTTGGAGCCAGCTCCATGCAGAGCAGGGAGGGTTTTCAGCCCTTGCCCAGTGCCTCCGTCACCAGGGTACCACCAGGGACAAAAGCCACCAGCATCCCTATGAGAATGTCCCCTGTTTCCTGCAGAGCCCCAGCATCCTTCATCCTGCCCCATGGTGTGCAGTGAGGCAGTGCAGTTTGCAGTTTGAAGGGGACTATGGAGCAGACCCTTTGCTCTCTGCCCCCTCCAGCCTTTATCCCTGTGTCAATGGCTGTCATTGAGTGCAGAGGGTCTTGGGTTCTACTCTGCAGGAGCACAGGGACTGCCACAGGGGTTTGTTTCCTTAATCTCTTTAAACAGAGACAAAGGAGAACACCATCATGTGTAAGGTCCATCTCACAGTATCTGAGCAAGAGAAGTAGAGCAAGAACACAGACCTAGATCAACTGCATCCAAAACACCAAAGCATCAGGAAAGTTGGTGATCATGAAGCAGACACAAGACTAAGCCAAGTCAATCCCCTGGTCAGCACCCTGTCCAGCAATTGCTAAACAGATCCATGATGAAGCCTACGTCACCATCAAAGAATTCCAAAGATATGCACATCTCCTGCTAAACTGGAAACCAGAACTCCTCTAACATAGACCAACCACCCTGGGCTGAACTTAAATAGTTAGGGGGCAAATGGGGAGAGGGTGTGGATGGAGCCACAGCTGAGGCTGCTCAGGGGGATAAAGGCCTATTAGTTTACCAGGGACACCTCATCATGGCCTCAAAATTCCCCTTTCTCACCCTTGAATACAATGGAAGCCCAGAGGCATCAGCTCAAGTGTTGGACATCCAGGCACTACATGTGGATAACCCCATTGGGGATGGAAAACTGGGCTCTCAAGTGTGCACAGAGGGACATTATCAGCTTCAGAGAAGGAGTCACTTGTGCTTCGTGTCCCATTTGGGGACCCTCTGCAAGATCTGAAATGGCTCTAAACCCATTCTCATTCTGTCACCACTGTCAAACTGAAACCTTTGCATAGTTCACAAGTATGTCACAAGCATCCTTTGAGCTGCTCATCACTGCTGCTGTGTAGCTGAGATGTTCTCAGCTGATGAGCTCAGGGATGCTTCATCCACACCATGTCTCTCAGATGCCCAAGCACCACAATGCCTTTCAGAGGTGATTTCACACCATTTCCTTTTTCCTTCTCTTTGTTTTCCTCTGGGAAAGCATGAGCAGCCCTGGAGGCTTCCTCCCAGGAGAGCACATGCAACTGTATTTACAGCCCCAGCACCACAAGCTGGGCTCTTGGAGTCTGGCAGGAGCTCCCCTCTTTTCACATCAGGTGCTTCACAGAGGTGATACTGGCACATAGATGTTCTCTGCTGCACTGGGGATAAATCCTTGGCTTCCGTCACTTGGTGGCAAAAGAAAGGCACAGGAGGTAACACCAAGACAAAGCAGAGCCTTGCCTGAATTTAGGCAGTGGGCTTGCTTCTGCATGTTCTAGTGTGCCCTTGTTTGGGAAAGCTGCTTCGGAAAACAGCCTTACCAATGTGAGTTTTCTTTATAATCAGAGGGAGCAATGTCTGATGCAGGTTGTGTTTCTTTTACATAGGCAGCTTGAGCCAGATGAACTGAATTACTCAAGAGTTAAACGAGGATGAATATTATTGTGTTATACAGAAATGCAACAGTTCAGATAGTCAGCAGAATATGGTCACTAACAAATCAGCCTTAGGAGTCAGCCTGTTATAACATCAACTCCTTTTTAAAGTAAGAAACTGAATACCCATAGGTTTAAGATGCTTTATCATGCTGGAGCTCAGGAAGGTATAAATCATGAATTTACCAATGTCAATGCTATTTGATGTAAATGATCTCAAATAGTTCAGTAAATGTGATTTGGTGGCTGGAATTATAATCAAAAGCCAAAGGAAAATGCCTGTATATAATGCATGTGTAAGCTGCGCTTTCACTGGGACTGAGAAATTCTCTTGCTCCACGTTTATGTGCAATCCTATAAGGATCCTCTGAGGTGTCTTCTGGCACAAATTTCTTTCAAATTGAAAGTGATTAAAGATCCGTATTTTTGCTCAAACCTGAAAACCCACGTGCTGGACTAAATCCATAGTTTTAATTGTCCCAGCATAGAAAAATAAAAATGCTATTTACTGCTTCAACAAACTGCCTGTTCTTTTCTGAATACCTCATCTGAAAAACATTATATATATATATATATATATATAATTTTTGTTAGAAAATATATTGGAATAATCTAAAGTGTGGCAGGTATAGTGGTCATTGATTGGATATAGATGTGGTCCAGATCTGAATCTCCATTTTTGTTCAGTTTGATGTTTCTCTTCCTTTTGCCTCAGCAGAGAATACCTGGTCATGGGACAAAATCACACCCAGATTAAATTCATCCTGTTGGGAATTACAGACAGCCCATGTGCGCAGACTCCTCTTTTTGTCTTGTTTCTATTGATTTACATTGTCACTCAGGTGGGGAACTTTGGCATTATCATCTTGGTTCGGGTGTCTCCCAGCCTCCACACCCCCATGTACTTCTTCCTCACCCATTTTGCCTTCATTGACATCTGCTATTCCACAGTCATCTCCCCCAGGATGCTGGCAGACCTGTTATCAGAGGACAAAACCATTTCTTCCACTGGCTGCATGATGCAATTCTTCACCTTTGCTTTTTTTAGTACTATTGAGTGTCACCTCCTGGCCATGATGGCCTACGACCGGCACGTTGCTATCTGCCAGCCCCTGCTTTATGTGACCGTCATCTCCAGATGCATCTGCTGGCAGCTGATAGCATCATCCTACCTATTCGCCTTCCTCAGTGCCATTGTCTACACATGGTGCGTGTTTGGAGGATCCTTCTGTGGTCCCAACCACATAGACCACTTCTTCTGCGACGAAGTTCCTGTGCTAAAGCTCGTGTGCTCTGACACGCACAGCAGTGAGATGATCATCTTTGCCTTTGTCACCATCAACGTGGTGGGCACGAGCATGGTCATTTTGCTCTCCTACATCTCTGTCCTCTGCACCGTGCTGAGGATGTGCTCAGCACAGAGCAGGGCCAAAGCCTTCCACACCTGCGCCTCCCATTTGATGGCTGTTGCCTCTTTCTTTGGTACAAAGTTCTTCATGTACCTACAACCTCCATCTAGCCACAGGAGTCTAGATAAGGTGGCCTCCATCATCTATACTGTCGTCACCCCCATGCTCAACCCATTCATCTACAGCCTGAGGAACAAGGAGGTGAATGGGGCTCTGGTCAAGTGCATGAGGAGGTTCTTCAACCACTGGCAACGTAAGAAAGTTCTATCATCTAGCACATGCACAGTTCATGTGAACTGAGAAAGCCTATGGTACACTAAAACATTTTTTCCAATAATCCCCATAATTTGATATAGGTTCTTCCACAGTTGCAGCACAAAAGTCAATAACAGTATTGAATGAGAAATACGCACGCCAAATCACACCCTTCTTGGAAGAATATCGAGAGGAGTCTGTGCCTCAAATTTCAATTCACTTCTCAGTCAGAAGTCTTTATGAAGAAATCACCCTCAATTATCCCAGGCCTCTTTTCCTCACAGAAAACACCAGTCAGCTTTATCCAGTTATAGCCTTTCTCACTGATAAATATCTACTTTTCTTTCAAGATTCTTGACCTTGTCCCTCAGCTCCAATAAAATTCCTCACTCTTATCTGCGAGCTCTTTATTGAAGCTGCTGGGGTGGGAGGGAAGAGGAAGTGAAGGATGAGGTTTACCCACACCTGATGCTGCGTTCCTAAGAGAGCTCTGGATTTCCATAGTCTTGTGTGGTGGATCCAACTCAGGGAACTGGCAATAGGAACCTCAGTGAAACATTCAGGGGAGGCAGCATTGTGAAATCCAGCAACACAAGAAACAGGCTTGAGGTTTTGGAAATACATTGTATACTGAGAGCATCATTGCATGATTCTGCTTCAATCTTTGCAGAGAAGGGATCTACGAAAAGCAGAATATCCTGGCTGTAGACACAAACTTCCCACACCAAATACATGACAGAGGTCCTCTCCATAAATGGTTCTGACACCTCAAAAAGCAAGCACATTTTTAGCAGGAAGAGCTGGGCAGGGGTCTCTTTGCCCTGTGCTTCAGGTGTTTCTGGCATCAGCCAGAACGTTTTGGAGAAGAATATTGGATTCTCTGGAGATGATTCAAAACCTGGCTATATTGACATGAGCATATAAGATGGTATTCATATGACAGCCTTATCTACCTAAGAATTAGTTACCAAATCTCATCTTCAGGTACCATATCTAGCTTTATCCACAGACAACAGAGAGGATAGATATCTCAGAGCAGTGCCTAAACATAGGTGAGGTTAATGCCATATTTTCTCTTAAATGTACTTCATTTATTACCCTGATTTCATTTCCTGCACTTGTGCAGAAAAATTTCATTGCCCTCTAGTGACAGGGGAGAAAGGCCCTGAAAATAAGAAGAGGTCATAAGGCAGGTTTTAAGCCATCAACTGGGAGATGCTGATGGCTGTGGAAGAGCATTTTCACAGGATTAGCAAGGAGCCCGGAGCTAATGTCCAGTGCCCATCTGAAAAGAGCAAGGTGGGGGGGGTGGGTGGGGGGGTGGGGTGGGGGAGGAAATACACGCAATAAAATACAGCAGATAAATCAGATTGTCTGTGGCCTTGTGGCACAAACCAGCCATAGGAAGAAGGACAGACTTGGAAATGGTTCAAAGCGAGGTCCTTAAGACTAAGGAATAGGGAAGGCAAACAAAAGCCCTTGGTGTCAAGTGAAGATCTAGGGACCTTTGTCACAAAACCAGCAGCAAAACATTGTGCCAAAGGATGACCATGAGCCAGCAATGTGCTCTTGTGGCCAAGAAGGCAAATGGCATCTTAGGGTGCATTAGAAAGGGAGTGGTTAGTAGGTCAAGAGAGGTTCTCCTCCCCCTCTACTCAGCCTTGGTGAGGCCGCATCTGGAATATTGCGTCCAGTTCTGGGCCCCTCTGTTCAAGAAGGACAGGGAATTGCTTGAAGGAGTCCAGCGCAGAGCCACAAAGATGATTAAGGGAGTGGAACATCTCCCTTATGAGGAGAGGCTGAGGGAGCTGGGTCTCTTTAGCTTGCAAAAGAGGAGACTGAGGGGTGACCTCATCAATGTTTACAAATATGTGAAGGGTAGGTGTCAGGATGATGGAGCTAGGCTTTTTTCAGTGATATCCAGTGATAGGACAAGGGGCAATGGGTGTAAACTGGAGCATAGGAAGTTCCACGTTAACATCAGGAAGAACTTCTTTACTGTAAGAGTGACAGAGCACTGGAACAGGCTGCCCAGGGGGGTTGTGGAGTCTCCTACACTGGAGATATTCAAGGCCCGCCTGGACAAGTTCCTGTGTGATGTACTGTAGGTTACCCTGCTCTTGCAGGGGGGTTGGACTAGATGATCTTTTTAGGTCCCTTCCAACCCTTGGGATTCTGTGATTCTGTGATTCCACCTGACAAAGTCCCTCAGGGCGTTCTTCACCTCCCTGTTCCTGAGGCTGTAGATCAGGGGGTTCAGCATGGGCACCACCAGCGAGTAGAACACAGCAAAGACCTCATCCGTGCTCAGGCTGCTGCCAGACCCTGGTCGGAAGTTCAGGGCGAGGATGGACCCGTGGAAGATGGTGACTGCAGCCAGGTGAGAGGTGCACGTGGAGAAGGCTTTGTGCCGGCCCTGAGCAGAGCTGATCCTCGAGACAGAAGCGAGGATGAAGGCGTAGGAGACCAGGATGGCCGAGATGGTCACCATCTCCACCAGCCCAGCGAGGACAAATATCAGACACCTATTGACACGGGTGTCGGAGCAGGAGAGGGCCAGAACAGGCATGAGGTCACAGAAGAAGTGGTTCACCTTGGCTGGCTGGCAAAGAGGCAGGCTGAAGGCAAACTCCGTGTGCACCCAGGAGTGCAGCAGGCCAAGCACATAGGAACTGGCCACCAGCAGCATGCAGACCCAATAGGACACGATGGACGAGTACAGCAAGGGCTTGCAGATGGCCATGTAGCGGTCATACGCCATCGCAGCCAGGAGGAAGCACTCGGTGGTGCCAAAGGCTATGAAGAAGTAAAGTGGGGTTGTGCAGCCATGACAGAGATTGTTTTCTTCTCCATCAGAAGGTTCATTAATGTCCTCGGCACCACCACCGATGAGTAGCAAGCATCGAGCAGAGATAAGTTGCTAAGGAAAAAGTACATGGGGGACTGCAGCTGAGCGCTGCTCTTGATGAGCACAACCATGCCCAGGTTCCCCACCAGCGTGATGAAGTAAATGAGGAGGAAGAGAATGAACAAAGGCGCTTGTAGTTGCGGGTTGTCCGTCAGTCCCACAAGAGTCAGCTCTGTCACTTGCTTGGTTTGATTTTCTTCAGCCATCTTCTCCTAAAACACTGTAAGATGTATTCATAGAGCCATAATAAACAGTTAATGGAGGCACTCGGCACCTAAAAAGCCCACAAATCCCCAGTGTCTGGATGACAAACCCTCAGCTTATCAGAGATTTTCTTCATTTGCATCAACATTCATCAAAAAGCAGTTTGGCAAAACAATGAAGGTTTTATTCTGGTAGCAGTTACTCTGCCAAGTGTTCCCTATTCCATTCATTCTAACACACATCTCTCTGTTGTATACTCATGGTATATATCACATTCCAGTGTAACCCTGCCAAGTTCTAACAAAGAAAGAGTAAAAGAAGGGGTTCAGTGCTTCCTGTAATGAATTAGTGACGCCAAGAATGAAAATCTCACACTAGACCATGTCTTTAGAGGTGACACAGTCTAGTGTGAGATGTCCCTGCCCATGCTGGGAGGCTGGAACTAGCTGAACTTCAGGTGCTTTCCAACCCAAACCAGGCTGTGACTCTATAATTCTAGGGTTTAGAACCATAGAATCAACTGGGTTGGAAAAGACCTTTAAGGTCATCACATCCAGCCTTTGAACTAGAATAGAATAGAACATTTGGCATCTTAGGAAGCCTTCCCCAGAGAGGTTTTCCTTAAAGGTCGTTTTGCTTGCGCACTGCAGAGAGAAAAGAGGAAAACCCCATTTATTCTTCCATAACTTTTCATGTATTTTGCTGTTTCAGGGTTGTTCTTCTATGGAGTATATAGAAATGGTGCTCTATGGGGTGTCTGTCACTGTCAGTCAATCACTGCAGTGTACTGAGTATGGCTTTCCCATCAGCAAAATAAACCACTGCAAACCTGGTACTAAACAGCCTGACTCATATTCAGAATGGAAATACCAGATAAACCACGTACGGAGGTGGAAGAGGCACACAGGGTTTAGCCCTGTGCACAACCTGTAGTATCACAGAATTACTCAGGGTGAGATCCCCAGCATTGCAGAGATGAAGATTCATTATAACTGGTATTTTAGCTGCTCTCTGCTACTATAACCTTAAAAAAGAACCAAGCCATTATAACTGGTATACAACCTTCCCAAAAGCCACGTGCTCTGTGATCTTCCTTCTTCTGGTGTTATCTGACTCCGCCACGAAATAATCAGCTCGTCTTGGTTTGTCTAATAAAGATACAACCTGGAACAATCAAATTCCTCTCTACAGATCACACCTCTGAAGGATGAAACCGTTCCCCTGCCCTCCTGCTGCCTGCAAGGAATTATGTACTGTATTGCACAAGGAGACACTGGCACAGGGTGCCCAGAGAAGCTGTGGCTGCCCCATCCCTGGCAGTGCTCAAGGCCAGGTTGGACACAGGGGCTTGGAGCAAGCTGCTCCAGTGGAAGGGGTCCCTGCCCATGGCAGGGGTTAGAGCTGGAGAAGCTTTGAGCTCCCTTCAACCCAAACCAGTCCAGGATTCCAGGATTCATCTCATAATCCTAGATATCCGTATAAATACACGTATGCACAAAGGTTTCCATTGCTGGGAGACCAACAGGCATTTCTGTGCTGTGATTCATGTGATTTGCTTTAGAGACTGGAGTTACAACAGAGTGAATTACACACAGAGGTGCCTGTTTCTTATGGGTGGGAGGAAATACCCTTTGGTTGAAAGATTTATTTGAGCAAGAACATTGTTTATCCCAACTTTAAAGTTGGTTACTTGTATTTTTTACCTGGGTTTGCTTCTTTGACAGAGAGCCCTTCAGGATATCCACATCAATCTCCATTCTTTAACTTACTGGTGAATTATGTAAAAAGTTTAATTTTTAATCAGCTTTAAGAGCTGGGAAATCCAACATTGATGATTCAATCACTGCTGAAAGAGTCGATATTGACCCAACATGCGATTAAGTTCTTTACATTTGCACACCATCGGCAAAGGAAGAACAAAGACAAGGCTCAAATTGACCAAAGGCTTCCAGAGAATTTAGCACCCACACTTTTCGAAAGACCAAACACCTTCAGCTTAACCTGCAATTTCACCTGCAGGAACCAGGTTTTGGGTGGGAAAGCTTTATTTAAGAGTGCCACAAGCCTTACCATGAGAAAGTAGAGTTGAAATTTGTGTGATAGAGTTACTAACTGATTATATGATGTCCTGTGGTCCTTTGGGTCTGTTCCATTCTCAGCCAGCCTGGGAGGCACTGGGTTTGAGAGACACTCCATAGGAAGAGAGTTTCTGGCTCTTCTTCTGGGTTCACCTCTGAACCTTGGCAACAGGGAAACCCATGACCAGGGTAGTCCAGGCTGTCTCTGTAGTCATTGAACAGAGCAATGAGATGAACAGGATGAATCAAAGTGTTTTTAGGAGCTCTTTGTGCTCATTGACCATTGGTGATGAATGAGGTTCATCCAACCTGGCCTTGAACACCACCAGGGATGGAGCACTCACAACCTCCCAGGCTCCCTGCACAGCTCCAGGCACGTTCGTCTTCCAATCCATCTCCGAGAGCATCAGGAGGGCAGCAGAGACAGAGCTGAGAGGTAAGCGAGGGGCAGCATCTTTCAGCCCATCATTCTGCTGTGGTTCTCTCTTGCCAACAAGCAGCAGCTCCTGTCTCCATCTCCTGCCCTACTGCAGGGTCCTGGGCTTCTGGATGATGCTCTGGGCTTCCCAGGGAGCTGCTTGTGCTGTGTCCTCCCCACGCTGCTGCTGAGAAGGCAGCTTTGGAGATCACCCTCGTGGAGAACACCCTCTTGTACAGAGCTTTCCTGTACAGGACATTCAGGGTGCTCCCCATTGCTGAGATGAGGCAGGTCTGAAAGATGACTTTTTTCCCCCAAAACATGTGTTCAGGAAAAGATTGGGGAGCTCAGGGGTTTGCCCATTTCTATTGGAGACTCAAGGAACAGGTTGAAGAACCATGAAAAGTTTTTAGATCTGAAAGAGTGTGTCAGGAGGGAGGGGAAACCAATATTAACCACTGTGTAAGGTTGCATAGGATTGTAGTATGGCTTCTGTTGGAAGAGACCTTAAATCTCACTCAGTTCTAACCACCTGGGATTGGCAGGGACAAAATCTACTAGAGCAGATTGTCCTGTCCAACCTGCACTTTCCATAGGTCAGGAATTCATTCTATTTTGGAAGAAACCCAAGCAGAGAGGGAAGAAGCGGGTGGCTGGCAAATGGCCATGAGAGGATGAAGGATGAACTCTGCACTGTGAAAGAACCACGTTTGTGTTCCAGGTTGAGCCGGATGAACTCCAAGTGCCTGGCTCAGCACTAACGCAGGCGATGAAGTGCAGCACTAAGGTAAAGCTACTTGGGTGTGCAACCTCCCCATTGCTTTCCACAGAGGTCATTGCTCAACATCTCAAGGGGAGCCAGAGGAGCAGGCACCATGTTGTGCCATGGTGTTTAACTGCTTGAGCACCCCTTTGTTCTACCTGTGCTGGGACAGGACTTTCACCAAGCTCTTCCTCATTGATCTGTGCCTGAACTCTCCCTTTACATCCTGCAGGACTGTCTCTGAGCAGCTCCCACCACACAGAGGCTTTTCCACCTGGGACATCCCTGCCTGTTGGAGAAGAAAGCTCCAGCAAGGAGCTCACACAGAAAGCACCATCCAGCCCATGGCACAAAGCAATTGCACCCAAGTGACCGAGTTCAGCCTGGCGGGCTTCACAGAGGACCCGGTGACTCAGGGCAACTTGTTCCTGCTCTTCCTGCTCACCTACCTTGTCACCATCGTGGGCAACCTGGGCATCATCATCTTAATCAGGGCCAGCCCCCACCTCCACTCCCCCATGTATTATTTCCTGGCCAACCTGGCCTTTGTAGACCTGTGTTTCTCCACCATCATCACCCCCAAGATGTTGGTTGACTTGATGTCAGAGAAGAAGAGCATTGCTTATGTTGGGTGCGTGGCTCAGGTCTTCCTCTTTGATCTCTGTGCGATATCTGAATGCTTCCTGCTGGCTGCAATGGCCTATGATCATTACGTGGCCATTTGCCTTCCCCTGCTCTACCCCCTTGTCATGTCCCCAAAGTGCTGTTTCCAGCTGGTGTCTGGCTCGTACCTCGTGGGGCTGACCAATGGCGTGGGACAGACCATCAGCATGTCCACCCTGTCCTTCTGCAGCTCCAGCACCATCGACCTCTTCTTCTGTGACATTTCCCCTCTCATCTCGCTCTCCACCTCCAACACCACCCTCAGCCACATCATCCGGACCACTGCAGCATCTCTCTTCGGTGTGTCCTGCACCCTGGTTGTCCTACTCTCCTATGTGGCCATCATCGCCACCACCCTGAGCATCAATTCAGACGAGGGCAAGGGCAAAGCCTTCTCCACCTGCACATCCCACCTCACCACTGTCAGCGTCTTCTATGGGGTATCCTTCTTCACATACTTAAACCCCAGCTCAGACACCTCAAGAATAGGAGATAAATGGGCTGTGGTGCTCTACACCGTGGAGACTCCCATGCTGAACCCCTTGATCTACAGCCTGAGGAATAAGGAGGTGAAAGAGGCTTTGAAAAAACTCATGAAAATAAAGTGATATTGAATGTTGTAAGTTTAAGCTCATGTAGAACGGAGATGTGAGGGAGATGTTCAGCTGTTTCTGAACTGTCTCAGATGGACAACATATGGGGGGTCTTCTGCATCTGAACTCAGGTGATATACCATCTGCTTTGATATCACCAGCTGAGAATACAAATAAGAACATTGCAAAAGCTTTTAGAATTGCCCTGAATCAAGGTATGTGCTGTGTTTTGTGTTGGTCTTCTTTTGCTTTGTGAATCAGATTAAACAGGGAGTGAATTCTGCTGTTCCACCAAATCAAACTCCATTTCTAGACAGTGTTGTGAAGTCATTGAGGGCCATAGGAAAAGGATACAAACACCTTCAGGAAGGTAAAGAGATGACAGAATTTACTTTAAATGTGGTACTTGTGTGACCTCTGTTATGAATGAAGGTGCTTTGAAAGAGTTTTAAGATGTGGTAATGATGAACTCCCACCAGAGGACAGATACTATCAAGAAACCCCAGCCAATGCTCCACACCTTTGCTTTCCATCTCCCTGTTGACAACAATAAAAGCCATGGTCTCCATGGCAGCCTGACCACAACAGAGTATAGGAACCATGGTGTTGCTCAGCAGCCTTCACACCTGACAAATGGCAGCCCACAATGACACACCTCAGCCTGGAGCAATGGCATTGCCTGCCTTGATGTCTCTTCAGCTGCCTTCCTGCACAGTGAGCTATTCTATACGTTCTATACATAAATATACATATATACAGATATACACATAAAAAGCCCCTTGAACACTAAAAAGTGATCAGTGCCTCAGCTCATAGAGCTGCAGTCTCTACCAGGTCCATGCTGGAACCTGGAGCCATGGCTGAGCCTCTGGGCTATCCTAGAGACATAGAATCATAGAACAGGTTGGGTTGGAAAGGACATAAAAGCTCATCCAGCTCCAGGCAGGGACCCCTTCCACTAGAGCACAGCTTGCTCCAAGCCCCTGTGTCCAGCCTGGCCTTGAGCACTGCCAGGGATGGGGCAGCCACAGCTTCTCTGGGCACCTTGTGCCAGCGCCTCAGCACCCTCAGAGGGAACAGCTTTGCCTAAGAGCTCATCTCAGTCTCCCCTCTGGCAGGATCAAGCCATTCCCCTTGGCCTGTCCCTGCAGGGCCTTGTCCCAAGCCCCTCTCCAGGTTTCCTGGAGCCCCTTTAGGCACTGGAGCTGCTCTAAGGTCTCCCCTCCAGGAGCCTTCTCTTGTCCAGGCTGACCCAGCCCAGCTCTCTCAGCCTGGCTCCAGAGCAGGGATGCTCCAGCCCTCGCAGCACGTCACCAAAGGTCTACCTTATCCCATATTCACAGCTCACTTACACACAATGATGTGCCCAACTTTCCAGCACAGTTTATGTCTAAAAGGACAAGAGCAACATTTTGTGACATGTATCTAAGGTAGGGAAAGCATCATCAGCTTGAAGCATCATAAAGTCTGCCTGATTGTGTCTGGGTTATTGGTTTTAATCCTTCTCCTTATTCCATTCATTAAATCTTAGTCACTCAGGAGCTTTATAAAAACTCTGTCTGTGCTCAAGTGTGCCATGATGCCAAGATCCTCCAGTGAATCTTCATGTAAAGGCATACAGAAAGCAAAAGCTACCCCAAAAAATAAAACTCTATGGAGTCTGTGAGGTTTCTCTCCCTAAATAGACAACATTTGGGTCCATAACACCCTAACATTTGTCCTGAGAATGAGAGAAGACACCCAGACAAATGCCAATGCCCAAGAGAACGCTCATCAGCTGCACTTGAAGCTTCATTTCATTCCACTCCAATCTATATTGTTTCAACACTTACTTGATGAGCACTGAGTTGCCTAAAAGGGGATGAAATGAATCATTCAGTGGCTTTAGCATGTGATGCAGAGGCCAGTCCAATGCACTGGGATGGGATTTCTCCTGGTGCCTCTCAGCCTGCAGGACTCCAGGAAGAAATGCCAAAATTCAATAGGAAAGAACATTCGGGGTTGCTCTGTTTGGGTTTTTCTCTAACAGATCACTTATAACTACCTCAGTGCTTACATTGAGCATACCAGCTAAATCTGAGCATGGTTTAGCTGAATGTTGTCATCTACAGGCTTGGTTCTTCATCTGACCATTCTCACCCTATTGTTGCCAGGTCCTCTAAGAAGCAGTACACCTTACTCCAAAACAACCGTCCTAAAGAGCTTAATTGAGTACCACCCAGAAACTCCCATTTCTCACTGCTGACTGCAGAGCTCAAATTATTCCCTGCACCAGGACAAAGGGGTGTCATAGAATCATGGAATGGTTTGGGTTGGAAAAGACCTGAAAGCCCAACCCCCTGCCATGGGCAGGGGTGCCTCACACTAGGCCAAGTCACCCAAGACTCTGTGCAACCTGGTGCTTGTTGACTTCACCCTGATAATCCCCATGCTGGGAGCCCAGATCCACATCTGAAGGAGCACAGAGCTGAAGGATGCTCTGGGGAAGACTCCTAGGAAAAGTTCTTGTTTTCTCCCACATTCACGCTATAAAAACATATAATCAGCTCGTTGTAAAGAGCATGAATGTTCTTGAGATTGCACCTTTGTTGTGCAGCTACAGAGATGGAAACAGTGAGCACGTAACATGGAGAGCTATGAAAGCTCTGAAATTGTCTTTCTGGGTGCAGGGGATAACTGAGGGCATCTCTGGGGGATGCACAACCGTGCAGCAGCACTTCATTGGATGCACCTGACAGCTTCCTAACAGAAGAAACCCAGGGGTTATGGCCCCAAGGATGTACACAGCAAGAAGCGCACTGACCTTGTCTTGCTTGTGTTTCTCTTTGTTGCTTTTCACAGTACACACAGGAGCATAAGCTCTTCTGATCCTGAAGTGCACCATGTTGGACAGGAGATGGCACTGTGCAGACAGACCTGCTCTCCTCCCCACCTCTCCCCATATACAGTTTATATCTGCTATAAAATGAGATGTTAGCAGTAGCTGAGTTTGTTGCACATCACCTTCACAGTGTGCCTTATCTGAATTAAACAGTCATTCCTTATGCCCAAAGCAGTAGTTTAGCTGGAGCTCCATGTGTCAGAGAATCATAGAGTGGTTCGGGTTGGATAGTACCTTAAGATCATCCAGCTCCAACCCCTGCCACAGGCAGGGACACCTTCCACTGGAGCAGATTGCTCCAAGTTTCTTTGTCCAACCTGGCCTTGGACACTGCCAGGGATGGAGCATTTACCACTTATTTGGGCAATCAGAAGTCACGAAGAAACGTGTGTTTGTTCCTGTGCTGCCCCAGCTATTTCTTCACGATGCTGTATTGAACCACACAGACATAATTCCATACTTCTAGACCATTATCCCAATAAAACATAGACATGAGCACAGGTAGAGCAGGTCATATTGGATAAACCCATGTCAAGAAGCACACAGGCATCTGGGATTGAGTTCAGTTGCCTGAACATTGACTATTAACACCCTGGAGATGCCCTGGGTCTCCCTCTGAGCTTTCAGATGTTGCTCCAGAACGACTCAGCCCTTCTGAAGGTTGCATGATGTACATGTCAAGTGCATGGCAATGTCCTTGGCCTTTCAGGGCAGAGCAAATGGCACCACATTTCTATATGAGGGAGACCAAATCTGACCTGGGGCATTTCTCTGCATTTGTCTCCTTCCCTGCTACTTAAGTGATAGTTTCCAACACCACATACATTGAAACATACAAAAAAAAAAAAAAAGGGGGGGTTTCTTGGTTCTTAAATTATCTTCCTTTTTTTTTTTTCCTTTATGAAGTTTTAGTCCAACTGAAAGGAAAACTAAAATAAAGCTTTGAAGACTGTTGGGAGGAGGGATTAGGAGATCTGAAGCAGTTTCATCTTCTTTAATTTTGAATATATAAAAGTTGAGTCATTAAATCAGTTTAGTGTCTCCATCTGTGCTCAGTGAAGGTGTGTTTCCGTATCTCTAGGATTTGTTCAGATAAAGAGAGCAGTTTCAAGAGTTCAGATTTGAACACACACACACACACACACACAGAGCAAGAGAGCTACCTCCCCTCACTGTGTTCCCATCCCCATTAGAGGCTGGGCTCAGGCTGCATGAACTGGGCTCCTTTCAGGCTCCTAGAATCAACCAGGTTGGTAAAGCCCTTTCAGCTCATACAGTCCAACCATTCCCAGCACTGCCAAGGCCACCCCTAACCCATGGAGCTGAGGCCTCGTCTCCATGGTGTGTGAACACTTGCAGGGCCGGTGCCTGCAGCCCTGCCCTGGGCAGCCTGTTCCAATGCCTGAGCACCCTCTGGGGTAGGAATTGTTCCTCAGCTCCATCTAAACCTGCCCTGGTGCAGCTTGAGGCCGCTTCCTCTTGTCCTGTCTTTTGGATTAACACAAACTGAAAATAGGTTTGAGGGGGGCAGCTGATCCAGTTTGACCTCCAGGAGGCCTTCAGATCCTGACTGGAATTAGTTTAATCCAGAGAAAGCTATTCTGAGATGCATATACCATGGACAGAGGGTGCATGGTACAAGTCCTTCTGATGTTCAGACTTCCTCTGGACCACATCCATCCTCACCAACTGTCCTAGGGTGTGATAAAACATCCTCCTATTCCCATCCATTTTAGAAGGGACCTGACTATCTCATAACTAGACAAAGAATTTTAGATGTTGAGTCAGGTGACCCCATTCCCATGCTTATTCTAAAATCCCAAATTCATAATGGTAGGAAAACCACACTTATGAAAGCCAGTCAGACAAGGAGGATGGACGTACTGGACTTCAACTTGCCTCACAGCTTAAGAGGCACAAGCAAACCCATTCCAAGGCAATTAATAACAAGAGGTTCAAAGTATGAGGTGTCCTTGAGCAGGTCCAAAGGTGAGGGGAAATGCAATGAGCTTCCCCAGCTCCCTTTATTAGGGGGTCAAAAGCAGGAAGGACAAAGCACCCCATTAGCAAGAACCACATTATCTGCACTTGTCATGAAGACAAGGATGTGTCTTTAAAGAGAGAGTATGACCAAGCTTGTATGGGCACAGCAAGCCCTCCAGCAGGCCCGAGATCCAGCCCTTCACAATACAAGCAGTCACAGCTATTTCCATCACAAGTGATGCTGCTCACTTTGCCAAAGCAAGAAGTGGTCCTTGGGGACCAACCACCCTTCCAGGAGTCATCAGCTTTAACAAGACCTTCTGGGGTTTACCAAGGAAGTTTCCTCATCACCACGAAAGCTTCTCAGAAGACTTGGATGTGACTTACCTCATTGTTCATAACAAGCCATCAGAGATTCATTAGCTGGGGATAACAAGAAAGAAATTTTCTTCTTTGTGAACAAAGTTCACTCCTACAGCTGCCTTGCTTGACAGAGATGGCTTCTGCCCAAAGCCAGTGAGGTGGAGGGTCAGTGTGTTGGCATGTTTGTGTATTAAGGACAACTTCATGGGCCTGGATCATAGAATCCCAGACTGGTTTGGGTTGAAGGGAGCTTAAAGCTCACCCAGTTCCAACCCCTGCCACGGGCAGGGACCCCTTCCACTGGAGCAGCTTGCTCCAAGCCCCTGTGTCCAGCCTGGCCTTGAGCACTGCCAGGGATGGGGCAGCCACAGCTTCTCTGGGCACCCTGTGCCAGCGCCTCAGCACCCTCACAGGGAAGAGCTTCTGCCTAAGAGCTCATCTCAGTCTCCCCTCGGGCAGGTTCAAGCCATTCCTACATACCAACAGAAGGTGTTCTGTTTCCCTGCGGTATTCCTTAGGCCTCCAGACTTTGTTTTGAACCATTTCTAAGTCTTGCTTTGTTTCTATATCTGGCTTGTGCCAAAAGACCACAGACAATCTGATTTATCTGCTTTATCTTATTGTCTGTAGGGTTTTTTCCCTCCCTCTTGGTCTCTTTAGAATTACACTGGACATTTAGCTTTGAGCTTCTTACTAGCTGTGTCAAAATGCTCTTCCACAGCTAAAGGTCATGAAAGAGACTGTTCACCACCCATATACCTCCTAAACATAAGTTAATGTGCAGTCACAACCAGTAAAGATACATTCTCTGACATCAGTGTTTTTGGCTTCTTTCAGGCCCAGGCAGCTCTCAGTAACCATCAGTTCTGTGTTCAGGATTGTCTTTCATCTATGGAAGTGTGCCACAGGCTTCATTTGTAAGTGAAATACACCATTTGATTTTCCTGGTATGCATTAGAATGAGTTGGGCATGGACATGGGATGTGGGTGCTTATCTCCAGCTGGAATTCCATTTCTCTCACCATTTAAGTAAACAGGACTGCAAATGAATGTAAAACACCACTTAAATTGAATGGGAGTCACCCTTGATGTGCCTGAATTGTCCTTTACACTGGGAGGTATCAGCACAGTTCATCATCCTCTATTATGAATTCTATTGTGTACAATTTTTTTCCTTGAAGTGTAATCTACTGTAAAGCTGCAGCTTGGGGAGGGATTCCCCTTGATACTCAAAGGCGCAGCTTGAGACCTTGATTCCCACCAGCTTCTTCTCTCCGAAACGCACAAACAAATGCAATGACTCTTTTGAAACCTTTGCTCTGACTCTTTTTCAGCAAGCAAATGTAAAACTGCACTTCCTCTTCCCTCCCACCCCAGCAGCTTTAATAAAGAGCTTGCAGGTAAGAGTGAGGAATTTTATGGGAGCTGAGGGACAAGGTCAAGAACCTTGCAAGAAAAACACATCTTTATCAGTGACCAAAGTTATAAATGGGTAAAGCTGATTGGTGTTTCCTGTGAGGAAAAGAGGCTTGGGATAATTGAGGGTAATTTCTTCATAAAAGCTGATGACTGAGAAGTGAATTGAAGTTTGAGGTTGCTTCTCCTCTTGATTTCCTCCCAAGGAAGATGTGATGGCTGAGTTTCTTTCTCATTACATACTGTCACTGACTTTTGTGCAGGAACTGCAGAAGAACGTAAATAAAGTCATGAGAGGTAGTGGAAAATCTCGTTGATTTAGTGCGTCGCAGTGTTCTTCAGTCGAGATGAACTGCTCATGTCCTGGATGACAGAACTTTTCCATGTTGCCAGTGGCTGAAGAACCTCCTCCCGCACCTCACCAGAGCCCCCTTCACCTCCTTGTTCCTCAGGCTGTAGATGAATGGGTTGAGCATGGGGGTGACCATGGAGTAGAAGATGGAGGCCACCTTATCCAGGCTCTTGTGGCTAGATGCAGGTTGTAGGTACATGAAGAATGCTGACCCAAAGAACAAGACAACAGCCGTCAAATGGGAGGTGCAGGTGTGGAAGGCTCTGGCCCTGCTCTGTGATGAGCACATCCTTAGCACGGTGCAGATAATAGAGATGTAGGACAGCAAAATGACCACGCTTGCACCCACCGCATTGAACGTGATGAAGGCAAAGATGACCATCTCACTGCTGTGGGTGTCAGAGCACACGAGTTTTAGCACAGGGATGATGTCGCAGAAGAAGTGGTTGATGCGGCTGGGACCACAGAAGGAACCGCTGAAAGTGCACCATGTGTAGATAATGGCACTGAGGAAGGCAAATAGGTAGGATGATGCTACCAGCTGCCAGCAAGTGCGTCTGGAGATGATGGTCACATAAAGCAGGGGCTGGCAGATAGCAACGTGTCGGTCGTAGGCCATCATGGCCAGCAGGTGGCACTCAGTACTGCCAAAGAAAGTGAAGCTGAGGAACTGCATCATGCAGCCAGTGAAAGAAATGGTTTTGTCCTCTGATAACAGGTCTGCCAGCATCCTGGGGGAGATGACTGTGGAATAGCAGATGTCAATGAAGGCAAAATGGGTGAGGAAGAAGTACATGGGGGTGTGGAGGATGGGAGACACCTGAAACAATGTGATAATGCCAATGTTCCCCACCAAAGTGACAATGTAAATCAATAGAAACAAGACAAAAAGAGGAGTCTGCACACCTGGGCTGTCTGTAATTCCCAACAGGATGAATTCAGTCTGAGTGTGATTTCCTCCCATGACCTGGTGTTACCTGCTGAGACAAAAGGATTTAAAACATCACTCTGATTAAAAAGAGATATTCAGGTGTGGATCTATCTGCAATTCACTTTGGAATTTTGGTGGAATTAATGTATTTTCCTGTATTTTCCATCCCACATTGTGTATGTGTTATTATTTTCACTTGTGGTACTTACAATAGGACAGGGAGCACGTAGAAGCAACAAATGGCACTTGTTGCTGGGGTACATAAAACTATGGATTTATTCAAACACGTGTGTTTTCAGGTATGCTAAAAGAATCAGATATTTATCCACTTTCAGTTTGGAGGCAGTTTGTGCTGGAAGACACTTTAGAGGGACCTCATCGCAGTGAACGTAAATCTGGAGCAAGAGAAAGTCCCAGTCCCAGGGAAATCCCAGCTTACACATTAATGTCCTCTAGATATATTGCATTGACTTTTAATTATCATTCATGTCACCAAATCACATTTATCAAACTATTCGATATCATTCACAACAAATAACATTAACATTTGTTAAATGGACAACAAAGCATCCTAAAGCCATGGGCATTAATTTGCTTCCTTAAAAACAGAGTTGATATTTAAAACGCACTGATTCCAAAGGTTGATTTGTTAGTGATTATATTCTGTTGACAACCTGAAATGCTGCATTTCTTTATAACAAAATAAGATTCATCCTCATTTAACTCTTGAACAAATTCGTGCATCTGCTTTGGTTGCCTATGTAAAAGAAAGCAAACAGCATAAGTCATTGCCTCTTCTTAGTATAAAAAAAACCCACATTGGTAAGGCTATTTTATGACACAGCCCCAAACAAGGGCACACTAGAATATGCAGAAGCAAGCCCACTGCCTCAATGCAGGTGAGGCTCTGCTTTGTGTTGGTGTTACCTCCTGTGCCTTTCCTCTGCCACTGAGTGATGGGAGCCAAGGGTTTATCCTCAGTGCAGCAGAAAACATCCACGTGCCAGCATCACCTCTGTTAAGCACCTGAAGTGAAGAGAGGTGAGCTCCTGCCAGACTCCAAGAGCCCAGCTTGTGGTGCTGGGGCTGTAAATACAGCTGCATGTGCTCTCCTGGGAGGAAGCCTCCAGGGCTGCTCATGCTTTCCCAGAGGAAAACTAAGAGAAGAAACAGCAAAGGGTGTGAAATCACCTCTGAAAGGTACTGTGGTGCTTGGGCACCTGAGAAACATGGAGTGGACGAGCCATTCCTGAGCACAGCTACACAGCAGCAGTGATGAGCAGCTCACAGGATGCTTCTGACATACTTGTGGACCATGCAAATGTTTTGGTCTGAAAATACTGACACAATGAAAATGGGTTTAGAGCCGTTCCACATCATGCACACAGTCCTCAAAAGGAACATGAAGAACAAGTGACTCCATCTCTGGAGCTGCTGATGTCCCTCTGTGGAGGGTGAATCCCATTTCCCAGCCCCAGTGGGGATATCCACATGTAGCGCCTGGATGTCCAGCAGCTGAGCTGGTGCTTTAGGGCTTCCACTGTATTCAAGGGTGAAATCAGGCATTTTGAGGCAGGGAGGAAATGGCCAAGGCTGAACTAATAGGCCTTTATCCCCCGTGAGCAGCCTCAGCTGTGGTTTCATCCCCACCCTCTTCCTATTTTTTTCCCCCAATCTCTATTTAAGCTCAGAACAGGAAGATTGAGCTTTACTAGAAGAGTTCTGGTTTTCAATTTAGTAGGAGTTTGGCACACCTGTGGAATCTTTTGGTGGTGACCTAGGGTTTCTCATTTATCTTTCTAGCAATTTTTTCACCTGATCCTGCACAAGGGATTGACTTGACCTGACTTGGCTTGGTCTTGAATCTGTCTCCTTATCACCAGCTTTCCTGATGCTCTGGAGCTGTGGTTGAACTTAGCCCAAGTCTCTGTTCCTGCTCTGCTTTTCTTGCTCAGGTACTGTGGGATGCTCCTTGCACACTGTCGTGGTTTAAACCGATCCACACAGGTCGTCCACTCACCGCCCCCCCGACCCTCCCCACTCCCAGAGGGATGGGGAGGAGAATCAAGAGAATGTAACTCCCACGGGTTGAGATAAGAACAGCCCAGTAACTAAGGTATAACACAAATCACTACTGCTACCACCAATGATAATATTGATAAGAAAAAATAACAAGAGAATACGATACCACCGCCG